>NC_090830.1:20344200-20644200 GCF_028021215.1 Eschrichtius robustus | reverse complement strand
TGGGATTGGCTCTGAGAATCTCACATCAGATGACTGACAAACATGTCATAGTACACTGATCTGGTACCAGATCCTGCCTCTCTTAATGATCTCCCACAGGGACACTGGAATATTCTAGGATATTTCCTGGAGCCCTCTATTCTACACAGGTACACTTCCAAGTAGAAACAGAAGCTTGGATTCTCACTGGGACCCCTGCTCTGTCCAAGCAACCTCTCTAGAAATATGATGTTCTAATCTCTCCTGATTAGAACATTTCAAGGTCTCTCCCTGTGCTAATTTAGTAAAGGTAAAAGAGAAATAAGAAAGAGCAAACTATGCAGGGAGCAATATATAAGATTCCTTTACTTAACGTATTTATCTGATATACCCAAATACTGAGAAATATAGATTCATTTCATAATGTTCAAGAAAAGAGGAGGAGGAACCTCCATGCCAACAGTATATATAAAATGGAATCAATATTGCATAAGCTCCAGCTTAAGCTTAGCTACGAGGTACTAACCCTTCTCATAAAGAAGCAATAGTTCTCCATCATTTGAAGCACACTGAGGACTCAGACAGCTGGACACTGAAGGTGTAGCCTCCTCACTCGAATTCTGTACCTGCATCACAGAGCAGTGAAATATTCCCAAAGAATTATTAAGGATGAAGGGGGGAGGCAAAATAAGAAAAGATGAATCCATAGTCTGTCCTACCGTCTGTTCTGTTGGATATTACCACCATCTTGGCCCAATATGACCTTCCCACTTTTCTCTGGGTCTCCCTACTTTCCACCTCCATCCTCTCATTATATCTTACCTACACTTGGGAACGACTCTAGTTTTTCCACTTATCTTTATCAACAAGTAATCCAAATAGCAACTGTGTATATAACTCCTTAGAAACCTCAGGTCTGACTCAGTAATAATACATGACCTTTGAAGTCCAAAGTTTTCCTAATTCCCTTTATTATTTTTTTTTCTAATTTCCATGTACTTACACTCTTAAGACCTCCACTGTTCTCAGGTTCGTCTTCCCTGCAAAATCTGTCAACCTAGACATAGACTTAAGTACCACCCTCTAATTATCTCCTAGGGAATCCAGTTTTTAAAAAAGCCTCAGCAAGCCTTATGGACTTTATTAAAGACTCTTTAAGATAACCCATGGGAGATAGCAGCACACCCACAGATATCTATCTAATACACCCTCAGAGTAATTTTTTTTTCTCTTTTATAAAGTCTCTTCTGGCCAATGAAGACTCTCAGCTCTTCTTCTTCAACATATGCAGTGTCTCACCCTTCTGATTACTCTCTGCTCTATCCCAGGTCCACTCCCTTTCCTGATATTACATTCTTTCCCAATTTTGTATGTTGGTAAAATCAAATAACATAAAATATAACATGTTAGTTATTATAAAGTGCACCGTTCAGTGATACTAAATGCATTCATATTATTGGGCAATCAACATCACCATTTATCTTTCTAATTCTTTTCTACGTTTTAAAACTGTAACTCTATATCCTTTAAATATAACTTTCCTTTTTGTTCCATAACCACCTGAAAAGCGTCATTACCCTCCCAATTTCTATGGTTTTGACTACACTAAGTACCCCCATATAATTGAAATAAGTAGTTGTATTGTTATGACTCACTAAAAGTCACAAAAATGGCATTTTTGGTAGCTAAATTTCCTCAAGATTCATCCATGTTGTAACATATTCCTAGATCTTTTCCTTTTTAACACTGAATACTATTGTATTATATGGGTATACCACACTTTGTTTATCCAGGAACTAGTGGATGAACACTGAGGTTGCTTTCATATTTTAGCTACTGTGATTATTACTGCTCTAAACACTGGAGTACAAATATTTCTTTAAGACCCTGATTTCAATACCTTTGGGTATACATCATAGTAAAATTCCTGGATCATGTAGTAATTCTATTTTTCAATATCTGAAAAATTGCCATACTCTTTTGCAAAGCAGCTGTATCATTCTGCATTCCCTCTGACATAGCACAATGGTTCCAACTCCCTCACATCCTCACCAATAGTTGTTTTCTGCTTGTGTATGTGTGTGTGTGCTTGTGTGTATATGCATGCACACAAACATATAAACATGCATTTAGTGATATGGAGCATCTATTCAAGTGCTTAGTCATTTGTACATCTTTTTGAAGAACCATCTATTCAAGTCTTTTATCCATTTTTGAATCAGGGTGTTTGTTTTTGTTCAGTTGCAGGAGTTCTCTGTATGTTCTGAATAGAAATCTCTTGTCAGATAGATGGCTCTGAAATATTTTCTCCCATCTTGTGGGTTGCCATTTTATTCTGTTTACATTTCTTTGATACACATTTTTTTTTTAACTTATGTACTGCAAATTGTTTATTTTTTTGTTAGCTGTACCTTTGTTGTTCCTTCACTTCATATGGAGGAAAACACTGCCAAATCCAATATCATGAAGCTCTTGTCCTGTATCTTCTTCTAAGACGTTTTATATTATTAGGTCTTATATTTAGTTTCTTGATACGTTTTCATTAATTTTTACATATGATGTTAGGTAAGGGTCCATCTTCCTTCTTTTGCATGTTGCCCACAAGACTTCTCAGCACCATGTGTTGAAAATACTATCCTTTCTACTTTGAAAAGTCTTGGCAACTTGTCAAAAATCATTTGGCCATATATCAGGGTTTATTTCTGGGTGTTGTATTCTATTCTATTCTATTGGTCTTGAATAAGGGAGAAAATAGTATAACCTATCCAGGTTGATGAAGAACATAAAGAAAGACCAGGACTGAGAATGAAGAGGGCAATATAAAACAGCAGGGAGTAAAAGACAGTGTGAGAGAAGATCTTGTATTTGCGAGTTCATGGAAATAGGATCATGCTAAAACCACTAAACGCCTGACTTTGAACAATACGTTAAATGTGCCAGCAAGAAACATAACACTTACCCATCTCTGGGAAATATAGTATGGGCATAAAGATAAACTACACACAGATATATTAAAAAGGGAAGGGTTTTCATGGTGTGAGAATATTGTGGCATTTGAAATACAATTTACTTCTGTTCTACCATTGTCTCTAAAATTTATCAAAGTGTATATACAAGCAATTCCAATTCTGGTAATGTGCTTGGCAGGTTTATATATGAACTTCAGTAGAGCAGTAAATGTACATTCATAGTAGGACTGTTCCCTAAACCAAAAAACAAAACACAAAAACTGCAAAGACTAGAGTTCACTTTGTCAACACACATACAGATGCAATGATGGTTAAAGGTCCGAAAACAGAAGGTGAGCATGGGTGCAAGAGGTTAATCCCCAGGCTGGGGTGGGGTGCAGAGTTTGAGGGTAACACAAGTAGAAAAGGCTTTTGTCCTATCCTTGATTTTTGAGGTATGGAAATTCACAGGTCACTACCTTCATTTCAAACTGAATGAATGCACTATTCAATTTTTTTAAACAGGCGAAGTAAACATGAGTGATAATAAATTTCAAACTGTCGCTAATCAAATAAGATACTAAGAAAACTTAAATAATATGATTTCAGAATGAAGTAGAGAGATTGTCCAACATGGTAGCATTCAAAGACCCAGAGCTTGATGCCTCTCATGGGCACACCAAAGTCACAACTGTTTACAGAACAGCAATTGATGAAAAAGGCCGGGACCTACCATAAAAGATGTTTTACAGCTAAAGATATAAGGAAGGCACCTCGACAAGACAGAAAGGAAGGGCAAAATCTCAATAGAGTCAAGACCCATACCACCAAGTGGGTGGCCCACAAATGGGAGAATAATTACAATTTCAGAGGTGCTCCCAGGTAGCAAGGGGTATGAAGCCAACATCAGGCTCCCAAGCCCAGGGATCCTGTTGTGGAAAGAAGAGTTCCTAGAAAGTTGGGCTTTGAAGACCAGTAGTGCTTATTTTCCAGAGAGCCAGAGGGTTGTGGGAAATAGAGATTCCACTCTTAAAAGATGCTCACAAAATCCCACATGATCTGAGAATCAGAACAGAAGCAGTCATTTGAAAGGATCCCGGGTCACACCTACCTCCTGATCTTGGAGAGTCTCCCAGAGAGGCAAGAGGCAACTACAGCACAGCCTCAGGGACAGAGACACTGGCAGCAGCCATTCGTGGGAGCTCCTTCTACCTCGTGGACGCTGGTACCAGCAAGCATAATTTCAGAATCCTCCCTGTAGCTTATCGGCCTCAGGACCGAGCCCCACCCATTTCCACCAGACTACAGACACAAGTACTAGGATGCTGCAGGCCAAGCAACTAACTGAGCAGGGGCATAGCCCCATCCACCAGCAAACAGGCTGCCTTCAGGTCCTGTCAGTGCACAGCTGCCCCTGGACATGGGTCCAGCCACCAAAAGCCCCAGGACCAGCCTCCACACCTCAGTGGACAGGCACCAGCCCCAGAGTCCCTGGCCCCTCTGACAAGTGAGCCTGCTCTGTCCTTGGAGTCAGCCTCACCATCGGCAGGTGGTAACTGCACAGGGACTGGATGGAGCTTGGACCTACCCAACAGCCAACCTGCTTTAGCAGTGGGATCAGCCTCATACACCAACAGGCACACACCAGCTCCAGGAATACCACAGCCCAGCAGCCTGTGTAACCAGGCCACTTAATTGCAGGCCAGAAGCAGCCATGGACTCAGCTGGGTCCTGACCCTGCCCATCAGAATGCCAACACAAGATTAGGGATACCCCCGGCCCTGCAGAGAGCTGTGTCAGGAACAGTGATCCAACACCAACTCTGTGGCTCCTGGGCCCTGCAGCCAGAACGCAGAACCTGTCTCTTCCTCCCAGTAGCCAGCATAGCCCCAAAACCAGTGACTGGGCACTAGCCCTGATATCACCTGGACTGCAATCCTACCCATAAGTGAACCAGCACCAGATTTGGTGTCCCCCAGAGTTGTGCAGCCAGCTGCCTTATGATTTAGTCTCACCAAGCAGCACAGACAGCCTCCATACAAGGCAGAGCCTGGCAAACAAGCAGTCTGGGGGCAGCCAAGCCTACCAGGCTACCCACAGTAGTCAGCCCACCACAGCAGAAGAGCCCAAGCAGCCCACATAGGGGGTACACCTAGAATATATAGCTCTAGTGACCAGGGGAGAGGGGGCTGCTGGGACCCATGGGACAGCTCCTACAAAAGGCCACTTCCCCAAGGTCAGGAAATGTAACGAACCTACTGCACACATAGCAATAAAAACAGGATGTTAAGAAAAATGAGGTGACACAGAAACACAATCCAAATGAAGGACCAAGATAAGAATTCAGAAGAAGATCTAAGTGAGGTGGAGATAGCCAGTCTCCTCAACAAAGGGTTCAAGGTAATGACTGTAAAGATGATCAAAGAACTCAGGAGAAGAATGGACGACCAGAGCAAGAAGTTAGAAATTTTTTTAAAAAGAGTTAGACCATTAAAGAACAACAAAACAGAGATGAGGAATACAATAACTGAAATGAAAAATACATTAAAGGAAACTACTGTAGACTAAACGATACAGAGGAATGAATCAGAAAACTGAAGGACAGAGTACTGGCAATCACTGAAGATGAACGGTAAAACAATAGATTAAAATGAAATGAGGAAAGTTGAACAGACTTGTGAAACAACATCAAGTCTACTAATATTTGCATTATACTGGTCCCAGAAGCAAAAAGGAAAGACAAAGCAGTGTAGAACATACCTGAAGACATAAGAGTTGAAAACTTCCCTAACCTGGGAAAGAAAACAGACATCCAAGTCCAGTAAACACAGTAAGGCCAAAACAGGATCAACCCAAAGAGGACCACACCAAGACTCATTGTAATTAAAATGGAAAAAAAAAAATAAAGATAAAAAGACACTATTAAAAGGAGCAAAGGAAAAGCAACAAGTTACAAACATGGGAAATTGCATAAAGTTATCTGCTGACTTTTCAGGATAACCTCTGCATGCCAGAAGGGAGTGGCATGGTATATTTAAAGTCATGAAAGGGAAAAGCCTATAAGCAAAAATACTCTACCCAGCAAGGCTCTCCTTCAGATTTGATGGTGAGATCTAAAGTTTTACAGAGAAGCAAAACTAAAAGAGCTCAGCATCGCCAAACCAGCTTTATGAGAAATCTTAAAGGGGCTTTTCTAAGTGAAAAAGAAAAGGTCACGATTGAAACATAAAAATTAGGAAAGGAAACTTACTAAAGGAAAAACCTCATTGGTTAAGGCAAATATTCAACAAAGGTAGTAAATCAACCATGGACACAGCTAATAGGAAGGATGGAAAAAAAACAGTAATAAAATCATCTATATTCACAATAAGAAGTTAAGGGACACACAAAACAAGTAGATGTAAAATATAAGGTCAAATTCAGTAACTGTGGGGGAGCAGAGTAACAATGCAGGGTTTTCAGTATCCATGTGAAATTAAGAGCTCGGCAACTTAAATAATCACACACACACACACACACACACACACACACACACACACACACACACAAACAAAACTGAAAGAAATCCAAACATAATATTAAAGATAGTCCTCACATCACAGATGAAGGGAATAAAAGGGGAAGAAAGGAACACTGAAGAAATTAAAGAGGGATTCTAAAAATACCCAAGACAAATGAAAATGAACACACAATGATCCAAAATCTATGGGACACAGCCAACGCAGTTCACAGGGGGAAGTTATAGTGATACAAGCTTATTCTTAGGAATCAAGAAAAATATCAAATAAACAACCTAACATTACACCTGAAGGAATTAGAAAAAGAAGAAAAAACAAAACTCAAAGCTGTCAGAGAGAAAAATTAAGAAAACTATACCATATGCAATGACATCAAAAAGAATAAGAGGGGGGAGGAGAGAAGATGGCGGAAGAGTAAGACGCGGAGATCACCTTCCTTCCCACAGATACAGTAGAAATACATCTACACGTGGAACTGCTCCTACAGAACACCCACTGAACGCTGGCAGAAAACGTCCGACCTCCAAAAAGGCAAGAAACTCCCCCCGTACTTGGGTAGGGCAAAAGAGAAAAAAGAAATAACAGAGACAAAAGAATAGGGACGGCACCTGCGCCAGTGGGAGGGAGCTGTGAAGGAGGAAAGATTTCCACGCACTAGGAAGCCCCTTCGCGGGCAGAGACTGCGGGTGGCAGAAGGGGGAAGCTTCGGAGCCATGGAGGAGAGCGCAGCAACAGGGGTGCGGAGGGCAAAGCGGAGAGGCTCCCGCACGGAGGAGCGGTGCCGACCAGCACTCACCAGCCCGAGAGGCTTGTCTTCCCCCCCGCCGGGGCGGGCGGGGGCTGGGAGCTGAGGCTCGGGCTTCAGTCGGATCGCAGGGAGAGGACTGGGATTGGCGGCGTGAACACAGCCTGAAGGGGTTAGCGCACCACAGCTAGCCGGGAGGGAGTCCGAGAAAAAGTCTGCAGCTGCCGAAGAGGCAAGAGACTTTTTCTTCCCTCTTTGTTTCCTGGTGCGCGAGGAGAGGGGATTCAGAGCGCCGCCTAAACGAACTTCAGAGACGGGCGCGAGCCGCAGCTAACAGCGCGGATCCCACAGAAACAGGGGCGCAGAGGAAAAAGCGGAGAGACTCCCGCACAGAGGCTCGGCGCCGAGCAGCGCTCACCAGCCCGAGAGGCTTGTCTGCTCACCCGCCGGGGCGGGCGGGGCTGGGAGCTGAGGCTCGGGCTTCGGTCGGATCGCAGGGAGAGGACTGGGGTTGGCGGTGTGAACACAGCCTGAAGGGTTTAGCGCACCACACCTGGCTGGGAGGGAGACCGGGAAAAAGTCTGCAGCTGCCGAAGAGGCAAGAGGCTTTTTCTTGCCTCTTTGTTTCGCTGCGCGCAAGGAGAGGGGATTCAGAGCGCCACCTAAATGAACTCCAGAGAAAGGCGCGAGCCGCGGCGATCAGCGCGGACCCCAGAGACAGGCGTGAGACGCTGGGGCTGCTGCTGCCGCCTCCAAAAAGCCTGTGTGTGAGCACAGGTCACTCTCCACACCGCCCCTCCCGGGAGCCGGTGCAGCCCGCCACTGCCAGGGTCCCGTGATCCCCGGACAAATTCCCCGGGAGAACGCACTGCGCGCCTCAGGCTGGTGCAACGTCACGCCGGCCTCTGACGCCGCAGGCTCGCCCCGCCTCCTCCGTACCCCTCCCTCCCCGCGGCCTGAGTGAGCCAGCGCCCCCGAAGCAGCTGCTCCTTTAACCCCGTTCTGTCTGGGCGGGGAATAGACGCCCTCAGGTGACCTACACACAGAGGCGGGTCCAAATCCAAAGCTGAACCCCAGGAGCTGTGTGAACAGGGAAGAGAAGGGGAAATCTCTCCCAGCAGCCTCAGAAGTAGCGGATTAAAACTCCACAAACAACTTGATGTGCCTGCATCTGCTGAATACCTGAATAGACAACGAATCATCCCAAATTCAGGAGGTGGACTTTGGGAGCAGGATATATTAATTTTTCCCCTGTTCCTTTTTTTTTTGTGTGTGAGTGTATATGTATATGCTTCTGGGTGAGATTTTGTCTGTATAGCTTTGCTTTACAATAGCTTTATTTTGCTTCACTATATTATAGCCTCTTTCTTTCTTTCTTTCTTTCTTTCTTTCTTTCTTTCTTTCTTTCTTTCTTTCTTTCTTTCTTTCTTTCTTTCTTTCCTCCCTCCCTCCCTCCCTCCCTCCCTCCCTCTCTTCTTTCTTTCTTTCTTTCTTTCTTTCTTTCTTTCTTTCTTTCTTTCTTTCTTTCTTTCTTTCTTTCTATTTTTTCTCCCTTTTACTCTGAGCCGTGTGGACGAAAGGCTCTTGGTGCTCCAGCCAGGCATCAGGGCCGTGCCTCTGAGGTGGGAGAGCCAACTTCAGGACACTGGTCCACAAGAGACCTCCCAGCTCCACGTAATACCAAACGGTAAAAATCTCTCAGAGATCTCCATCTCAACATCAAGACCCAGCATCACTCAATGACCAGCAAGCTACAGTGCTGAACACCCTATGCCAAACAACTAGCAAGACAGGAACACAGCCCCATCCATTAGCAGAGAGGCTGCCTAAAATCATAATAAGGCCACAGACACCCCCAAAATACACCACCAGACGTGGATGTGCCCACCAGAAAGACAAGATCCAGCCTCATCCACCAGAGCTCAGGCACTAGTTTCCTACACCAGGAAGCCTACACAACCCACTGAACCAAACTTAGCCACTGGGGACAGATACCAAAAACAACGGGAACTACAAACCTGCAGTCTGTGAAAAGGAGACCCCAAACACAGTAAGATAAGCAAAATGAGACGACAAAAAAACACACAGCAGATGAAGGAGCAGGGTCAAAGCACACTAGACTTAACAAATGAAGAGGAAATAGGTAGTCTACCTGAAAAAGAATTCAGAATAATGATAGTAAGGATGATCCAAAATCTTGGCAATAGAATAGACAAAATGCAAGAAACATTTAACAAGGACGTAGAAGAACTAAAGAGGAACCAAGCAATGATGAAAAACACAATAAATGAAATTAAAAATACTCTAGATGGGATCAATAGCAGAATAACTGAGGCAGAAGAAAGGATAAGTGACCTGGAAGATAAAATGGTGGAAATAACTACTACAGAGCAGGATAAAGAAAAAAGAATGAAAAGAACTGAGGACAGTCTCAGAGACCTCTGGGACAACATTAAACGCACCAACATTTGAATTATAGGGGTCCCAGAAGAAGAAGAGAAAAAGAAAGGGACTGAGAAAATATTTGAAGAGATTATAGTTGAAAACTTCCCTAATATGGGAAAGGAAATAGTTAATCAAGTCCTGGAAGCACAGAGAGTCCCATACAGGATAAACCCAAGGAGAAACACGCCAAGACACATATTAATCAAACTGTCAAAAATTAAATATAAGGAAAACATATTAAAGGCAGCAAGGGAAAAAAAACAAATAACACACAAGGGAATCCCCATAAGGTTAACATCTGATCTTTCAGCAGAAACTCTGCAAGCCAGAAGGGAGTGGCAGGATATACTTAAAGTGATGAAGGAGAAAAACCTACAACCAAGATTACTCTACCCAGCAAGGATCTCATTCAGATTCGATGGAGAAATTAAAACCTTTACAGACAAGCAAAAGCTGAGAGAGTTCAGCACCACCAAACCAGCTTTACAACAAATGCTAAAGGAACTTCTCTAGGCAAGAAACACAAGAGAAGGAAAACACCTACAATAACAAACCAAAAACATTTAAGAAAATGGGAATAGGAACATACATATCGATAATTACCTTGAATGTAAATGGATTAAATGCTCCCACCAAAAGACACAGGCTGGCTGAATGGATACAAAAACAAGACCCATATATATGCTGTCTACAAGAGACCCACTTCAGACCTAGAGACACATACAGACTGAAAGTGAGGGGATGGAAAAAGATATTCCATGCAAATGGAAATCAAAAGAAAGCTGGAGTAGCAATTCTCATATCAGACAAAATAGACTTTAAAATAAAGACTATTACAAGAGACAAAGAAGGACACTATATAATGATCAAGGGATTGATCCAAGAGGAAGCTATAACAATTGTAAATATTTATGCACCCAACATAGGAGCACCTCAATACATAAGGCAAATACTAACAGCCATAAAAGGGGAAATCGACAGCAACACAATCATAGTAGGGGACTTTAACACCCCACTTTCACCAATGGACAGATCATCCAAAATGAAAATAAATCAGGAAACACAAGCTTTAAATGATACATTAAACAAGATGGACTTAATTGATATTTATAGGACATTCTACCCAAAAACAACAGAATACACATTTTTCTCAAGTGCTCATGGAACATTCTCCAGGATAGATCATATCTTGGGTCACAAATCAAGCCTTGGTAAATTTAAGAAAATTGAAATTGTATCAAGTATCTTTTCCGACCACAACGCTATGAGACTAGATATCAATTACAGGAAAAGATCTGTAAAAAATACAAACACATGGAGGCTACACAATACACTACTTAATAACGAAGTGATCACTGAAGTAATCAAAGGGGAAATCAAAAAATACCTAGAAACAAATGACAATGGAGATACGACGACCCAAAACCTATGGGACGCAGCAAAAGCAGTGCTAAGAGGGAAGTTTATAGCAATACAAGCCTACCTCAAGAAACAGGAAACATCTCGAATAAACAACCTAACCTTGCACCTGAAGCAATTAGAGAAAGAAGAACAAAAAAACCCCAAAGCCAGCAGAAGGAAAGAAATTATAAAGATCATGTCAGAAATAAATGAAAAAGAAATGAAGGAAACAATAGCAAAAATCAATGAAACTAAAAGCTGGTTCTTTGAGAAGATAAACAAAATTGATAAACCATTAGCCAAACTCATCAAGAGAAAAAGGGAGAAGACTCAAATCAATAGAATTAGAAATGAAAAAGGAGAAGTAACCACTGACACTGCAGAAATACAAAAGATCATGAGAGATTACTACAAGCAACTCTATGCCAATAAAATGGACAACCTGGAAGAAATGGACAGATTCTTAGAAATGCACAAACTGCCGAGACTGAACCAGGAAGAAATAGAAAATATGAACAGACCAATCACAAGCACTGAAATTGAAACTGTGATTAAAAACCTTCCAACAAACAAAAGCCCAGGACCAGATGGCTTCACAGGTGAATTCTATCAAACATTTAGAGACGAGCTAACACCTATCCTTCTCAAACTCTTCTAAAATATTGCAGAGGGAGGAACACTCCCAAACTCATTCTACGAGGCCACCATCACCCTGATACCAAAACCAGACAAAGATGTCACAAAGAAAGAAAACTACAGGCCAATATCACTGATGAACATAGATGCAAAAATCCTCAACAAAATACTAGCAAACAGAATCCAACAGCACATTAAAAGGATCATACACCATGATCAAGTGGGGTTTATCCCAGGAATGCAAGGATTCTTCAATATACGCAAATCAATCAATGTGATACACCATATTAACAAATTGAAGGAGAAAAACCATATGATCATCTCAATAGATGCAGAGAAAGCTTTCGACAAAATTCAACATCCATTTATGATAAAAGCCCTGCAGAAAGCAGGCATAGAGGGAACTTTCCTCAACATAATAAAGGCCATATATGACAAACCCACAGCCAACATTGTCCTCAATGGTGAAAAACTGAAACCATTTCCACTAAGATCAGGAACAAGACAAGGTTGCCCACTCTCACCACTATTATTCAACATAGTTTTGGAAGTGCTAGCCACAGCAATCAGAGAAGACAAAGAAATAAAAGGAATCCAAATCGGAAAAGAAGAAGTAAAGCTGTCACTATTTGCAGATGACATGATACTATACATAGAGAATCCTAAAGATGCTACCAGAAAACTCCTAGAGCTAATCAATGAATTTGGTAAAGTAGCAGGATACAAAATAAATGCACAGAAATCTCTTGCATTTCTATACACTAATGACGAAAAATCTGAAAGTGAAATTAAGAAAACACTCCCATTTACCATTGCAACAAAAAGAATAAAATATCTAGGAATAAACCTACCTAAGGAGACAAAAGACCTGTATGCAGAAAATTATAAGACACTGATGAAAGAAATTAAAGATGATACAAATAGATGGAGAGATATACCATGTTCCTGGATTGGAAGAATCAACATTGTGAAAATGACTCTACTACCCAAAGCAATCTACAGATTCAATGCAGTCCCTATCAAACTACCACTGGCATTTTTCACAGAACTAGAACAAAAAATTTCACAATTTTTATGGAAACACAAAAGACCCCGAATAGCCAAAGCAATCTTGAGAACGAAAAATGGAGCTGGGGGAATCAGGCTCCCTGACTTCAGACTATATTACAAAGCTTCAGTAATCAAGACAGTTTGGTACTGGCACAAAAACAGAAATATAGATCAATGGAACAGGATAGAAAGCCCAGAGATAAACCCACACACATATGGTCACCTTATCTTTGATAAAGGTGGCAAGAATATACAGTGGAGAAAAGACAGCCTCTTCAATAAGTGGTGCTGGGAAAATTGGACAGGTACATGTAAAAGTATGAAATTAGAACACTCCCTGACACCATGCACAAAAATAAACTCAAAATGGATTAAAGACCTAAGTGTAAGGGCAGACACTATCAAACTCTTAGAGGAAAACATAGGCAGAACACTCTATGACATACATCACAGCAAGATTCTTTTTGACCCAGCTCCCAGAGAAATGGAAATAAGAACACAAATAAACAAATGGGACCTAATGAAACTTAAAAGCTTTTGCACAGCAAAGGAAACCATAAACAAGACCAAAAGACAACCCTCAGAATGGGAGAAAATATTTGCAAATGAAGCAACTGACAAAGGATTAATCTCCAA
This sequence comes from Eschrichtius robustus, assembly GCF_028021215.1. Taxonomy (NCBI): domain Eukaryota; kingdom Metazoa; phylum Chordata; class Mammalia; order Artiodactyla; family Eschrichtiidae; genus Eschrichtius; species Eschrichtius robustus. The sequence goes on along the minus strand of NC_090830.1, from coordinate 20,630,842 downwards.
GATTTACAAGCAGCTCATGCAGCTCAATAACAAAAAAACCAACAACCCAATCCAAAAATGGGCAGAAGACCTAAATAGACATTTCTCCAAAGAAGATATACAGATGGCCTACAGACACATGAAAGAATGCTCAACATCATTAATCATTAGAGAAATGCAAATCAAAACTACAATGAGATATCATCTCACACCGGTCAGAATGGCCATCATCAAAAAATCTAGAAACAATAAATGCTGGAGAGGGTGTGGAGGAAAGGGAACACTCTTGCACTGTTGGTGGGAATGTAAATTGATACAGCCACTATGGAGAACAGTATGGAGGTTCCTAAAAAAACTACAAATAGAACTACCATACGACCCAGCAATCCCAATACTGGGCATATACCCTGAGAAAACCATAGGTCAAAAAGAGTCATGTACCAAAATGTTCATTGCAGCTCTATTTACAATAGCCAGGACATGGAAGCAACCTAAATGTCCATCGACAGATGAATGGATAAAGAAGATGTGGCACATATATACAATGGAATATTACTCAGCCATAAAAAGAAATGAAATGGAGGTATTTGTAATGAGGTGGATGGAGTTAGAGTCTGTCATACAGAGTGAAGTAAGTCAGAAAGAGAAAAACAAATACAGTATGCTAACACATATATACGGAATCTAAGGAAAAAAAAAAAAAAGGCCATGAAGAACCTAGTGGCAAGACGGGAATAAAGACACAGACCTACTAGAGAATGGACTTGAGGATATGGGGAGGGGGTGGGGTGAGATGTGACAGGGTAAGAGAGTGTCATGGACATATATACACTACCAAATGTAAAATAGATAACTAGTGGGAAGCAGCCGCATAGCACAGGGAGATCAGCTCGGTGCTTTTTGACCACCTAGAGGGGTGGGATGGGGAGGGTGGGAGGGAGGGAGATGCAAGAGGGAAGAGAAATGGGAACATATTGTATATGTATAACTGATTCACTTTGTTATAAAGCAGAAGCTAACACACCATTGTAAGGCAATTATACTTCAATAAAGATGTTTTAAAAAAAAAAAAAAAATAGAATAAGATACCTAGGAATAAACACACCTAAGCAGGTAAAAGACATGTGCTCAGAAATCTATCAGCCATTGGTGAAAGAAGTTGAAGACAACACAAAAAGATGGAAAAATATAGCATGTGCATCGACTGGAAGAATTAATACTGTTAAAATAACCATACTACCAAAGACAATCTACAGATTTAATGCAATCCCTATCAGAATACCAAAGCATTTTCACAGAACTTGAAAAAGTAATTTTAAAATTTGTATAGAAACACAAAGACCCCAAATAGCAAAACAATCTTGAGAAAGAACACAGCTGGAGGCATCACGCACCTTGACTTCAGACTATACTGCAAAGCGACAGTAATCAAAGAGAAAGGTACCAGAGCAAAAACAGACACAAAGATCACTGGAATAGAATAGAGATCCCAGAAATAAGCCCACACACTTATATTTAATTGATTTATGACAAAGCAGGCAATATGGAGAAAAAACTGTCTCTTCAATAAGTGGTACTGGGAAAACTGGTCAGCTACATGGAAAAGAATAAAATTAGATTATTTTAGCACACCATATATAAAATAAATGCAAAACTGAATAAAGACCTAAATGTAGGACCAGAAACCATAAAACCCCTAGAGGAAAATATAGAACATTCTTCAACATAAATGATAGCAACAGTTTTAGGTTCAGTCTACTAAGGCAAATGAAACAAAAGCAAAAATAAACAAATGGGACTTCACTAAACTTAAAAGATTTTGCACAGCAAAGGAAACCAAAGACAAAATGAAAAGACAACCTGCTGAGGGAGAGACAATATTTGCACATGATAAGAGGTTAACATCAAAAAAGATGACCAAGCAAGGGTTCATACCTAAACTACAGAAACAGCACATACAACTCAATATCAAAAAAACACCCAAAATCTTTTTTTAAAAAAATGAGAAGCCCTAAATAGACATTTTTTTTCCAAGGAAAAACTACATATAGACAGCCAGAACTCACAAAGATGCTAAACATAACTAATCGGCAGTAAAATGCAAATCAAAACTATGAGATATATCACCTCAGTCTTGTCAGAATGGCTGTCATCCAAAAGATCACAAATAACAAAGGTTAGTGAGGATGTGGAGAAAGGGAAACTCTTGTACACTCTTGATGTGAATGTGAAGTAGTGCAGCTACTGTGGAAAGCAGAATGGAGGTTCCACAAAAAACTAAAAATAGAACTACCATAATATCCAGCAATTTCACTGTTGGGTATATCAGAAGAAAACAAAAACACTATTTCAAAAAAAAAATAACTGCACACCAATGTTCATAACAGTGTTATTTGCCATAGCCAAGATATAGAGTCAAACTAAGTGTTCCTCAATAGCTTAGTGGATAAAAAAGATTTTTTATGATGACTTCAGCAAAAAATGAAATTTTGCCATTTGCAAGGACATGGATGGATTTGGAGGGTATTATGCTTAGTAAAATAAGCCGCAGAGAAAACAAGCATGGCATGTTATGAGAAAAAAAGCACGGTATGGTATGAGAAAACAAGCATGGCTATGTTATCACTTACACGTGGCATCTAAAAAATTGAATACAATAACAACAAAAAAACAGACTCACAGATTAAAGAACAGACTAGTGGTTACCAGCAGGGAGAGATAGGGTGGAGGAGCAAAATCGTGGTAGGAGATTTTGAGGTACAATCCACTATGTATAAAATCAATAATCTACAGTGATGTACTGTGTAGCATGGGGAATATAGCCACTCTTTTATAATAACTATAAATGGAGAAGAACCTAAACATTTATGAATCACTATGCTGTACCTCTGAAACTAATATAATAATGTAAATTAACTATAGATCAATAAAATATAAAGTAAGAAACAATAAAGGCGAGACACAGATTATTAAATAGAAATCAATTAAATAAACACAAGTTTTGGAAATCAAGGAATTAAAAAACAACACGTAAGACACAACATTGGCATTTAAAGTGTACAATCTATTTATTTAAAAGAAATCATTTAAGTGGTAAAAAATGGTACCCATTCTCACAATTTTGTGTATCTAGGATAAATTATTATCTACAAAAATATGTTACAAATATTCACTCAAAAAGAAAGAGAAAATTGGGATAAACCCATTTTAGTATCCAAATTTAATATCAAAGTCTCTATGCAAAATTGATTTGAATAAGTTCTGTTAGCCACTTCTAGTTTCTTTGTGATGTAAAATCTTTTAAAGCATAAAAATCAGCCTTTCTACATTATTCCATTAGACATACATAGAAGTTAAAAGAAATGAGAAGACAGAAAAATCAACCAGGAAGGTGAATTTACTGAGAAACAGTCATTCGTTCTCCCTCCTCCTTTTCTTTTCCTCCTTTTCCAGGTCTCTTTCGGTTCCGATCAAGAGAAATCTTGAGAGTTCTGAGAATATTTCTTTGAGGGCTTCAAATCACCATACCTACATCCTCTGCCACAACTACACACACGGGGACAAAAATAAACCTCTGCTATCTACTCACGTAGGAGGGCTTCATGCAAAATAAACTCCTACATGGAGACCAACAGGTGAGTTTTCTACCTGTTCTTTCTAATGTCCTTCCATTATAGTAAATCCCACACATTATGAGGAAGAAATGGTTATGTGAGCTTTTCCTTGAAGTCAAAAAACTTGCCTTCATTTCAAGTACCTGGTGATCATAGGGTACAGCCAGGGAAGGTGCCATCCCCCTTGGGGGGAGGGGCGGTGGATGGGCTCCCGCACCCATGCACCTCCTAATGCACAGATTCTGGAGAAACAAAGGGCGGTCACACCGCAGTCAGCCTGTCAGGCTGTCGGGCCACTGGGCAACCCGACCAGCCTGGAAGTGCCCCATCAGTTTGCTGAAAGCAAAACCCTGTCCCCCCTGTGAAGCCAGGCAATTTGGGTCAGAGAGTCAGAGGAGACCGGTAATCAACTCCTCCTCTCTGCTCACCTCCTTGGGGTTGCAGCAACCCTATCTCCAAACCCAAATCTGACCCTGGAGTGCCAAACTGGGAGTGGCAGGTGGGCTCTGCCGGTGCTTCAGCGCCCTCTGGAGGTTGTCTGCTCTAATGGCAACTCTCAGCCCTTCCTCCTCCTCCTTCCCTAGTCCTGGGGGCTGCCTTGGCCTCCTGCAGCTGCTGGCCTGAATTCATTCTTCTTTTTTCTCCAATTACAATGAAGTGTCTTACAGAGGTTTGGAATCTCTTGAAGAAGGAAGATCTTTTAGCCAATACACCTTAACCGTGAGAAGTTGGTTTCAAGAATGAACCTGAAATACTGTATTTTTCTACTGATGATTCCAAGGAGAGACAGCTCAAGTTTTCTAAATCATAAGAAAAACCAAGGTAAATATGATATTCTGAGCCAGAGATGAAAAAGCAGTTTTTAGCACCCCCTCCTCATGTCATATGAACGGGATTTAAATCAATCAACTGCCACTGGTTTTTAAATCAAGTGACCCAACTTTAAATCCATCAGCTGCTTCCCTGTAACTCACGTGACTTGGCTTTGAATAGTAAGAAATGCAGAGGTATAAAAAGGATGTTCTGAACAATAAATGGAAAGACAACATTTTAGAAAGTTTTTTCCTTTTCGAATGGACCATTCATTGCCTACAGAATAAAGGATTCCCTTGTGGATTTCTTGAACTGTAAACACATACATTGTCTCCGTTGGCTTGATTGACTTAGATTTTGGGTTTTGTTGTTGTTGTTGTTGTTGTTGTTAACATCTTTATTGGAGTATAATTGCTTTACCTTGTTGTGTTAGCTTCTGCTGTATAACAAAGTGAATCAACTATTCGTATACATATATCCCCATATCCTCTCCCTCTTGTGTCTCCCTCCCACCTTCCCTATCCCACCCCTCTAGGTGGTCACAAAGCACTGAGCTGATCTCCCTGTGCTATATGCAGCTGCTTCCCAATAGCTATCTATTTCACCTTTGGTAGTGTATATATGTCCATGCCACTCTCTCACTTCATCCCAGCTTACCCTTCCCCCTCCCTGTGTCCTCAGGTCCGTTCTCTACATCTACTTCTTTATTCCTCTGCAGCGACTCCTGCTAGGGACGGATACTTCCTTTTATGCTCAGGGAAATCCCCTAGTTTGAATATGATTTGAGTTTGATCCTGTGAAACCATCAGAACTTCCCACCAGAGATAAATGAGGAGATTCTGGCCTTTATTAGTATGCATGATGAACACGGGTGTCCTGGCTGTACTTGCCAACCCTCCTATTTTATCCACCTATTTTTATCCACCTTCCTCCCTGTGAGTACCTTTGACCAACCCTGAGTTCAGACTCCTGACCTATTACAGTGACTTTGTCAGCCTTTCTTTAAAAATGGACAGGTAGGGCTTCCCTGGTGGTGCAGTGGTTAAGAATCCTCCTGCCAATTCAGGGGACACGGGTTCAATCCCTGGTCTGGGAGGATCCCACATGCCGCGGAGCGGCTGGGCCCGTGAGCCACAGTTGCTGAGCCTGCCTGCGCATCTGGAGTCTGTGCTCCGCAACAAGAGAGGCCGTGATAGTGAGAGGCCCGCACACCGCGATGAAGAGTGGCCCCCGCTTGCCACAACTAGAGAAAGCCCTCGCACAGAAACGAAGACACAACACAGCCATAAATAAATAAATAAATAAATAAAAATATTAAAAAAAAAAAAGGACAGGTAATAAAACGAATTTAACCTAGAAGCAGCAGCTCAGTAAGGGAAATAAAATCATCAGAAGTTATCTAATCACAGCCACAACCATCCAGGGCTCTGTCTTACCTGCTGGGTCATAAGAATGGGACCTTCCTAAACTTGAAGGGCATCCAATCAAATAAGTAAAGGTCTGCTCACCTCTGGCTCTTGGAGGGATTGCTAGGCACTCTACCCAGTGTATACTAACTGCAAAACACTGTCATGGTTGTGAAACACCTATGTTCCAGGAAAGCTTTTTGGGGTGCATGGGGAAGGTTTCTTTTTGACATCAAGCAAAAAATAAATCACCAAGCTCTTTGAGCACAGGGGTTCTTAAGAGGGCAGTAGAAGGAAGGAATGGGCAGAAAAGACGATCTCCGGTGAAGTGAAGGCCGTTTTTCCAAAAGAGTAGGATTTAGTCTCAGTTTAAGGAGAACAGTTTTAAATAGCTGGGACAGCTCCAAACTGCAGTTTAGGGAACGAGTGCTTCAAAAGAACAGTGCTTTAAAAGTCCTGGCATGGCAGCAAGAGGATGAAGAGTTGGTTTTGCATAGTTTTGAACACAGGAGTAAAGAAGCAGAGGCATCTCTGACTAAAAGGCCCTGAGATCCTATGGCATCAATGGGTCAGTTGCAGGGGCAGGGGGTGTGGGGGGGCGATATTTCTCTCTCAACGTCTCCCAGGGCAGCCACCCCTCCCGACCCCACCCCCCCACTCCCTTCACCCTTCCTCCCTCCACTGTTGGGTCCCCAGGGACAGCACTTTTCAAGCTGGAGCCCTCAGGCACCATCTCTGCTGTCTGGATTCTTCCTGGAGCCTGGCAAGTTCTGGGACAGGAAGGCGGGTCTGCAAGGCCGCTGCGGTGCAGTCGGACCTGGAGGCCTGGAGGGGAACTGGAGCCCTGAAGCCCACCCACGTCCTTGAAGCCGAGGGAGGAACACATCCTCCTAACAGTACTTCTCAGGGGTCAGCGTGCTCCCCACCCGACGGTGATCAATACTCACTTGAGGCAGCAAGGACTGCCTCTAACTGGCCCCCTCGATTCCGCCTTAAGGGTCCTCGCACATGTGTGATAGCGCAGGCCCCGGATCTCTTTAGTCAGCTGAGGCCAGTGCTGCCGGCATCCCTCCAGTCCCATCCCCCAGCCCCTCCCTCTGGGACTGTATCTAATAGAAGAAAGAGCACAGAGGAATTGGCTGAATCAAGGGACCTGGGAGCCTGGGGATGCGTTTGAAGACCGAGAACCTAAGGCGCAATTACATATTATTGGAAACTCTTGTGGAGTGTGTGGGGGGGGGAGGTTAGGAGGCTGAGAGGCTGAGTCGACCTGGTGAGTCCAGCCCCAGGACACCACACAGCCCTGTCCCCCTTTCCCTGCCATCAGATAAGCGGTGCCGCAACTCCAGCCGGGACTCTGCACTTCCCCCTCCCTGATTCTCCAGAAGAGCAGGTGGCCCCCCTCTGAGGGCAGGGGCAAGACAACGGACCAAGTCCCCCTGCACTAAGGCGCTACTGGAATCTCTTCCTGAACAGCAGTGCTGGCTTGGAGCAAACCCGTGCACCGCCAAAGTTGGTCTCGTCCTGCAGCTGAGGGACGCAGGCTTTAAGTCAGCTGCCTTGGCTTTAAATCAATCAGTCCCCCCTTTAAGTCAGGTGACCCGACTTTAAATCACTGTGTGCCCCTCAAGCCTGCCACTTCAAAATTTGGGAACTTCACTTTGATCCCAGCACCTCACACAGCTGAATGCTGTAGTCAGCACTGTAGTCACCCCCAAGCCTGGCTTAGAGGCAGGATATAAGGTAAGGGGATGGGCTGCACACCTGGTGAGGAGGGTGCACTTCATGTACCAGGAGGGTCCAGGTACTCTGGGTACAACAAGCAGTGCACGATACAGCATCTCCCTGGCAAAGCTGGTGATGCACAGGGTGAGCAGGCACACCCAGGCACGCAGAGGTTCCAGGCCGGGAGCTGGGGCACAGCCAGCTGGGAGGGTGTGAAAGCCGAGGATCTGAGCCTTCTTGAGAAAGGCAGACACAGAGGACGGATGAGAAACAAAGACCAGATGAAACGTGGATTTGAAAAGCACACCCTGCTCTTGAAATTGGAGTGGGGTCACCCCAGATTTGAATCTTCTTATGCCCCAGTACCTAGTGTTTTGAAATTTGCCCAATTACTTATAAAATGTGACTGATAATATCTAAACCATAGAATACTGCATTTGGAGTGGTTTTGCGTGTTTATGTTTCTAGAGTGGAATAATCTTTTCTACAAGAAAAATGTACACAATCTGAAATAAATTCAAACCCCTCTTTATAAAGTACTATATCGGACTTCCCTGGTGGCGCAGTGGTTAAGAATCTGCCTGCCAAGGCAGGGGACATGGGTTCGAGCCCTGGTCAGGGAAGATCCCACATGCCGCGGAGCAGCTAAGCCCATGGGCCACAACTACTGAGCCTGCAGACCACAACTACTGAAGCCCGCGCGCCTAGAACCGGTGCTCCACAACAAGCGCAGTAAGAGAAGCCACCGCAATGAGAAGCCCGCGCACCGCAACAAAGAGTAGCCCCCGCTTGCGGCAACTAGAGAAAGCCTGTGCATAGCAACGAAGACCCAACGCAGCCAAAAACAAATTAATTAATTAATTAGTTAACTATTTTTAAAAAGTACTATATCCTTCTGTGCAGCTTCTCTGGGAAGAACAGAGAGATGGCGTAGGAGAGTGAGAAAGACCAATATTTAGTGCACATCTCTCATGCAGGTGATCTGCTGGCTCAGATAGATTTATCCCCACTTTACAAAGGAGGAAATAATCTCAGAGAGGTTTAGTAATTTTCCCAAAGCCAAACAGCTATGGAGTGGCAGAACCAAGATCTGAACCAAGTCTGTTACCTTCAAAGCCTAAGTCCTCATCACAACAAATCTCAATTAATATTTACATTTATCGAATTACATTGCAACCTGGGGAGTTCTTGGCACAATCCTGAATAAGAGTGAGAAAGAAAGAAATAGCATTGTTCCTACAGTCAACCCAAATTTTTGGAGCAGCTGCTAGATGCCTGGCCCTTTTTGGGGTTCAGCAGTGATCAAGACAGGAAGAGTCCTGCTTTCATGAACCACGTAGTGGGGAGGAGAGACGGGTGCAACTTGGGTGAGGGATTTCACCTTGCTGGACCTCTGTTTTCTCATCTGGAAAATGGGATGGGTGTTCCTCATTTTCTGGGACTGTCCAGCCCTCACATTCTCTGATTCCATAAGAAGCATTTGTTTTCCTGTTTCTTTAAAATTCATTCAGGCCGTGAGCTGTGATGAATGTTGTTAGCTGCTCCCCAAAGCACTCTATTCCCACCCTTTTCCTGTGATCAGGTCTTTCCCGAAACATGACTCACAGTCAGTCACTCAGTCAAGTCACAGAACCTAAGGGGCACCCAGCAGAAAAATTCCAACCCTTGCTTCCCAGGAGCTCTGCGGTCTACCTTCCAGGTAAACTTAACTCACCTGGCACAAGGTGGCCATCCCTGGTTTCACATCAACATGATCTCAGGCACAAACCTCCTTGTTTTTCCATTTTGTCTTTAAGTTACTTGTTGAAACAACTGCACAAGTATGACACAGATATAAAATCAGGCATCTTCTGCCCCCAGTGCCTACTAATAAATGATTCTCTGCCACTTTAATGATAAAGATAGAACATTTCAACATTCTGCTGCCCTTATTATTTGTCGTTTTTGTTGATATTTCTATTGACTACATCTTTCAATATTTTAACAATGGAACATTTATTTAGGTTGTTCGAGACCCAGCCTTTAGTGGTAAAGGTTTTGTTGTTATATTTCTATTATGTTTCCTTTAAAAATCATTATCCTATTTAAATGGATTAAGTCAATTCTATAGGCATTTATCTTATGATATTGATGAAATTGATACATAGAGGGCAGTAGTACAAGTTGATTGGACTTGAGAACATCTATTAGCACAGTTAAGTATAAATATTATCTATATGTAAACCAAAGTACAAGCCGAGTGAGATTCTCTGACTTTTTTTCACTGTCTGCCCCTCAAGCCTGTGAGAAATGGAATATTTCTTGCCCTATCAGTAAACAAAGGATGTCACAGTCTTCAGCACTTGCAGCCCTCCAATGTGAGCCGGCGGGCCCTGAGGCACTCAGGATATGCAAATACAGAATGCAGGCCCCAGAGAGCGGAGGTGCATATCAAAGGAAGGATTTCAGTGAGCCCAGGCCAAGAAAAGCGCCACATTCCTCACCTTGGGAGAGCTGGTTTTCCTTAGTTAAAAATCACCTTTTGATGTTCCCCATTACCTGCGCCAGTCCCCCGCCCTGTCCCCTCCCCCCGGTACTTTAGCTCAGGGAGGAAGGAGCGCAGAGGGACTCGGCTGAATAAGGGGCCTGCGCGCCTCGGGAGGAGTTTTCAGCCGCTTTCCCCGCAGTCGGGAGGAGGGGCGCTGACGCTGCAGCCGGACCCTGCGCCTCCCTTGCCCCGTTTCCCCTCAGGACGCTCAGGCCGACCCCCTCCCCACGCCCACCAGGCCTCGCGAGCCAGGCCGAGGGCAGGGGCGAGAGGAGGGACCGAAGTTCCCGGGGACCAGACGCTGGAGGCCGCTCTTTCTGCACAGCAGCGGCGGGTGGCAGCGAACCCCTGCCCCTCAGAAGCTGGTCTTGTGCTGCCGCCCGGGCACCGGACCAGGCGGAGGGCCGGCGCCCACTTACCCGGCCCGCCGTCCCCGCGACTGTCACGGCTTCGGCCGCCGGGGCACCTCCAGAGCCGGCAGCCTCAGTGAGGTCGCCCTCCCCTCGGGCTCCGGGGCAGTTCCGTGAAGGCGGAGGGAAGAGACCCCGCCCGAGCCGGGAGTTCCAGCTCTGAGGAAACGCGGGCTCTGTTCAGCGCGCAGTGGGTGGGACCGCTCTGCCCCGAGGCCTTCCGGGAGGGAGCGCGGCGGCGGGGGAGGGAGCCGCCAGGAGCGCAGGGCCCCGTCGGGGGCCCTTGAGGGGCGGCGCGGCCTGGGGGCCACGCCCTCTGTGGCCGCAGCCCAGGTCTTTTTCCTGGAATCCTACACGAAAAAGTTAGAAAGATACACAGTCTATAGTAAATATTCACAAATGATTGTTGCTGCTGTGCTCACTATTCTATTAAAGGTGTAAAATCCATACAACACTTTAAGTTCAAAATTAAATATGAATTTTTACCTTTCTAATGATGTCTCTGATATTCACAGTTGTGGTTAATGAATCAGAGACTGTGGCATCACTAGTTAAAAATGAGCTTGTTAAAAAAATAGAACTCAGGCCCACCGGACCTACTGAATCACAATCTGCACTTTTACAATCTCCCCAGTGTACTTGTGTACCCATGAATAGTTGAAAGGTACATTTCTACCTCGACATGTCTTTTCTGTATGAGAAATACACACATTTTATCCAGTTTGATATAAATAAAACACTCAAAAATGCATATGCCTGTGTTGAAACCATCATTTTATCATTTCTTTTCCAGACAAGTATAGTCTCTATACTGGTTTTGTGGATCACATGCCATACTCTTTTCTTGTACTTAGAAATAAGGTAGAGAAAGTTACTTTGTAAATATATATATATATATATATATATATATATATATATATATATATATATATATATACATATATATATATATATATGTATATATATTAGTGGATAATTGAAGACACTCTTCTAAATTAAAAGCAGTTCTCTTAACTTGCTCTTTTCTTCTTGGGTCACATTATGAACTCTTCCCGTGGCCACATGGCATGTGTACTTTTAATTTCAGGGACTGCTGACATTCCAGGATGTGGCCATAGATTTCTCTCAAGAGGAGTGAGAATGCCTGGACCAAGATCAATGGGAATTGTACAGGGATGTGATGTTAGAGAAGTATAGGAATCTGCTCTCCTTGGGTGAGGATACCTTCCTTCCAGAATTCCTTATCCAACCACAGGGTTTGGAGTCCTTCATTTGTAGAATGTCTCCTGAAATCTTCTGCTTCCTACAATAGGGTTTCAGATTGCAACGTTTCAGGAAAGATTGGGAGTTTGTGGGTATAAATTTTCTTATTCTTTTAAAATTGCAGCCTCCCTTTTAATATACTTTGTAACTTCTTGGGATGTGTCTATATGAACTGTGTACTATATGCTTCTGTTATAGTCCTTACAATATTTTATTGTCTTATTTTCTGTAACCATTTTCCATGGATTCTTTGGGCTTAAGGTATATTAAAAGGGAGACTGCGATTCTCCCTTTAAAAGGGGACTTATTAAAAGGGGACTTCCCTGGTGATGCAGTGATTAAGAATTCGCCTGCCAATGCAGGGCACCCGGTTCGATCCCCGGCCCGGGAAGATCTCACGTGCCACGGAACAACTAAGCCAGTGGGCCACAACTACTGAGTCTGCACGCCACAACGACTGAAGCCGGTGTGTCTTGAGCCCGTGCACCATTTATTTTTTGGAGAATAAAACCACTTCTGAGTGATTAAAATTTAGGCCAGCTAGTCAAAATGCTTTATCACCTGTTCTTCTAAAACACTGATCAATGGAACAAGTTTTACTAGGGATAACAGTGTAATTGTATTCTGGAGTTCATATGGGCAATATGGTTTATGACCTTGATGCTGGATCACGACATTTCAATGGTATAACTGCTCTTAATTGTCTGTTTGTTCAACGATTAAAGTCTCACGTGATCTGAGTTCAGACTGGAGTCATCCTGGTTGGTTTCTGTCTATTGCAGATTTCTTCCAGTATGAAAGAAAGGACAAGAGCAATACGGCTTACTTTACAAAATGTCTTCAAACTAAATGATGATATAATCTACATTCAATTAATTTATACATACCCTACTGTAGAACAGGGTTCGTTACGCGGGCAGAGCCCGGTAATTATGTAACACAAACTTTTTCTGCACTGGTTCAAGTCCTCTTCCTAAGAATATGTTTATAATCAACATTCTTTCACAAATTACCCAATTTAATTCACCATAACATTCCTCATATTAACTAAATGGAAAATCGTAGGCTATATACAAATCCAGAAAGGGCCAAAAATCATCAGCCCCCATGGATGATTACAATCCATTGCTGAGGCATTCAAATTACTTATTAAAGAACCACTATGTCCATCAATATCATCAATTTATATATTATTGCCCCAATGCTAGCCTTAACCCTGGCTCTCACAACATGAATTCCTCTTCCCATATCTTATCCACTAATTAATATAAATGTCAGCATATTATTTCTATTAGCCATATCACACCTAGCCATTTATTCCATCCTCAGATCTGGATGAACTTCACATTCAGAATACTCACTCACTGGAGCTGTAGGAACAATAGCACAGACAATCATCTCATATGAAGTAATGTAGCAGTTATTCTATTCTCAGTCTTATGGATAAATGGATCATTTACACTTTCAACAGTAATTATTACACAAGAACACCTATGACTAATTTTCTCCTGACCCCTACCCAGAATTTGATTATCTCCGCAGTAGCAGAAATCCAATGAAGCCCCACTTGATTTAACAGAAGTAGCATCAAAACCTGTATATGTCTTCAATGTAGAAAATGTATCAGGCCCATTCACCCCGTCCCTCCTAGAGAATATGTCAATTTCCCTATGATAAACATTTCCACAGCAATCTATTTTTAGTAGCTTCCGACAATCTCTAGATGCCAGAATTATTTACAGCCCAAGTCATCATTAAAACACATCTAACAATCTCCTTTCTATGAATTTGAGCCTCCTACCTATAATTTTGATATGATCAACGCATACATCTCTTATAAAAAGTTTTTTTTCGACTAAAATTAACCCTATATATATGAGAGTTTTCACTACTTTTCATCATACCAGGCAACCCACCACAAACTTAAGAAATATGTCTGACAAAAGAGTTACTTTGATAGAGTAAATCATAGAGTTTTCAATGCTCTTATTCCTGGAATTGAATTCTTCCTAATAATTTTACATTCTCCATGCTACCTACCACATTACACCACATGCTATATAGTAAAGTTCTCTAAGTAAGCTTCAGGCCCATACCCCCAAAATATTTTTGTATATCCTTCCTGTGCTGATAAACTCTCATTGTTTTTACCATCATTCTACTGACCGTTTTCTCAGGAAATATAATTGTATAACAAGCTCACACTGGTTAATGTTATCCCCATTCTAATAAAAAACATGAACCCATAAGCTACAGAAGCATCCAACAAATATTTCCTAAAACAGTCCACCACATCAATACTACTTATAATGGCTATTATCATTAATCTAATATACTCTGGTCAAAGAGCACCATGAATAACAAAAATCTTTAATCCAGCAGCATCCACCCTCATGACAATCGCCCTTGTCACAAAAGTAGGACTTTCCCCATTTCACTTCTGAGTGCCTGAAGTCACACAGGGCATCCCATGAACAGCAGACCTGATGCTATCAGCATGACAAAATTGCACCCCTATCAGTTTTATACCACATGTCACCATCCATCAACCTAAATATACTATTAATCATAGTGATATTATAAATCATAGCTGGAGGCTGAGGCAGACTTCGCCATACTCACCTGGAAAATATTACACCCTCCTCATCAATTGCCCATATAGGATGGATAACAGCTATTATAATGTATATTCAGATTATAACAATCCTAAACATACTAATTTATATCATAACAACACTATCTTCTTCTTATTTATGCCCAGATCATGTACTACAAGAGTATCATTATCACACACATGAGATAAAACACCTCCCATCACAATCATTTTCCTCACCATTATAGTATCATTAGGACATCGACCATCACTATCAGGGTTTCTACCCAAATGAATAATTATCCAAGAGATAACAAAAACGACAACATCATTCTACCAACACTAATAGCCATCATAGCAGGCCTCAGCATATATTTCTACTTGCAGCTAACATACTCCACATCACTAACTATATTCCTTTCATTAAACAACACAAACACAAACCAATTTGAACATACAAAGAAATAACCTTCCTATCATAACCAATCATAATACCCACACGATTACAACACACAACACCCATTCTATCGGTGCTGGACTAGGAATTTAGGTTAGTTCAGACCAAGAGCTTTCAAAACCCTAAACAAGTGAAATTTACTTAATTCCTAAAAATAAGGATTGCAAGACTTTATCCTACATCAATTGAATGTAAAGCAAACACTGTATTTAATCCAAATCTTTACGAGATTGATGAGTTTTAACCCCAGGAAACTTTAGTTAACAGGCGAATCCTCTAGTCAACTGGCTTCAGTCTACTTCTCCTTCATTTGAGAAAGAAAAAAAGAAAAAAAAAAAAAGGCAGGAAAATCACTGGCAGAATTGAAGCTGCTTCTCTGAAGTTACAATTCAATTTGTTGATTCACCACAGGGTTTGCCAGAAAGAGGGCTCAATCTCTGTCTTTAGATTTACAGTCTAATGCTAACTCAGTCATTTTACCTCTGTTCATACACTGCTGATTATTTTCAACAAATCACAAAGATATCGGCATTTTATATTTACTATTTGGTGCTTGAGCTGGAGTAGCAGGCAGCACCTTAATTGTATTAATCCAGGCTGAGCTATGCTGACCTGGACCGCTACTTGGAGATGCCCAAATCTGTAAGGTAGTCATAGCAGTCCCTGCACTTGTAATAATTGTCTTTATAGCTGTACCCGTTATGATTGCAGGCTTTGAAAACTGACTTGGGCCACTAATAACTCAGACACCTGAAGTAGCTTTCCCCCAATAAATCATATAAACTTTTGACTACTTCCCCCATCATTCTTACTCCTACTCATATCACCAATAGTAGAAGCTGGTTCTGGTACCAGTGGAACTGTGTATTCAGCTCTAGCCTGCAATCTGGCCCATGCAGGAGCCTCTGTCGACCTAACTGTTTTCTCCTTACATTTAGCAGGTGTCTCCTCAATTCTTGGTATTATTACTTTTATTACTATAGTCTTTAATACAAAAGCAGCAGTCATATCCCAATACCAAACACCATTATTTGTTTAATCTTCCCCAACTATAGCCATATTACTATAATTACCAATCTCAGTCCAAGCAGCCAGAATTGCCATGCTGTTAAGAGATAGAAATCTAAACACTACTTTCTTTGACCCTGCAGGAGGAGACCGAATCCTATACCAACACCTATTTTGATACTTTGCTCACCCTGAAGTCTGTATTCATGGCCTAACAGGGTTTGTTATAATCTCACATATCACTGCATACTATTTAGGACAAAAATTGCCTTTCAGCTATCTGGGAATAGTATGAGTCATGTCCACTGGTTTTTTAGGAGTTCTCTTGTGGGCCCATCATATGTTTACCATAGGGATAGCTGTGGACTCAGGAGCATACTTTGCATCAGCTACCGTAATTACTTCTATCCCTACAGGAGTAAAAGTATCTAGCTGATTAGCAACTCTTTATTTAATTTTTCTTTTTCTTTTCTTTTTTTTTTTTTTTTTTTTTGGCTGAGTTGGGTCTTGGTTGCTGCGCATGGGCTTTCTCTGGTTGCGCTGAGCGGCAGCTACTCTTCGTTGCAGTGTGCGGCCCTATCATTGCAGTGGCTTCTCTTGTTGCAGAGCACGGCCTCTAGGCGCGTGGGCTTCAGTGGTTGTGGCTTGCGGGCTCTAGAGGACAGGCTCAGTAGTTGTGGCACACGGGCTTTTTGCTCCGCGGCATGCGGAATCTTCCCAGACAAGGGCTCGAACCCGTGTCCCCTGCATTGGCAGGCGAATTCTTAACCACTGTGTCACCAGGGAAGTCCCTGGTTAGCAACTGTTCACGGAGGTAATACTATATGACCTCCCACTATATTATGAGTTTTAGGCTTTAGTTTTTCTTTTTACAGTAGGTGGTTTGACAGGAATCATCTTAGCCAACTCATCCCCAGACATTGTCCTCCAGGATACATACTATGTAGTAGCACACTTCCATGACCTAATGTCCATGGGAGCAGTCTTCACTATTATAGGAGGCTTCCTACACTGATTCCCACTATTCTCAGGTTATACAGTTAACTCAGCATGAGCAAAAATTCACTTCACAAGTATATTTGTAGTAGTAAATATGACTTCCTGCAGCACTTTCGTGGCCTCTCAGGGATGTCACTACGTTAGTCTGTGTACCCTGAGGCACACACAACATGAAATATTTTGTCTTTAGGCTCATTCATCTCAGTAGCAGCAGTAATGCTAATAATCTTCAAACTTTGAAAAGCACTTGTGTCTAAACAAGAAGTCTTAGCAGTGGAAATTGCTACTCCTAACCTAGAATGGTTACACGGATGTCCTCCACCATATCCTATGTTTCAAGATCCTACCTATGTAAATGTAAAATAAGGAAGGACTCAAGTCCTTTTCAACCAGTTTCAAGCCAACACCATAACAATTATGTCTTCCTCAATAAATGAGATAAAAGTAAAAAGTGATGTAGCTTTGTCAAAGTTAAATGATAGGCTAAAATCCTGTATATCACTAAGGCATATCAATTTCATCTAGGCTCTCAAGATACAACATCACCGATTATGGAAGAACTTTTACATTTTCTTCATCACACATTAATAGTGATTTTTAAAATAAGTTCTCTAGTCCTCTATATCATTTCACTAATATTGACATCTAAACTCATATGCATACAATAGATGCACAGGTAGAGAAAATGTGAACAATTTACTAGCTATTATTGTAATCTTAATTGCCCTATCATCATTGTAAATCCTTTACATGATACATGAAATCAATAACTCTTCCCAAACCATAAAATACTATGGGTCAGTAATGATACTGAAGCTACAAATACACAGATTATGAAGATTTAAATGTTGACTCCTCTGTAATCCCCACATCAGAGCTAAAACCAGGAGAATAATGACTAATAGAAGTCAACAACCGAGTAGTTAGGGATAGTCATTGAATATTAGTTTCATCTGAAATTGTTGTACACTCCGGAGTTGTTCCTTCTCAGGCCTAAAAAGAGCTGCTATCCCAGGACGCCTAACTTAAAGAATCCTAATATCAACAGGACCAGGCCTATGTTGTGGACAAGAGAGCTCGTTTTCCTGAGTTCAAAGACAGGACAGAGGGATATGGCTGAAGATATGGGGTGAATCTGGAGCCCATGGGGATGCACTCTCCAAGCTCCAGTATAGGAATGGGGCCTCTAGGGTCCCAGGCCACCCACCACGCCCTCTCGAGCAGGATCTGGGCAACATTCCCTGTCAGTGATGAGGCAGCCCTAGCACTTGTCACGCCCCGATGTCGTGTCCTATGTGGGCCCCATGCTCTTGGCACCACACCCCAAACTCTGCAGGTCCATGCTACAGGGTCCTTCATGCCTCAGGAGTAGAGACCACACAGCAAGCAGTTCCCTCCCCAACCAGCAGGAGGAGGGGAGGAGAGCAGGGGCACCAGCGGACTCTCACTCAGACAACAACACCCCAGCGGTGCCAGCGGGGACAGTGATGATGCAGATGAGGCACAGACCAAGAGATGGGACCAGAGGACCCAAAAGGCAGCTGGTCAGGTCCTGGCTCACCTGCACCCCGGACACCTTTGTCCCGCATACACCCTCTTCCTCATACACCCTCTCCTTAAATGCAGATTCTTCAGATGCAGACAGGCAGAGCTTCAGACTGAAAGTCAGCTCTTCCAAAATGACCCGTCAGCAAACACTGCAGGATTCCACTCCAGTGGGTGCCCTGGAGTCGACAACTCAGGGCCTGAAGTGGATATCGGTGCCAGGGGCAGTGGGAGGGAATGGGGAATGAGACTTTCATGGTTGTGGAATTTTGGTTTTGCAAGATGAAAAGTTCTAGGGATGGTGGTGATGGCTCCACGAGAAAGTGAATATATCTGATGCCTCAGAAACGTGCACTTAAAATGGTGATGATGGTAAAGGGTATGTGACGTGTGTTTTATTTCACTTAAAATAAATTCTTAAAATAATGTCTTGTTAATTGGGCTTCCATTTCGACTCCCCTTCATCACAAATGTCGGAGGCCCAGACACAGTCCCCTACCTTAGGGGCCATCACGGTACCCTCACAGAGCACGTGGGAGACCATTCTTAGGGGGGGCTAGTCTGTGCTCACCTGACCTCTGTCCAGGGGGACCCAGGCAGTGGTGACCCCCATAGATTAGACATATGATATGCTATAGTATTAATATGATACCACCAAGTGTTGTCACTCACCGGAACACAGAGCAGCAACCCACTCAAACATGCCTGACCTCATATGATTGTGACAAGATTAAGAGAAGAAAAGGAGCCACAGGTTCATCAGGACAACACCCTTAATGCAGAGGTTGGAAATCTCAAAGGGGACAGGACACACTGCAGGCAAAGAGCGCATATGCGGTCTCCCCATACATGTGATCCTGACGCATGCAGGTATGGTGAGACCCACACAGTCCCCGCACCCTATACCTGGGGCCACACATCCACACTCACCAGGGTGACCCACCTCCCCAGACCCCTCCACCTGGGTCACATGTCCACAGTCCCAGGGTGACCTCACCTCCCCAGACCCTGCACCTGGGGTCACACGTCCCCTTGGTCAGGACACCATGGCTCTGCAGGGGGCTCCCCCAATGTGGAAACAAGCTGGGTCCCTGGGACCTCCTGGGATGGGAAAAAGTGTCAGGTGGGTCTCCTTTCCTCACATTTGTCCCAGAGGAGTCCTCCTCTTCTCACTTTGGTTCTGTGTGATTTTAACTGTTTTTAAAGCTTTCATACTAGAGTTGAACACACGACCCTGGTGCTGGCATGCTCAGTCCTTTCTCGTCTCACTTACACGTTGAGAAAACTCACAGGACAGCAGGGCTGAAAGCCGAGGGGCAGCTCTGGACTCTGCTG
Source organism: Eschrichtius robustus (assembly GCF_028021215.1). Classification (NCBI taxonomy): domain Eukaryota; kingdom Metazoa; phylum Chordata; class Mammalia; order Artiodactyla; family Eschrichtiidae; genus Eschrichtius; species Eschrichtius robustus. The sequence continues at coordinate 20,611,168 of NC_090830.1, read as the reverse complement.
AGTAGGGACGGTAGACTGGAGGGAGAGCTCCGCAGCAGCCTCAGCTCTCACCCATCGGCCTTTTGCCCGATCTGCGTGCCCTGCAATCAATTCACCAGCTAAACCTGCTTCCCTATGCACCATGCACGTGCTGGTAAATTGGAATTATTGCCAGGTAGTCCTCCTGAGGATTCTCCATGAGCCCCAGGGAAGGTGAACCTTGCAGGGATTAAGACTAAGGCCCCGACCATAGCACTGACCCTTGGGAGGACCAGGTCACCACACTCAGAAGAGAGGCTGTTACGTAGACAAGCCCACCTCAGCTCCAGACCCCAGACATCTAAGCACTGACATTCAGATGCAGGCACGGAGCTTCCCAGTACTGAGGCCAGGCCGGGTCTCTACCCAGGTCCCCATAGTCCTAGCGTACACAGAACATGGTCAGGTCTAAATCTTCTTATTATAGACAACGCATGGTCAGCTCTAAACATAATCAGGAGACAGGACATGCAGAGGTCGAAGTCTGCCATGTAGACACAACTTGATCATGTTTAAACTAGCTTAGGGCTGATCTCATAGGAGGTACAGATCACACACATGGGTCTCTCATCTTTGGACACCCACATCAGGAAACTGAACAAAATCTTTGTCATTAAACATTTCAACAGGCAAAACAGAAATGTCCCCAGTTTCTCTGGCCACCTGATGGTCAGGATCCACGGGCGAGCCACGAACTTCTTAGCGTGCAGCCCAGTCTGCTGCCAGGACAGACAAGAAGTGGCCTGACTCCAGCCTCCCAGGCTTCCAGAAGGAGGCGGCCACACTGGAAGCCCAGGCAGGAGAGTCCTGCATGGTCCGGGCCAGGAGATCCGGTCTGTCCATTCGGCTGTCCGATTCCGGGCGGGGCGCTCAGGGCCGCTGAGAGCCCTGCACTCAGGTCCTGCTTCCCTGCAGCGTGTGCGTGTGCGTGTGTGTGTGTGTGTAGAGGGGGCGGTGGCTGACGGCTCCCATGGCTCCCGTCCCGGGCACCGCGCTGTCTTCGAGGGGAGGCACGGGGAGAGGTAGGGGCACAGAAGCCGTTGGAGAGGAGAACCCACCGCGGAACTCCTTGCACACTGGCTCGCCCCACCCGGAGACCCGCCTGCCCATCGTGGGCCGCATGTCGCCCCCCAGCCCCCCACCCCCGAGGGCTGGGTGCCTGCTCTTTCAACAGCACAGGGTCTCACATGAAGGAGACCCAGTGGGGACTGTCACCCCCCCCCCACTCCTGATGCTGTGTTTGGGGAGAATGAACCCCCTTGACTGGGCGATGGGACCCTGTGTGGAAAGAGGTGGCGGCCCCATCCAAGTCGGGGCCAGGCTGAGAGATGGGAACACAGGAGCCAAGTGCAGGGTCTGGAGGCCAGGCCAACAGGAGGGGCACCCCCAGCCTTGGCCGGGCTCTCCAACGGTGACATTGTTGCTTTAGGGGACCTGGGGCAGGCGACTGAATGTAATGGGAGTCTAAACTGGACCCTGAATGGGGCTTAAAGAAGGTGTGAAGGATGTTACTGAGACAGTGACAGTCACTGGAAGACAAACTCTGTGTCAGGATATCCTGCTCCATCCATTTAAATCCCTGAGATCTGTGACCATTACGTGGCTACGCAGGATTGTTAGAGCAGCTGCGTGCGGATATATCTTGGGCACAATTCAGTCTGCAGCCAACTTGCAAGTGGTTCCAGCAAACACACAGGTGTGCGCACAGGCAGGCACAGCACACACACAAACATATGCACGTGCACAGCACAAATATATTCACACACTAGCATGAGAACACACATGCACGCATATGCCCATGCACACACTAATGTGTGCAAGTGCACATACCTATGCACATGCACAGCATATGTATGCAAACAGGCACATGCACACGCATAGCACACACACAGGGAATAAAGTGAATCCGTAAAGCTTTAATTCCTGAACACAAGTGAAGCTGACATGTATTTTTCCCTTTTCTTAGCCTTGATGTTTTCCACAACAAAAAGTTTAAGAAAAAAGTTAATGGCAAATGACTTTTGATTCATAGGACTTTCTGATGTTATTCCACAAATATTATGACAGGAGAAATGAATGTAGATATTACATGTGTCCACTAATGGATGAATGGAGAAGAAAAACACGGTCCGTCAATACAAGGGGATGCTATTCAGCCTAAAAAGGAAGGCAATTCTGACACAGGCTGCAGCAGGGATGAACCTTGAGGGCATTATGCTCAGTGATGTAAGCTAGACACAAAAAAACAAACAGTGCTTGATCCACTCATACAAGGCCCCTAGAGCAGTCGGAAACATAGAGACATAAAGTAGGATGTTGAGTGCCAGGGGCTGAGGGAGGGACAATGGGGAGTGAGTGTTTAATGGGGACTGTTTCAATTTTGCAAGATGAAAAAGTTCTGGAGGATGATGGTGGTCAGGTTTGCACAACAGTGTGAATTACTTCTTGACCCTGAAATGTGCACTTAAAAATGGTTAAGATAGTAAATTTTGTGTTATGTATATCTGACCACAATTTTTAAAACTTTTTAAAAAAACAACAGGAAATAGTCCATGAATACCACAAGATGCACAACTTCACTAACAACAGAGGGATTAAAGCCATAAGAAAAATACTGTGCATACACCTACCAGAATGGCAGACATGAAAGACATAGTATCAAATATCAGCAGGATGTGGAGCAATGGAAAGCCTGGTACGCAACGGGGGGATGCAACCACTTCTGAAACAATCGGGCCTCAGATAGCGAAGTCCCTGCACAGAGACCCACAGTGCTCCTCCCAGTTGAACACAAACCCACCAGCCCTGCACCAGGACACACGGACATGGACTCGCAGCCACAGGAGCCAAACCTGAAAGAACCTGAAGGCCATCACAGGCGGATGCAGAAATGAACCATGCACGCCCCTATGAAGGAATATTCCACAGCAATGGAGTACATTTTGTTTAAAGGTAGTAAAACTAGGGCTTCCCTGGTGGCGCAGTGGTTGGGAATCTGCCTGCTAATGCAGGGGACACGGGTTCGCGCCCTGGTCTGGGAAGATCCCACATGCCACGGAGCAAGTAGGCCCGTGAGCCACAACTACTGAGCCTGCGCGTCTGGAGCCTGTGCTCTGCAACAAAAGAGGCCACAATAGTGAGAGGTCCGCGCACCGCGATGAAGAGTAGCCCCCGCTTGCCACAACTACAGGAAGCCCTAGCACAGAAAGGAAGACCCAACATAGTAATCAATCAATCAATAAATAAATCTTTAAAAAAAAATAAAGAGGACTATTAAAAAAAAAAAAAAAGGTAGTAAAACTATAAAAATTATTTTTTGAAAAAAACTATATTTACAAGATGAAAGAATCTATAATTCTGGCACCTAGGGATTGTCGAATGCTCCTAAAAATAGATTGCTGTGGAAATGTTTATGATAGGGAAATTGACATATTCTCTAGGAGGGACGGGGTGAATGGGCCTGATACATTTTCTACATTGAAGACATATACAGGTTTTGATGCTACTTCTGTTAAATCAAGTGGGGCTTCATTGGATTTCTGCTACTGCGGAGATAATCAAATTCTGGGTAGGGGTCAGGAGAAAATTAGTCATAGGTGTTCTTGTGTAATAATTACTGTTGAAAGTGTAAATGATCCATTTATCCATAAGACTGAGAATAGAATAACTGCTACATTACTTCATATGAGATGATTGTCTGTGCTATTGTTCCTAGAGCTCCAGTGAGTGAGTATTTTGAATGTGAAGTTCATCCAGATCTGAGGATGGAATAAATGGCTAGGTGTGATATGGCTAATAGAAATAATATGCCTACATTTATACTAATTAGTGGATAAGATATGGGAAGAGGAATTCATGTTGTGAGAGCCAGGGTTAAGGCTAGCATTGGGGCAATAATATATAAATTGATGATGTTGATGGACATAGTGGTTCTTTAATAAGTAATTTGAATGCCTCAGCAATGGGTTGTAATCATCCATGGGGGCTGATGATTTTTGGCCCTTTCTGGATTTGTATATAGCCTACGATTTTCCATTTAGTTAATATGAGGAATGCTATGGTGAATTAAATTGGGTAATTTGTGAAAGAATGTTGATTATAAACATATTCTTAGGAAGAGGACTTGAACCAGTGCAGAAAAAGTTTCAGTGTTACATAATTACCGGGCTCTGCCCGCGTAACGAACCCTGTTCTACAGTAGGGTATGTATAAATTAATTGAATGTAGATTATATCATCATTTAGTTTGAAGACATTTTGTAAAGTAAGCCGTATTGCTCTTGTCCTTTCTTTCATACTGGAAGAAATCTGCAATAGACAGAAACCAACCAGGATGACTCCAGTCTGAACTCAGATCACGTGAGACTTTAATCGTTGAACAAACAGACAATTAAGAGCAGTTATACCATTGAAATGTCGTGATCCAGCATCAAGGTCATAAACCATATTGCCCATATGAACTCCAGAATACAATTACACTGTTATCCCTAGTAAAACTTGTTCCATTGATCAGTGTTTTAGAAGAACAGGTGATAAAGCATTTTGACTAGCTGGCCTAAATTTTAATCACTCAGAAGTGGTTTTATTCTCCAAAAAATAAATGGCGCACGGGCTCAAGACACACCGGCTTCAGTCGTTGTGGCGTGCAGACTCAGTAGTTGTGGCCCACTGGCTTAGTTGTTCCGTGGCACGTGAGATCTTCCCGGGCCGGGGATCGAACCGGGTGCCCTGCATTGGCAGGCGAATTCTTAATCACTGCATCACCAGGGAAGTCCCCTTTTAATAAGTCCCCTTTTAAAGGGAGAATCGCAGTCTCCCTTTTAATATACCTTAAGCCCAAAGAATCCATGGAAAATGGTTACAGAAAATAAGACAATAAAATATTGTAAGGACTATAACAGAAGCATATAGTACACAGTTCATATAGACACATCCCAAGAAGTTACAAAGTATATTAAAAGGGAGGCTGCAATTTTAAAAGAATAAGAAAATTTATACCCACAAACTCCCAATCTTTCCTGAAACGTTGCAATCTGAAACCCTATTGTAGGAAGCAGAAGATTTCAGGAGACATTCTACAAATGAAGGACTCCAAACCCTGTGGTTGGATAAGGAATTCTGGAAGGAAGGTATCCTCACCCAAGGAGAGCAGATTCCTATACTTCTCTAACATCACATCCCTGTACAATTCCCATTGATCTTGGTCCAGGCATTCTCACTCCTCTTGAGAGAAATCTATGGCCACATCCTGGAATGTCAGCAGTCCCTGAAATTAAAAGTACACATGCCATGTGGCCACGGGAAGAGTTCATAATGTGACCCAAGAAGAAAAGAGCAAGTTAAGAGAACTGCTTTTAATTTAGAAGAGTGTCTTCAATTATCCACTAATATATATACATATATATATATATATATATATATATATATTTACAAAGTAACTTTCTCTACCTTATTTCTAAGTACAAGAAAAGAGTATGGCATGTGATCCACAAAACCAGTATAGAGACTATACTTGTCTGGAAAAGAAATGATAAAATGATGGTTTCAACACAGGCATATGCATTTTTGAGTGTTTTATTTATATCAAACTGGATAAAATGTGTGTATTTCTCATACAGAAAAGACATGTCGAGGTAGAAATGTACCTTTCAACTATTCATGGGTACACAAGTACACTGGGGAGATTGTAAAAGTGCAGATTGTGATTCAGTAGGTCCGGTGGGCCTGAGTTCTATTTTTTTAACAAGCTCATTTTTAACTAGTGATGCCACAGTCTCTGATTCATTAACCACAACTGTGAATATCAGAGACATCATTAGAAAGGTAAAAATTCATATTTAATTTTGAACTTAAAGTGTTGTATGGATTTTACACCTTTAATAGAATAGTGAGCACAGCAGCAACAATCATTTGTGAATATTTACTATAGACTGTGTATCTTTCTAACTTTTTCGTGTAGGATTCCAGGAAAAAGACCTGGGCTGCGGCCACAGAGGGCGTGGCCCCCAGGCCGGGCCGCCCCTCAAGGGCCCCCGACGGGGCCCTGCGCTCCTGGCGGCTCCCTCCCCCGCCACCGCGCTCCCTCCCGGAAGGCCTCGGGGCAGAGCGGTCCCACCCACTGCGCGCTGAACAGAGCCCGCGTTTCCTCAGAGCTGGAACTCCCGGCTCGGGCGAGGTCTCTTCCCTCCGCCTTCACGGAACTGCCCCGGAGCCCGAGGGGAGGGCGACCTCACTGAGGCTGCCGGCTCTGGAGGTGCCCCGGCGGCCGAAGCCGTGACAGTCGCGGGGACGGCGGGCCGGGTAAGTGGGCGCCGGCCCTCCGCCTGGTCCGGTGCCCGGGCGGCAGCACAAGACCAGCTTCTGAGGGGCAGGGGTTCGCTGCCACCCGCCGCTGCTGTGCAGAAAGAGCGGCCTCCAGCGTCTGGTCCCCGGGAACTTCGGTCCCTCCTCTCGCCCCTGCCCTCGGCCTGGCTCGCGAGGCCTGGTGGGCGTGGGGAGGGGGTCGGCCTGAGCGTCCTGAGGGGAAACGGGGCAAGGGAGGCGCAGGGTCCGGCTGCAGCGTCAGCGCCCCTCCTCCCGACTGCGGGGAAAGCAGCTGAAAACTCCTCCCGAGGCGCGCAGGCCCCTTATTCAGCCGAGTCCCTCTGCGCTCCTTCCTCCCTGAGCTAAAGTACCGGGGGGAGGGGACAGGGCGGGGGACTGGCGCAGGTAATGGGGAACATCAAAAGGTGATTGTTAACTAAGGAAAACCAGCTCTCCCAAGGTGAGGAATGTGGCGCTTTTCTTGGCCTGGGCTCACTGAAATCCTTCCTTTGATATGCACCTCCGCTCTCTGGGGCCTGCATTCTGTATTTGCATATCCTGAGTGCCTCAGGGCCCGCCGGCTCACATTGGAGGGCTGCAAGTGCTGAAGACTGTGACATCCTTTGTTTACTGATAGGGCAAGAAATATTCCATTTCTCACAGGCTTGAGGGGCAGACAGTGAAAAAAAGTCAGAGAATCTCACTCGGCTTGTACTTTGGTTTACATATAGATAATATTTATACTTAACTGTGCTAATAGATGTTCTCAAGTCCAATCAACTTGTACTACTGCCCTCTATGTATCAATTTCATCAATATCATAAGATAAATGCCTATAGAATTGACTTAATCCATTTAAATAGGATAATGATTTTTAAAGGAAACATAATAGAAATATAACAACAAAACCTTTACCACTAAAGGCTGGGTCTCGAACAACCTAAATAAATGTTCCATTGTTAAAATATTGAAAGATGTAGTCAATAGAAATATCAACAAAAACGACAAATAATAAGGGCAGCAGAATGTTGAAATGTTCTATCTTTATCATTAAAGTGGCAGAGAATCATTTATTAGTAGGCACTGGGGGCAGAAGATGCCTGATTTTATATCTGTGTCATACTTGTGCAGTTGTTTCAACAAGTAACTTAAAGACAAAATGGAAAAACAAGGAGGTTTGTGCCTGAGATCATGTTGATGTGAAACCAGGGATGGCCACCTTGTGCCAGGTGAGTTAAGTTTACCTGGAAGGTAGACCGCAGAGCTCCTGGGAAGCAAGGGTTGGAATTTTTCTGCTGGGTGCCCCTTAGGTTCTGTGACTTGACTGAGTGACTGACTGTGAGTCATGTTTCGGGAAAGACCTGATCACAGGAAAAGGGTGGGAATAGAGTGCTTTGGGGAGCAGCTAACAACATTCATCACAGCTCACGGCCTGAATGAATTTTAAAGAAACAGGAAAACAAATGCTTCTTATGGAATCAGAGAATGTGAGGGCTGGACAGTCCCAGAAAATGAGGAACACCCATCCCATTTTCCAGATGAGAAAACAGAGGTCCAGCAAGGTGAAATCCCTCACCCAAGTTGCACCCGTCTCTCCTCCCCACTACGTGGTTCATGAAAGCAGGACTCTTCCTGTCTTGATCACTGCTGAACCCCAAAAAGGGCCAGGCATCTAGCAGCTGCTCCAAAAATTTGGGTTGACTGTAGGAACAATGCTATTTCTTTCTTTCTCACTCTTATTCAGGATTGTGCCAAGAACTCCCCAGGTTGCAATGTAATTCGATAAATGTAAATATTAATTGAGTTTTGTTGTGATGAGGACTTAGGCTTTGAAGGTAACAGACTTGGTTCAGATCTTGGTTCTGCCACTCCATAGCTGTTTGGCTTTGGGAAAATTACTAAACCTCTCTGAGATTATTTCCTCCTTTGTAAAGTGGGGATAAATCTATCTGAGACAGCAGATCACCTGCATGAGAGATGTGCACTAAATATTGGTCTTTCTCACTCTCCTACGCCATCTCTCTGTTCTTCCCAGAGAAGCTGCACAGAAGGATATAGTACTTTTTAAAAATAGTTAACTAATTAATTAATTAATTTGTTTTTGGCTGCGTTGGGTCTTCGTTGCTATGCACAGGCTTTCTCTAGTTGCCGCAAGCGGGGGCTACTCTTTGTTGCGGTGCGCGGGCTTCTCATTGCGGTGGCTTCTCTTACTGCGCTTGTTGTGGAGCACCGGTTCTAGGCGCGCGGGCTTCAGTAGTTGTGGTCTGCAGGCTCAGTAGTTGTGGCCCATGGGCTTAGCTGCTCCGCGGCATGTGGGATCTTCCCTGACCAGGGCTCGAACTCATGTCCCCTGCCTTGGCAGGCAGATTCTTAACCACTGCGCCACCAGGGAAGTCCGATATAGTACTTTATAAAGAGGGGTTTGAATTTATTTCAGATTGTGTACATTTTTCTTGTAGAAAAGATTATTCCACTCTAGAAACATAAACACGCAAAACCACTCCAAATGCAGTATTCTATGGTTTAGATATTATCAGTCACATTTTATAAGTAATTGGGCAAATGCCAGAACACTAGGTACTGGGGCGTAAGAAGACTCAAATCTGGGGTGACCCCACTCCAATTTCAAGAGCAGGGTGTGCTTTTCAAATCCACGTTTCATCTGGTCTTTGTTTCTCATCCGTCCTCTGTGTCTGCCTTTCTCAAGAAGGCTCAGATCCTCGGCTTTCACACCCTCCCAGCTGGCTGTGCCCCAGCTCCCGGCCTGGAACCTCTGCGTGCCTGGGTGTGCCTGCTCACCCTGTGCATCACCAGCTTTGCCAGGGAGATGCTGTATCGTGCACTGCTTGTTGTACCCAGAGTACCTGGACCCTCCTGGTACATGAAGTGCACCCTCCTCACCAGGTGTGCAGCCCATCCCCTTACCTTATATCCTGCCTCTAAGCCAGGCTTGGGGGTGACTACAGTGCTGACTACAGCATTCAGCTGTGTGAGGTGCTGGGATCAAAGTGAAGTTCCCAAATTTTGAAGTGGCAGGCTTGAGGGGCACACAGTGATTTAAAGTCGGGTCACCTGACTTAAAGGGGGGACTGATTGATTTAAAGCCAAGGCAGCTGACTTAAAGCCTGCGTCCCTCAGCTGCAAGACGAGACCAACTTTGGCGGTGCACGGGTTTGCTCCAAGCCAGCACTGCTGTTCAGGAAGAGATTCCAGTAGCGCCTTAGTGCAGGGGGACTTGGTCCGTTGTCTTGCCCCTGCCCTCAGAGGGGGGCCACCTGCTCTTCTGGAGAATCAGGGAGGGGGAAGTGCAGAGTCCCTGCTGGAGTTGCGGCACCGCTTGTCTGATGGCAGGGAAAGGGGGACAGGGCTGTGTGGTGTCCTGGGGCTGGACTCACCAGGTCGACTCAGCCTCTCAGCCTCCTAACCTCCCCCCCCCACACACTCCACAAGAGTTTCCAATAATATGTAATTGCGCCTTAGGTTCTCGGTCTTCAAACTCATCCCCAGGCTCCCAGGTCCCTTGATTCAGCCAATTCCTCTGTGCTCTTTCTTCTATTAGATACAGTCCCAGAGGGAGGGGCTGGGGGATGGGACTGGAGGGATGCCGGCAGCACTGGCCTCAGCTGACTAAAGAGATCCGGGGCCTGCGCTATCACACATGTGCGAGGACCCTTAAGGCGGAATCGAGGGGGCCAGTTAGAGTCAGTCCTTGCTGCCTCAAGTGAGTATGGATCACCGTCGGGTGGGGAGCACGCTGTCCCCTGAGAAGTACTGTTAGGAGGATGTGTTCCTCCCTCGGCTTCAAGGACGTGGGTGGGCTTCAGGGCTCCAGTTCCCCTCCAGGCCTCCAGGTCCGACTGCACCGCAGCGGCCTTGCAGACCCGCCTTCCTGTCCCAGAACTTGCCAGGCTCCAGGAAGAATCCAGACAGCAGAGATGGTGCCTGAGGGCTCCAGCTTGAAAAGTGCTGTCCCTGGGGACCCAACAGTGGAGGGAGGAAGGGTGAAGGGAGTGGGGGGGTGGGGTCGGGAGGGGTGGCTGCCCTGGGAGACGTTGAGAGAGAAATATCGCCCCCCCCACACCCCCTGCCCCTGCAACTGACCCATTGATGCCATAGGATCTCAGGGCCTTTTAGTCAGAGATGCCTCTGCTTCTTTACTCCTGTGTTCAAAACTATGCAAAACCAACTCTTCATCCTCTTGCTGCCATGCCAGGACTTTTAAAGCACTGTTCTTTTGAAGCACTCGTTCCCTAAACTGCAGTTTGGAGCTGTCCCAGCTATTTAAAAGTGTTCTCCTTAAACTGAGACTAAATCCTACTCTTTTGGAAAAACGGCCTTCACTTCACCGGAGATCGTCTTTTCTGCCCATTCCTTCCTTCTACTGCCCTCTTAAGAACCCCTGTGCTCAAAGAGCTTGGTGATTTATTTTTTGCTTGATGTCAAAAAGAAACCTTCCCCATGCACCCCAAAAAGCTTTCCTGGAACATAGGTGTTTCACAACCATGACAGTGTTTTGCAGTTAGTATACACTGGGTAGAGTGCCTAGCAATCCCTCCAAGAGCCAGAGGTGAGCAGACCTTTACTTATTTGATTGGATGCCCTTCAAGTTTAGGAAGGTCCCATTCTTATGACCCAGCAGGTAAGACAGAGCCCTGGATGGTTGTGGCTGTGATTAGATAACTTCTGATGATTTTATTTCCCTTACTGAGCTGCTGCTTCTAGGTTAAATTCGTTTTATTACCTGTCCTTTTTTTTTTTTTTTTAATATTTTTATTTATTTATTTATTTATTTATGGCTGTGTTGTGTCTTCGTTTCTGTGCGAGGGCTTTCTCTAGTTGTGGCAAGCGGGGGCCACTCTTCATCGCGGTGTGCGGGCCTCTCACTATCACGGCCTCTCTTGTTGCGGAGCACAGACTCCAGATGCGCAGGCAGGCTCAGCAACTGTGGCTCACGGGCCCAGCCGCTCCGCGGCATGTGGGATCCTCCCAGACCAGGGATTGAACCCGTGTCCCCTGAATTGGCAGGCGGATTCTTAACCACTGCACCACCAGGGAAGCCCTACCTGTCCATTTTTAAAGAAAGGCTGACAAAGTCACTGTAATAGGTCAGGAGTCTGAACTCAGGGTTGGTCAAAGGTACTCACAGGGAGGAAGGTGGATAAAAATAGGTGGATAAAATAGGAGGGTTGGCAAGTACAGCCAGGACACCCGTGTTCATCATGCATACTAATAAAGGCCAGAATCTCCTCATTTATCTCTGGTGGGAAGTTCTGATGGTTTCACAGGATCAAACTCAAATCATATTCAAACTAGGGGATTTCCCTGAGCATAAAAGGAAGTATCCGTCCCTAGCAGGAGTCGCTGCAGAGGAATAAAGATGTAGATGTAGAGAACGGACCTGAGGACACAGGGAGGGGGAAGGGTAAGCTGGGATGAAGTGAGAGAGTGGCATGGACATATATACACTACCAAAGGTGAAATAGATAGCTATTGGGAAGCAGCTGCATATAGCACAGGGAGATCAGCTCAGTGCTTTGTGACCACCTAGAGGGGTGGGATAGGGAAGGTGGGAGGGAGACACAAGAGGGAGAGGATATGGGGATATATGTATACGAATAGTTGATTCACTTTGTTATACAGCAGAAGCTAACACAACAAGGTAAAGCAATTATACTCCAATAAAGATGTTAACAACAACAACAACAACAACAACAACAAAACCCAAAATCTAAGTCAATCAAGCCAACGGAGACAATGTATGTGTTTACAGTTCAAGAAATCCACAAGGGAATCCTTTATTCTGTAGGCAATGAATGGTCCATTCGAAAAGGAAAAAACTTTCTAAAATGTTGTCTTTCCATTTATTGTTCAGAACATCATTTTTATACCTCTGCATTTCTTACTATTCAAAGCCAAGTCACGTGAGTTACAGGGAAGCAGCTGATGGATTTAAAGTTGGGTCACTTGATTTAAAAACCAGTGGCAGTTGATTGATTTAAATCCCGGTCATATGACATGAGGAGGGGGTGCTAAAAACTGCTTTTTCATCTCTGGCTCAGAATATCATATTTACCTTGGTTTTTCTTATGATTTAGAAAACTTGAGCTGTCTCTCCTTGGAATCATCAGGAGAAAAATACAGTATTTCAGGTTCATTCTTGAAACCAACTTCTCACGGTTAAGGTGTATTGGCTAAAAGATCTTCCTTCTTCAAGAGATTCCAAACCTCTGTAAGACACTTCATTGTAATTGGAGAAAAAAGAAGAATGAATTCAGGCCAGCAGCTGCAGGAGGCCAAGGCAGCCCCCAGGACTAGGGAAGGAGGAGGAAGGGCTGAGAGTTGCCATTAGAGCAGACAACCTCCAGAGGGCGCTGAAGCACCGGCAGAGCCCAACTGCCACTCCCAGTTTGGCACTCCAGGGTCAGATTTGGGTTTGGAGATAGGGTTGCTGCAACCCCAAGGAGGTGAGCAGAGAGGAGGAGTTGATTACCGGTCTCCTCTGACTCTCTGACCCAAATTGCCTGGCTTCACAGGGGGGACAGGGTTTTGCTTTCAGCAAACTGATGGGGCACTTCCAGGCTGGTCGGGTTGCCCAGTGGCCCGACAGCCTGACAGGCTGAACTGCGGTGTGACCGCCCTTTGTTTCTCCAGAATCTGTGCATCAGGAGGTGCATGGGTGCGGGAGCCCATCCACCGCCCCTCCCCCCAAGGGGGATGGCACCTTCCCTGGCTGTACCCTATGATCACCAGGTACTTGAAATGAAGGCAAGTTTTTTGACTTCAAGGAAAAGCTCACATAACCATTTCTTCCTCATAATGTGTGGGATTTACTATAATGGAAGGACATTAGAAAGAACAGGTAGAAAACTCACCTGTTGGTCTCCATGTAGGAGTTTATTTTGCATGAAGCCCTCCTACGTGAGTAGATAGCAGAGGTTTATTTTTGTCCCCGTGTGTGTAGTTGTGGCAGAGGATGTAGGTATGGTGATTTGAAGCCCTCAAAGAAATATTCTCAGAACTCTCAAGATTTCTCTTGATCGGAACCGAAAGAGACCTGGAAAAGGAGGAAAAGAAAAGGAGGAGGGAGAACGAATGACTGTTTCTCAGTAAATTCACCTTCCTGGTTGATTGTTCTGTCTTCTCATTTCTTTTAACTTCTATGTGTGTCTAATGGAATAATGTAGAAAGGCTGATTTTTATGCTTTAAAAGATTTTACATCACAAAGAAACTAGAAGTGGCTAACAGAACTTATTCAAATCAATTTTGCATAGAGACTTTGATATTAAATTTGGATACTAAAATGGGTTTATCCCAATTTTCTCTTTCTTTTTGAGTGAATATTTGTAACATATTTTTGTAGATAATAATTTATCCTAGATACACAAAATTGTGAGAATGGGTACCATTCTTTACCACTTAAATGATTTCTTTTAAATAAATAGATTGTACACTTTAAATGCCAATGTTGTGTCTTACGTGTTGTTTTTTAATTCCTTGATTTCCAAAACTTGTGTTTATTTAATTGATTTCTATCTAATAATCTGTGTCTCGCCTTTATTGTTTCTTACTTTATATTTTATTGATCTATAGTTAATTTACATTATTATATTAGTTTCAGAGGTACAGCATAGTGATTCATAAATGTTTAGGTTCTTCTCCATTTATAGTTATTATAAAAGAGTGGCTATATTCCCCATGCTACACAGTACATCACTGTAGATTATTGATTTTATACATAGTGGATTGTACCTCAAAATCTCCTACCACGATTTTGCTCCTCCACCCTATCTCTCCCTGCTGGTAACCACTAGTCTGTTCTTTAATCTGTGAGTCTGTTTTTTTGTTGTTATTGTATTCAATTTTTTAGATGCCACGTGTAAGTGATAACATAGCCATGCTTGTTTTCTCATACCATACCGTTCTTTTTTTCTCATAACATGTCATGCTTGTTTTCTCTGCGGCTTATTTTACTAAGCATAATACCCTCCAAATCCATCCATGTCCTTGCAAATGGCAAAATTTCATTTTTTGCTGAAGTCATCATAAAAAATCTTTTTTATCCACTAAGCTATTGAGGAACACTTAGTTTGACTCTATATCTTGGCTATGGCAAATAACACTGTTATGAACATTGGTGTGCAGTTATTTTTTTTTTGAAATAGTGTTTTTGTTTTCTTCTGATATACCCAACAGTGAAATTGCTGGATATTATGGTAGTTCTATTTTTAGTTTTTTGTGGAACCTCCATTCTGCTCTCCACAGTAGCTGCACTACTTCACATTCACATCAAGAGTGTACAAGAGTTTCCCTTTCTCCACATCCTCACTAACCTTTGTTATTTGTGATCTTTTGGATGACAGCCATTCTGACAAGACTGAGGTGATATATCTCATAGTTTTGATTTGCATTTTACTGCCGATTAGTTATGTTTAGCATCTTTGTGAGTTCTGGCTGTCTATATGTAGTTTTTCCTTGGAAAAAAAATGTCTATTTAGGGCTTCTCATTTTTTTAAAAAAAGATTTTGGGTGTTTTTTTGATATTGAGTTGTATGTGCTGTTTCTGTAGTTTAGGTATGAACCCTTGCTTGGTCATCTTTTTTGATGTTAACCTCTTATCATGTGCAAATATTGTCTCTCCCTCAGCAGGTTGTCTTTTCATTTTGTCTTTGGTTTCCTTTGCTGTGCAAAATCTTTTAAGTTTAGTGAAGTCCCATTTGTTTATTTTTGCTTTTGTTTCATTTGCCTTAGTAGACTGAACCTAAAACTGTTGCTATCATTTATGTTGAAGAATGTTCTATATTTTCCTCTAGGGGTTTTATGGTTTCTGGTCCTACATTTAGGTCTTTATTCAGTTTTGCATTTATTTTATATATGGTGTGCTAAAATAATCTAATTTTATTCTTTTCCATGTAGCTGACCAGTTTTCCCAGTACCACTTATTGAAGAGACAGTTTTTTCTCCATATTGCCTGCTTTGTCATAAATCAATTAAATATAAGTGTGTGGGCTTATTTCTGGGATCTCTATTCTATTCCAGTGATCTTTGTGTCTGTTTTTGCTCTGGTACCTTTCTCTTTGATTACTGTCGCTTTGCAGTATAGTCTGAAGTCAAGGTGCGTGATGCCTCCAGCTGTGTTCTTTCTCAAGATTGTTTGGCTATTTGGGGTCTTTGTGTTTCTATACAAATTTTAAAATTACTTTTTCAAGTTCTGTGAAAATGCTTTGGTATTCTGATAGGGATTGCATTAAATCTGTAGATTGTCTTTGGTAGTATGGTTATTTTAACAGTATTAATTCTTCCAGTCGATGCACATGCTATATTTTTCCATCTTTTTGTGTTGTCTTCAACTTCTTTCACCAATGGCTGATAGATTTCTGAGCACATGTCTTTTACCTGCTTAGGTGTGTTTATTCCTAGGTATCTTATTCTTTTTGATGTCATTGCATATGGTATAGTTTTCTTAATTTTTCTTTCTGACAGCTTTGAGTTTTGTTTTTTCTTCTTTTTCTAATTCCTTCAGGTGTAATGTTAGGTTGTTTATTTGATATTTTTCTTGATTCCTAAGAATAAGCTTGTATCACTATAACTTCCCCCTGTGAACTGCGTTGGCTGTGTCCCATAGATTTTGGATCATTGTGTGTTCATTTTCATTTGGCTTTGGTATTTTTAGAATCCCTCTTTAATTTCTTCAGTGTTCCTTTCTTCCCCTTTTATTCCCTTCATCTGTGATGTGAGGACTATCTTTAATATTATGTTTGGATTTCTTTCAGTTTTGTTTATGTGTGTGTGTGTGTGTGTGAGTGTGTGTGTGTGTGTGATTATTTAAGTTGCTGAGCTCTTAATTTCACATGGACACTGAAAACCCTGCATTGTTACTCTGCTCCCCCACAGTTACTGAATTTGACCTTATATTTTACATCTACTTGTTTTGTGTGTCCCTTAACTTCTTATTGTGAATATAGATGATTTTATTACTGTTTTTTTTTTTCCCATCCTTCCTATTAGCTGTGTCCATGGTTGATTTACTACCTTTGTTGAATATTTGCCTTAACCAATGAGGTTTTTCCTTTAGTAAGTTTCCTTTCCTAATTTTTATATTTCAATCGTGACCTTTTCTTTTTCACTTAGAAAAGCCCCTTTAAGATTTCTCATAAAGCTGGTTTGGCGATGCTGAGCTCTTTTAGTTTTGGTTCTCTGTAAAACTTTAGATCTCACCATCAAATCTGAAGGAGAGCCTTGCTGGGTAGAGTATTTTTGCTTATAGGCTTTTCCCTTTCATGACTTTAAATATACCATGCCACTCCCTTCTGGCATGCAGAGGTTATCCTGAAAAGTCAGCAGATAACTTTATGCAATTTCCCATGTTTGTAACTTGTTGCTTTTCCTTTGCTCCTTTTAATAGTGTCTTTTTATCTTTATTTTTTTTTTCCATTTTAATTACAATGAGTCTTGGTGTGGTCCTCTTTGGGTTGATCCTGTTTTGGCCTTACTGTGTTTACTGGACTTGGATGTCTGTTTTCTTTCCCAGGTTAGGGAAGTTTTCAACTCTTATGTCTTCAGGTATGTTCTACACTGCTTTGTCTTTCCTTTTTGCTTCTGGGACCAGTATAATGCAAATATTAGTAGACTTGATGTTGTTTCACAAGTCTGTTCAACTTTCCTCATTTCATTTTAATCTATTGTTTTACCGTTCATCTTCAGTGATTGCCAGTACTCTGTCCTTCAGTTTTCTGATTCATTCCTCTGTATCGTTTAGTCTACAGTAGTTTCCTTTAATGTATTTTTCATTTCAGTTATTGTATTCCTCATCTCTGTTTTGTTGTTCTTTAATGGTCTAACTCTTTTTAAAAAAATTTCTAACTTCTTGCTCTGGTCGTCCATTCTTCTCCTGAGTTCTTTGATCATCTTTACAGTCATTACCTTGAACCCTTTGTTGAGGAGACTGGCTATCTCCACCTCACTTAGATCTTCTTCTGAATTCTTATCTTGGTCCTTCATTTGGATTGTGTTTCTGTGTCACCTCATTTTTCTTAACATCCTGTTTTTATTGCTATGTGTGCAGTAGGTTCGTTACATTTCCTGACCTTGGGGAAGTGGCCTTTTGTAGGAGCTGTCCCATGGGTCCCAGCAGCCCCCTCTCCCCTGGTCACTAGAGCTATATATTCTAGGTGTACCCCCTATGTGGGCTGCTTGGGCTCTTCTGCTGTGGTGGGCTGACTACTGTGGGTAGCCTGGTAGGCTTGGCTGCCCCCAGACTGCTTGTTTGCCAGGCTCTGCCTTGTATGGAGGCTGTCTGTGCTGCTTGGTGAGACTAAATCATAAGGCAGCTGGCTGCACAACTCTGGGGGACACCAAATCTGGTGCTGGTTCACTTATGGGTAGGATTGCAGTCCAGGTGATATCAGGGCTAGTGCCCAGTCACTGGTTTTGGGGCTATGCTGGCTACTGGGAGGAAGAGACAGGTTCTGCGTTCTGGCTGCAGGGCCCAGGAGCCACAGAGTTGGTGTTGGATCACTGTTCCTGACACAGCTCTCTGCAGGGCCGGGGGTATCCCTAATCTTGTGTTGGCATTCTGATGGGCAGGGTCAGGACCCAGCTGAGTCCATGGCTGCTTCTGGCCTGCAATTAAGTGGCCTGGTTACACAGGCTGCTGGGCTGTGATATTCCTGGAGCTGGTGTGTGCCTGTTGGTGTATGAGGCTGATCCCACTGCTAAAGCAGGTTGGCTGTTGGGTAGGTCCAAGCTCCATCCAGTCCCTGTGCAGTTACCACCTGCCGATGGTGAGGCTGACTCCAAGGACAGAGCAGGCTCACTTGTCAGAGGGGCCAGGGACTCTGGGGCTGGTGCCTGTCCACTGAGGTGTGGAGGCTGGTCCTGGGGCTTTTGGTGGCTGGACCCATGTCCAGGGGCAGCTGTGCACTGACAGGACCTGAAGGCAGCCTGTTTGCTGGTGGATGGGGCTATGCCCCTGCTCAGTTAGTTGCTTGGCCTGCAACATCCTAGTACTTGTGTCTGTAGTCTGGTGGAAATGGGTGGGGCTCGGTCCTGAGGCCGATAAGCTACAGGGAGGATTCTGAAATTATGCTTGCTGGTACCAGCGTCCACGAGGTAGAAGGAGCTCCCACGAATGGCTGCTGCCAGTGTCTCTGTCCCTGAGGCTGTGCTGTAGTTGCCTCTTGCCTCTCTGGGAGACTCTCCAAGATCAGGAGGTAGGTGTGACCCGGGATCCTTTCAAATGACTGCTTCTGTTCTGATTCTCAGATCATGTGGGATTTTGTGAGCATCTTTTAAGAGTGGAATCTCTATTTCCCACAACCCTCTGGCTCTCTGGAAAATAAGCACTACTTGTCTTCAAAGCCCAACTTTCTAGGAACTCTTCTTTCCACAACAGGATCCCTGGGCTTGGGAGCCTGATGTTGGCTTCATACCCCTTGCTACCTGGGAGCACCTCTGAAATTGTAATTATTCTCCCATTTGTGGGCCACCCACTTGGTGGTATGGGTCTTGACTCTATTGAGATTTTGCCCTTCCTTTCTGTCTTGTCGAGGTGCCTTCCTTATATCTTTAGCTGTAAAACATCTTTTATGGTAGGTCCCGGCCTTTTTCATCAATTGCTGTTCTGTAAACAGTTGTGACTTTGGTGTGCCCATGAGAGGCATCAAGCTCTGGGTCTTTGAATGCTACCATGTTGGACAATCTCTCTACTTCATTCTGAAATCATATTATTTAAGTTTTCTTAGTATCTTATTTGATTAGCGACAGTTTGAAATTTATTATCACTCATGTTTACTTCGCCTGTTTAAAAAAATTGAATAGTGCATTCATTCAGTTTGAAATGAAGGTAGTGACCTGTGAATTTCCATACCTCAAAAATCAAGGATAGGACAAAAGCCTTTTCTACTTGTGTTACCCTCAAACTCTGCACCCCACCCCAGCCTGGGGATTAACCTCTTGCACCCATGCTCACCTTCTGTTTTCGGACCTTTAACCATCATTGCATCTGTATGTGTGTTGACAAAGTGAACTCTAGTCTTTGCAGTTTTTGTGTTTTGTTTTTTGGTTTAGGGAACAGTCCTACTATGAATGTACATTTACTGCTCTACTGAAGTTCATATATAAACCTGCCAAGCACATTACCAGAATTGGAATTGCTTGTATATACACTTTGATAAATTTTAGAGACAATGGTAGAACAGAAGTAAATTGTATTTCAAATGCCACAATATTCTCACACCATGAAAACCCTTCCCTTTTTAATATATCTGTGTGTAGTTTATCTTTATGCCCATACTATATTTCCCAGAGATGGGTAAGTGTTATGTTTCTTGCTGGCACATTTAACGTATTGTTCAAAGTCAGGCGTTTAGTGGTTTTAGCATGATCCTATTTCCATGAACTCGCAAATACAAGATCTTCTCTCACACTGTCTTTTACTCCCTGCTGTTTTATATTGCCCTCTTCATTCTCAGTCCTGGTCTTTCTTTATGTTCTTCATCAACCTGGATAGGTTATACTATTTTCTCCCTTATTCAAGACCAATAGAATAGAATAGAATACAACACCCAGAAATAAACCCTGATATATGGCCAAATGATTTTTGACAAGTTGCCAAGACTTTTCAAAGTAGAAAGGATAGTATTTTCAACACATGGTGCTGAGAAGTCTTGTGGGCAACATGCAAAAGAAGGAAGATGGACCCTTACCTAACATCATATGTAAAAATTAATGAAAACGTATCAAGAAACTAAATATAAGACCTAATAATATAAAACGTCTTAGAAGAAGATACAGGACAAGAGCTTCATGATATTGGATTTGGCAGTGTTTTCCTCCATATGAAGTGAAGGAACAACAAAGGTACAGCTAACAAAAAAATAAACAATTTGCAGTACATAAGTTAAAAAAAAAAATGTGTATCAAAGAAATGTAAACAGAATAAAATGGCAACCCACAAGATGGGAGAAAATATTTCAGAGCCATCTATCTGACAAGAGATTTCTATTCAGAACATACAGAGAACTCCTGCAACTGAACAAAAACAAACACCCTGATTCAAAAATGGATAAAAGACTTGAATAGATGGTTCTTCAAAAAGATGTACAAATGACTAAGCACTTGAATAGATGCTCCATATCACTAAATGCATGTTTATATGTTTGTGTGCATGCATATACACACAAGCACACACACACATACACAAGCAGAAAACAACTATTGGTGAGGATGTGAGGGAGTTGGAACCATTGTGCTATGTCAGAGGGAATGCAGAATGATACAGCTGCTTTGCAAAAGAGTATGGCAATTTTTCAGATATTGAAAAATAGAATTACTACATGATCCAGGAATTTTACTATGATGTATACCCAAAGGCATTGAAATCAGGGTCTTAAAGAAATATTTGTACTCCAGTGTTTAGAGCAGTAATAATCACAGTAGCTAAAATATGAAAGCAACCTCAGTGTTCATCCACTAGTTCCTGGATAAACAAAGTGTGGTATACCCATATAATACAATAGTATTCAGTGTTAAAAAGGAAAAGATCTAGGAATATGTTACAACATGGATGAATCTTGAGGAAATTTAGCTACCAAAAATGCCATTTTTGTGACTTTTAGTGAGTCATAACAATACAACTACTTATTTCAATTATATGGGGGTACTTAGTGTAGTCAAAACCATAGAAATTGGGAGGGTAATGACGCTTTTCAGGTGGTTATGGAACAAAAAGGAAAGTTATATTTAAAGGATATAGAGTTACAGTTTTAAAACGTAGAAAAGAATTAGAAAGATAAATGGTGATGTTGATCGCCCAATAATATGAATGCATTTAGTATCACTGAACGGTGCACTTTATAATAACTAACATGTTATATTTTATGTTATTTGATTTTACCAACATACAAAATTGGGAAAGAATGTAATATCAGGAAAGGGAGTGGACCTGGGATAGAGCAGAGAGTAATCAGAAGGGTGAGACACTGCATATGTTGAAGAAGAAGAGCTGAGAGTCTTCATTGGCCAGAAGAGACTTTATAAAAGAGAAAAAAAAATTACTCTGAGGGTGTATTAGATAGATATCTGTGGGTGTGCTGCTATCTCCCATGGGTTATCTTAAAGAGTCTTTAATAAAGTCCATAAGGCTTGCTGAGGCTTTTTTAAAAACTGGATTCCCTAGGAGATAATTAGAGGGTGGTACTTAAGTCTATGTCTAGGTTGACAGATTTTGCAGGGAAGACGAACCTGAGAACAGTGGAGGTCTTAAGAGTGTAAGTACATGGAAATTAGAAAAAAAAATAATAAAGGGAATTAGGAAAACTTTGGACTTCAAAGGTCATGTATTATTACTGAGTCAGACCTGAGGTTTCTAAGGAGTTATATACACAGTTGCTATTTGGATTACTTGTTGATAAAGATAAGTGGAAAAACTAGAGTCGTTCCCAAGTGTAGGTAAGATATAATGAGAGGATGGAGGTGGAAAGTAGGGAGACCCAGAGAAAAGTGGGAAGGTCATATTGGGCCAAGATGGTGGTAATATCCAACAGAACAGACGGTAGGACAGACTATGGATTCATCTTTTTTTATTTTGCCTCCCCCCTTCATCCTTAATAATTCTTTGGGAATATTTCACTGCTCTGTGATGCAGGTACAGAATTCGAGTGAGGAGGCTACACCTTCAGTGTCCAGCTGTCTGAGTCCTCAGTGTGCTTCAAATGATGGAGAACTATTGCTTCTTTATGAGAAGGGTTAGTACCTCGTAGCTAAGCTTAAGCTGGAGCTTATGCAATATTGATTCCATTTTATATATACTGTTGGCATGGAGGTTCCTCCTCCTCTTTTCTTGAACATTATGAAATGAATCTATATTTCTCAGTATTTGGGTATATCAGATAAATACGTTAAGTAAAGGAATCTTATATATTGCTCCCTGCATAGTTTGCTCTTTCTTGTTTCTCTTTTACCTTTACTAAATTAGCACAGGGAGAGACCTTGAAATGTTCTAATCAGGAGAGATTAGAACATCATATTTCTAGAGAGGTTGCTTGGACAGAGCAGGGGTCCCAGTGAGAATCCAAGCTTCTGTTTCTACTTGGAAGTGTACCTGTGTAGAATAGAGGGCTCCAGGAAATATCCTAGAATATTCCAGTGTCCCTGTGGGAGATCATTAAGAGAGGCAGGATCTGGTACCAGATCAGTGTACTATGACATGTTTGTCAGTCATCTGATGTGAGATTCTCAGAGCCAATCCCATATGGTAGGGCTGAGTGCAGAGTGATGAAGAACCTGTGAAAGCCTTTGATTGCATGTTAAAGATGAAGCTCTGATTTCGGGGAGAATTTTCTTACCTGACTGAATGTCACCCTTCTGTGGGGATGAGATTCTGTGCTTTTCCTCTGTTGATGACCACTGACTGCAAATCATTAGAGGATCATGTCTAGAAAGCATTCTTTATTTAATTTCTTAAAGAAGAAAGCATAGAAAACATTTTTATCCACTTTCAAATTGAGGATCAAGGGGAATTACATCAGTGAAAATGTCAGAGTAGGGAGCTCTGGCTTGTGTCCAACCCCAGAAACACTGACATACGTGGTAAAACCTGTCAAAATGACCTTATCAACACATGTAAGTTTTCTTTTCTTTTCACGCTGTAGATTTATCTTTCATTGAAACTTTACTTACTACAGGATGTGGAGAATAAACAGGGAAGTAGAAACTGTATTTCCTGATGAGAGAATCACTAATTCACATTAGCTGTTCTGAACTCTGCCTTACTCACCGTGACTCTAATTAAAACAAACAAACAAACAAAACACTTTTTTTTTTGGTAAGTCAGTTCTGACATTTCCTCGTTAAAGACAAGGTAACAGATACAGACTTAGATCTACCAGAATTGAGCAAACTTTTGATTGTACCTGTGTTGAACATATGAGCATGACCTGCTACAAATCTTCATTATACTTATTGCCACAACGGGCAAATTCCCTTTTTCCACTCCTGATATGTTGCATGTAAGGAATGCATAGGTCACTAAACCCAGCTGGTCACAGGTAAACTCTGCCACATGGATTACTGCATGTTTTCCTGCTGGAAGACCACACATTCTCGAGGATCATGCCTGCAGAGTATCTGGGCTCTTCTTTTTTTCTGGATAAAGGTTAGATAATCACCTAATTTTATGAGAAATATATAAATTGTATTTGCATATTTTTCAGGTTTTTATTTATCCATTCTCTTTCAAGTCCTAAGTGCAAATATTAAAGTGATTTCCAAGAGGGTGGTAAATAAGACAGCTCCAAAATTAGCAATAAATCATAATGCAATTGTGAATGCATTAATGTGATTAATATGTAGATACTTATGTAAATGCAAGTTTAGTAATGCTTTGTGGAGAGCTTCAGAATCTAGGTATTAAAAAAAAAAAAAAAAAGAAGGAGTTCTTGAAACTCTCAGGGAATTATAGAGAAGTCTTTGTGTCTATAAATATCATTCTGAAATAATGCATATTCTCAGAAATAAACTAGGCATAACATTGTAGGAAAAAACTTCATGAAATGAAAGAGCATGTGAGATGGCCATACAAGAAAAAGAATATTCTCAGAGAATAATGAACAGTGTGGAGTTCAGCAGAAGGGTCATACACATTCAGAGAGCAAAACTTTGGAGAGCCTAGTTGTGAGTTCCTCATATTTCATCTTTGGAGACACGGTAGTCATTTGAAATATGATGTTATAAGATGACGTTAACATACTTAAATACTTTCGTTTAGAAATGACCACTTAGAACCAGAGTAAATGAAAGAGAACACAAAATTATGTTTATGTTGATTTTTAAAGACCTCAGGTGAGTGCTGATTATTTAAAAATGCATGATGTCTTTCACTGCAAAGTAAAGGAGCTGTTACAGTGGAGGATTACTGGACTGAATGTCAATATTATGACATAGTATGAGTGTGTTTCGTGTTTGGTAATTGCAATCATTGTTGCTTTTGTTGTGGTCATCCATTTGCAGTGCTTGGTGTCAGTTGATTTATCTCTTGTAAAAATAAAATACAGTCTGTGTGTGTGTGAAAAAAAAAACATACATGATGTCTTGACTAAAGTTGTATGGAATTTGAGATCTGGAAAAAAGCATTTCTTTTCTGTAATGCTAGGATGATAATTGGACATTTTTGCAAGAAAGAGATTTCAGGATGCAAATCTCGTGTCTCTAAGGTGGGAAGTCAGTTCATGGTGGAACATTCTATTAAACTTGTGTGAGTGGAGAAATATTTCTTTGGAAGGAAGAGGTCACGAATCCCTTTTTAATAGTTAATGGTTTATAGCATACCGAATGAGCAAAATGGCTATTTCTGAACTTTAGAAAAAAATAATATAGTTTTTCTGCATTTATAACATGAGGCTGATGTAAAATATCAAAAATTCTTTATTTTGAAAAGCAATGTAATCAATTTGACATAATTCATATATATTGAACCTGTGGTACACACACACACAGTAAAACTTACATTCAGAAAATTGTTTGCACTTAAGAAATATTTTCAAGTGTAGGTGATTTACAATGTTGTGGGTTTTTTAAATACATGTTTATTGGAGTATACTTACTTTATAACACCGTATTAGTTTCTGCTTTACAACAAAGTGAATCAGCTATATGTATACATATATTCCCCATACCCCCCCCCCCCTTGAGGCTCCCTCCCACACTCCCTATCCCACCCCTCTGGGGGACATAAAGCACCGAGCTGATCTCCCTGTGCTATGCGGCAGCTTACCACTAGCTGTTTTACATTTCGTACTCTATATATGTCAGTGCTACTCTCTCACTACGTCCCTGTCTCCCCTTGCCCCCTGTGTCCTTAAGTCCGTTCTCTACATCTGTGTCTTTATTCCTGCCCTGTCACTAGGTTCGTCAGTACCATTTTTCTAGATTCCATATATATGTGTTAGCGTACGGTATTTGTTTTTCTCTTTCTGACTTACTTCACTCTGTATGACAGACTCTAGGTCCAACCACCTCACTGCAAATAACTCAATTTTGTTCCTTTTTATGGCTGAGTAATACTCCATTGTATAGATGTGCCACATCTTCTTTATATATTAATCTGTCGATGGACACTTAGGTTGCTTCTATGTCCTGGCTATTGTAAATAGTGCTACAGTGAACATTGTGGTACATGTATCTTTTTGAATTATGGTTTTCTCCGGGTATATGCCCAGTAGTGGGATTGCTGGGTCATATGGTAGTTCTATTTTTTAGCTTTTAAGGAATCTCCCTACTGTTCTCCATAGTGGCTGTATCAGTTTACATTCCCACCGACAGTTCAGGAGGGTTCACTTTTCTCCACACCCTCTGCAGCCTTTATACATTGTTGTATTAATTTCTGCTGTGCAGCAACGTGACTCAGTTTTATATATATCTATCTATATATCTATCTATCTATATCTATATATCTATATCTATATATCTATATATCTATTCTTTTCCATTATGGTTTATCACAGGATATTGAATATAGTTTCCTGTGCTATACAGTAGGTCTTGGTGGGTTGTCCATCCTATGTAGAATAGTTTGCTTCTGCTATTCCAAAACTCCCAATCTTGCCTTCACTCTCTCCTTGGCAACCACAACTCTCTTTTCTATATCTGTGTGTTTGTTTCTGTTTCGCTGACATGCTCATTTGTGTCCTGTTTTCGATTCCACATATAAGTGATATTATATGGTATTTGTCTTTCTCTCTCTGACTTACTTCACTTAGTATCATTATCTCTAGGTCCATCCATGTTGCTGCAAATGGCATTATTTCATTCTTTTTTATGTCTGAGTAATATCTTTTGTATACGTATACCACACCTTCTTTATACACTCATTTTTCAATGAACATTTAGGTTGTTTCCATGTCCTGGCTGTTATAAATAGTGCTGCTATGAACATAGGGTTTCATGTATCTTTTTGAATTATAGTTTTGTCTAGATATATGTCCACAAGTGGGATTGCTAGATCATATGGCAACTCTCTTTATAGTTTTTTTGAGGAACCTCCATACTGTTTTCCATAGTGGCTGCACCAACTTACATGGCCACCGACAGTGTAGAAGGGTTCCCTTTTCTCCATACCCCCTCCAGCATTTGTTAATTGTAGATTTTTTTTAATGATGGCCATTCTGATCAGTGTGAAGTGATACCTCATTGTAATTTGGATTTGCATTTATCTAATAATTAGTGATGATGAGCATCTTTTCATGTGCCTATTGGCTCTCAGTATGTCTTCTTTGGAGAAATGTTTATTTAGGTCTTCTACCCATTTTTCCATTGAGTTATTTGTTATTTTGTTATTGAGTTGTATGAGCTGTTTGTATAGTTTGGAAATTAAACCCTTGTCAGTCTCATCATTTGCTAATATTTTCTCCCAGTCCATAGGTTGTATTTTCATTTTGATTATGGTTTCCTTTGCTGTGCAAAAGCTTATAAGTTTGATTAGTTCCTGTTTCTTTTTTGCTTTTACAGTAAGTCCCCTACATATGAACAAGTTCTGTTCCAAGAGTGCGTTTGTAAGTTCAATTTGTTTGTAAGTCCAACAAAGTTCGCCTAGGTACCCAACTTACACAGTCGGCTATATGGTATTGTACCGTAATAGGTTTATAATACTTTTCACGCAAACAATACATAAAAAACAAGCACAAAAACAAAGAAAGCATGTTTAATCTTACAGTACAGTAACTTGAAAAGTACAGTAATACAGTACAACAGCTGGGATACTCGGGCTGGCATCGAGGGAACAGGCGAGCAGAGTTACTGATTGGAGGAGGGAGGGGAGGTGGGAGATGGTAGGGGTGAAGGATTATCAGCAGTAGGAGACAGAGGGCAAGCTGCAATTTCACTCCTACCTGACGTTGATGGCAAAGGTTCTGGTTCCTTGCTGGATTTAATTCTATCTACCCTCTTGAAAGAATGATCCATTGATGTCTGGGTAGTAGCTCTGTTTTTCTCATCTTAGATGACAAGGTAACACTGGATTGCAATCTGAATGGCTGCTGCCACCTTTGGGTCCCATTCTAGGTTCGGGTCCTGTGCCTCAAAAACTAACAGTGCTTCCTCAAGTAACGAAGATTCCCTTGCCATTTTCTGTGTCGTGAATCTCTTCAGTTCTTCAGTTACTTTTTCTTCCTCCTGTCCCTCTTCATCCTTTCTCTGGGCCTCCAATTCCATCAGTAAGCTCCTCATGTTGCACAGCAAGGAGTTCAGCGAAATCGTCCTCTTGCAGATCTAGCTCCAGCTTCTCGCTGAGGGTCACTACGTTGCTGAAGACCTCTTCGGACTTCTGATCTACCTTCTCAAATCCACAAAAATCATGAACAAACTGTGGGCAAAGGTTCTTCCAAACCCCATTCAGCGTGACCGCCATACCCTCACACCATGCAAAGTCAATGTTTTTTATGGTCTTGTAGATGTTATAGTCCTCCCAAAGTTGTCCCTAGGTTGTTCCTGATTTGTCACTTACCTTTACTGCCTGACAAATAGTGTGACATAAATAATATTTCTTGAAAGTCGCTATAACGCCCTGGTCCATAGGTTGGATGAGCAACATAGTATTTGGTGACAGATGCAGTACTTTGACGTTGGGATGAAAGTCATCCATGAATGGGGGGTGGCCCAGAGCATAGTCGAGCAGCAAAAGAATGTTTTGCTGGAACGTCTTTCTCCAAGCAATATTTCTCTACATCTGGGATAAAGTGGTGGCAAAACCAGTCCTGGAACGTGGCCTGTGTAATCCGGGATTTGGGGTTATGCTTCCACACAACAGGAAGAGAGCCCTTGGCTATGGTTTTAAGGGTTCTTGGGTTCTGTGAATGATAAACTAAGAGAGGTTTCAGCTTCAATTCACCGGAAGCATTGCCACCAAACAACAGTTAGCCTATCCTTTGCTGCTTTACAGCCCGGCGTCAACTTTTCCTCCTCACTGACGTAACTTCGGTCTGGCATCCTCTTCCAGTACAGTTGTGTCTCATCCACATTAAAAACCTGGTTGGGTAAATACACACCATCATCAATAATTTCTCAAAGTGTTTCTGGAAGTCCCTGGACAGCTACCCTATCTGCACTTGCTGTCTCTCCACTTACTTTTACATTGTGAAGGCTGGCTCTAGCCTTGAACCGATGAAACCAGCCATGGCTGGCATTAAAAGATGTGCCCTCTGATTCTTTGCCGTGCTTCTTCTTCAAGTCTTCATAAAGGCTTTTAGCTTTCTCTTGAATCAGCGTTAAGTTGAGCAGGACTCAGCGCTGATGTTGATCCTGCATCCGCACACTGAGAAGTTTCTCCATCTCCTCCATCACTTTTCCATGCTTCTTGGATATTGTGTCAACATTGTCGGCACAGCAGACTTCACATGTTCCATGATCTTGTCCTTGTTCTTTAGATTCGTGCCAATGATTGAATGATTCATGTTGTAAGAATGAGCGATGTCTAACATCTTTTTGCCTCGCTCCACTCTCTCAATTACTTTCACTTTTGTTTCCGTCATTATCGCTCGGCGCTTCTTAACAGTACCAGCTACATCACCTCTGCTTTTACGCTTGCTTCCAGACATCTTGGGCTTGAAATAAATGTACTGTACTACTGTACTCCATACAGTACTGTAAAGTACACAAAAGCACAACCACATAGAGAGGAAGCACGCACGTGACAATGTATGCCAGACACGTGAACTAACTTACATGATTGGACACGCGAATGGACGTTTGCATCTTTGAAAGTTTGCAACTTGAAGGTTCGTATGTAGGTGACTTACTGTATTTGTACTGCCTAGGGAGAACTACCTAGGAAAATTTTGGTATGACTTATGTCAGAGAATGTTTTGCTTATGCTCTCTTCTAGGAGTTATAAGGTGTCCTATCTTATATTTAAGCATATACGCCGTTTTGAGTTTATTTTTGTGTATGGTGTGAGGGTATGTTCTGACTTCACTGATTTGCATACGGCTCTCCAACTTTCAAAACACCACTTGCTGAAGAGACTGTCTTTTCCCCATTGTATATTCTTGCCTCCTTTGTCAAAGGTTAATTGCCCATAGGTGTGTGGGTTTATTTCTTAGCTCTCTATTCTATTCCATTGATCCATGTATCTCTTTCTGTGCCAATACAATGCGGCTTTGATTACTGTAACTTTGTAGTATTTTCTGAAGTTTAGGAGGGTTATGCCTCCTGCTTTGTTCTTTTTCCTGGGGATTGTGTTCACATTTCTGACTTTTTATGGTTCCGGATACATTTTAGGATTATTTGTTCTAGTTCTGGGGAAAATGTCATGGGTAATTTGATAGGGATCACATTAAATCTGTAGATTGCTTTGGGTAGTGTAGCCATTTTAACAGTATTAATTCCTCCCATCTAAGAGCGTGGGATGTCTTTCCATTTCTTTGAATCATCTTCAGCTTCCTTTACTAATGTTTTGTAGTTCTCAGTATATAAGTCTTTCACCTCCTTGGTGAGGTTTATTCCTAAGCATTTAACTTTTTTGATGCCATTAAAAAAAGGATTGCTTGTTTACATTTCCTTTCTGATATTTCATTGTTAGTGTAAAGAAATGCAACCAGGGACTTCCCTGGTGGCTCCGTGGTTCAGAATCCGCCTGCCAATACAGGGGACACGGGTTTGAGCCCTGATGCAGGAAGATCTCACATGCCGTGGAGCAACTAAACCTGTGTGCCACAACTACTTGGCCTGCACTCTAGAGCCAGTGAGCCACAAATACTGAGCCCATGTGCCACAACTACTTAAGCCTGCATGCCTAGAGCCCGTGCTCCACAACAAGAGAAGCCACTGCAATGAGAAGCCTGCACACCACAAGAAAGTCTAGTCCCCACTGGCCACAACTAGAGAAAGCCCGTGCACAGCAATGAAGACCCAATGCAGCCAAAATAAATTTAAAAAAAAAAGAAAGAAAAACCAGGAAATGCAACCAATTTATATATGTTAATCTTGTATCCTGCTACTTTGCTGAATTTGTTTATCAGTTCTAGTAGTGTTTGTGTGGAATTTTTAGGGTTTCCTTTATATATATTATCATGTCATCTGCATATAATGACAACTTTACCTCTTCCCTTCCAACTTGGTTAGATTTTATTTCTTTTTCTTGTCTGATTGTTGTGGCTAGGACTTCCAATACTATGTTGAAGAGAAGACGTGAGAGTGGGCATCCTTGTCTTGTTCCAGATTTTAGCGGGAAGGCTTTCAGCTTATGAACGTTGAGTATTATATTGGCTGTGGGTTTGTCATAAATAGCTTTTAGTATGTTGAGATATATTTCCTCTGTACCCACGTTGGTAAGTGTTTTTACCATGAATGGATGTTGCAGCTTTTCAAATGCTTTTTCGCCATCTATTGAGATGATCGTTTGTTTCTTGTTTTTCCTTTGTCGATGGGGTGTATCATGTTGATTGATTTGCATATGTTTGAAACAGCTTTGTGAAACTGGGGTGAATCAAATTTGGTCATGGTGTATGATCCTCTTATGTGTTGTCGGATTCGGTTTTCTAATATTCAGTTGAGAATTTTTGCATCTATATTTATCAACGATATTGGCCTGCAGTTTTCTTTTTTGGTAGTGTCTTTTTCTGTGTTTTTTTTTTAAAGTCTTTATTGAATTTGTTCCAATATTGCTTCTGTTTTATGTTTTGGTTTCTTGTTTGTGAGGCATGTGGGATCTTAGCTCCAAAACCAGGGCTTGAACCCGCACCCCCTGCACTGGAAAGCGAAATCTTAACTGCTGGACCACCAGAAAAGTCCCCATCTGTTTTATTTGTTTTTTTTTTTTTTTTTTAAGTAAATTTCTTTCTTTATTTATTTTTGGATGCATTGGGCATTCGTTGCTGTGCTCGGGCTCTCTCTAGTTGCGGTGAGCGGGGGCTACTCTTCGTTGTGGTGTGCAGGCTGTTCATTGTGGTGGCTTCTTTTGTTGCACATCATGGGCTCTAGGTGCGTGGGCTTCAGCAGTTGTGGCTATCAGGCTCAGTAGTTGTGGCTCGTGGGCTGTAGAGCGCAGGCTCAGTAGTTGTGGCACACAGGCTTAGTTGCTCCATGGCATGTGGGATCTTTCCAGATCAGGTCTCGAACCTATGTCCCCTGCAGTGGCAGACAGATTCTTAACCACTGTGCCACCAGGGAAGTCCCCCCTCCCCATCTGTTTTTGATATCAGCGTGATAGTGGCTTCATAGAATGTCTTTGGAAGTATTCCTTACTCTTCAATCTTTTCGAAGAGTTTGAGAAGAATCTGTGTAAGTTCTGCTTTTTATATTTGGTAGAATTTGCCTGTGAAACCATCTGATCCTGGACTTCTGTTGGTAGGGAGTTTTTTTAAATTACAGATTCTATTTTTTAAAAAATTCTATTTATTTATTTATTTATTTTGGCTGTGTTGGGTCTTCATTTCTGTGCGAGGGCTTTCTCTAGTTGCAGCGAGCGGGGGCCACTCTTCATCACGGTGCATGGGCCTCTCACTATCGTGGCCTCTCTTGTTGTGGAGCACGGGCTCCAGACGCTCAGGCTCAGTAGTTGTGGCTCACGGGCCCATTTGCTCCGCGGCATGTGGGATCTTCCTAGACCAGGGCTCGAACCCGTGTCCCCTGCATTGGCAGGCAGATTCTCAACCACCGCGCCACCAGGGAAGCCCTCTATTTTGCTTTTAGTGATCAGTATGTTCAAGTTATCTATTTCTTCTTGATTCAGTTTTGTTCGGCTGTAAAAAATATATATATTTTTAAGTTATGTTAGCAGCTAAATACTTACCATGTATTAGACCACAAAAGAGAGAAGAAAAAATATTAAAATACTTTTTCAAATACAACAAGTATTGAAATGTTTTAAAGAAATTGGTATAATAATACTAATTCCAATAATGACAAATTGTTCTGAACTTAAAGACTACATATATCTAAGATGCTTATTATATGCTTATTGTTTTATTGTTTTTAAATACATGGAATGTTTTCTCCTTTCTAATGTAATTCTTTTATTTTACCTGTATACTGTGAAAAAAATTGAGTTGCACATAATATAAAAAATTACACTTTAATAGGAGATATTAATCCATTTACATTTACTATAGTACTGAAAATACTTAGGTTTAGCGTTCCATGTCATTGAGTGCTCTTTTTTTATTTATTTATTTTTAAAAAAGATTTAATTTGGGGGGGGCATAAATTATTCATTTATTTATTTATTTAATTTTAACATCTTTATTGGACTATAATTGCTTTACAATGGTGTGTTAGTCTCTGCTTTAGAACAAAGTGAATCAGCTATACATATCCATATATCCCCATATCTCCTCCCTGTTGCGTCTTCCTCCCGCCCTCCCTATCCCACCCCTCTAAGTGGTCATAAAGCACTGAGCTGATCTCCCTCTTCTATGCAGCTGTTTCCTACTAGCTAGCTATTTTACATTTGGTAGTATATATAAGTCCATGCCACTCTCTCACTTCGTCCCAGCTTACCCTTCCCCCTCCCCATGTCCTCAAGTCCATTCTCTATGTCTGCGTCTTTATTCCTGTCCTGTCCCTAGGTTCTTCCCAACGGTTTCTTTTCCTTTTCTTTTTAGATTCCACATATATGTGTTAGCATACAGTATTTGTTTTTCACTTTCTGACTTACTTCACTGTGTATGACAGACTCTAGGTCCATCCATCTCACTACAAATAACTCAATTTCATTTCTTTTTATGGCTGAGGAATATTCCATTTTATATTGAAGACGTGCAACATCTTTTTTACCCATTCATCAGTTGATGGACACTTAGGTTGCTTCCATGTCCTGGCTATTGAAAATAGAGCTGCAATGAACATTGTGGAACATGACTCTTTTTGAATTATGGTTTTCTCCAGGTATATGCCCAGTAGTGGGATTGTTGTGTCATATGGTAGTTCTATTTTTAGTTTTTTAAGGAACCTCAATACCGTTCTCGATAGTGGCTGTATCAATTTACACTCCCACCAACGGTGCAAGGGGGTTCCCTTTTTTCCACACCTCTGCAGCATTTATTGGTTGTAGATTTTTTTGATGATGGCCATTCTTACCTGTGTGTGGTGATACCTCATTGTAATTTCGAGTTGCATTTCTCTAATGATCAGTGGTGTTGAGCATTCTTTCATGTGTTTGTTGGCAATCTGTATATCTTCTTTGAAGAAATGTCTATTTAGGTCTTCTGCCCATTTATGGATTGGGTTGTTTTTTTTTTTTTTTTTTTTTTTTTTTGATATTGAGCTGCATGGGCTGCTTGTAAAGTTTGGAGATTAATCCTTTGTCAGCTGCTTCATTGGCAAATATTTTCTCCCCTTCTGAGGGTGGCCTTTTCGTCTTGTTTACGTTTTCCTTTGCTGTGCAAAAGCTTTTAAGTCTCCTTAGGTCTCATTTGTTTATGTTTCTTTTTAATTTCCGTTTTCTAGGAGGTGAGTCAAAAAGGATCTTGCTGTGATTGATGTCATAGAGTATTCTGCCTATGTTTTCCTCTAAGAGTTTTATAGTGTCTGGCCTTACATTTAGGTCTTTAATCCACTTTGAGTTTATTTTTGTGTATGGTGTTAGGGAGTCTTCTAATTTCATTCTTTTACCGGTAGCTGTCCAGTTTTCCCAGCACCACTTATTGAAGAGCCTGTGATTTCTCCATTGTATATTCTTGCCTCCTTTATCAAAAATAAGGGGACCATATGTGTATGGGTTTACGTCTGGGCTTTCTCTCCTGTTCCATTGCTCTATATTTCTGTTTTTGTGCCAGTACCGTACTGTCTTGACTACTGTAGCTTTGTAGTATTGTCTGAAGTCAGGGAGCCTGATTCCTCCAGCTCTGTTTTTCTTCTCAAGATTGCTTTGGCTGTTCGGGGTCTTTTGTGTTTCCATACAAATTGTGAAATTGTGATTGCAATTACCAAACATGAAACACACTCATACTATGTCATAATATTGACATTCAGTCCAGTAATCCTCCACTGTAACAGCTCCTTTACTTTGCAGTGAAAATTGATTTGTATATTCTTTGCCTCTGAGTCCTTGTGGGATTTTTTTTTTTTTAATTCAGACAGAAAGTCACAAAAATTATACTCATCCTCATCAGTTCACTCAGTCCCATGTAATTAATTTTTTTTTCATCTTCATCTTTTGTTAGCACTTTTATGAGTTCATCAGTTTTTCATTAGAGTTCTGAAAATGCTTATTCATTCAGTTCAGCAGTACAGTCAGTTACCAGAAACCTGTACTTGTCAGAGTCTTTTCCATGAATTTCTTGAAGATGTAAACCTTTTACAGGAACATATTTGCAAAATCATCAGAGTACACCCAGAACTGTCTGTAAATGACAAAAGACTTAAAAATGACCACGGTTAAAGATTTGATGAAAGTTCATAATAATGCAGTTGACAAGAAAATTAGTTATTTCTGAGATATACATTTTAAATAATAACTAGGATTATTACTTATAACATTATACCAGAACATATAAGATTTTTAGAAATTTCATGTAATGTCTGAAACATTTATATTAACATATTTCCATACATATTTCCATACAAATACAAATATAAGATTTTTAGAAATTTCGTGTAATGTCTGAAACATTTATATTAACATATTTCCATACAAATAACCCAATGAAAGTTTAGTTTTAGTTGTTTTGTTTGTTTTTTTATACTGCAGGTTCTTATTAGGCATCACTTTTATACACATCAGTGTATACATGCCAATCCCAATCGCCCAATTCAGCACACCACCATCCCCACCCCACCGCACTTTTCCCCCCTTGGTGTCCATATGTTCATTCTCTACATCTGTGTCTCAACTTCTGCCCTGCAAACTGGCTCATCTGTACCATTTTTCTAGGTTCCACATGCATGCATTAATATACGATATTTGTTTTTCTCTTTCTGACTTACTTCACTCTGTATGACAGTCTCTAGATCCATCCACGTCTCAACAAATGACTCAATTTCGTTCCTTTTTATGGCTGAGTAATATTCCATTGTATATACGTACCACATCTTCTTTATCCATTCGTCTGTTGATGGGCATTTAGGTTGCTTCCATGACCTGGCTATTGTAAATAGTGCTGCAATGAACATTCCGGTGCATGTGTCTTTTTGAATTACGGTTTTCTCTGGGTATATGCCCAGTAGTGGGATTGCTGGGTCATATGGTAATTCTATTTTTAGTTTTTTAAGGAACCTCCATATTGTTCTCCATAGTGGCTGTATCAATTTACATTCCCACCAACAGTGCAAGAGGTTTCCCTTTTCTCCACACCCTCTCCAGCATTTGTGGTTTGTAGATTTTCTGATGATGCCCATTCTAACAGGAGTGAGGTGATACCTCATTGTAGTTTTGATTTGCATTTCTCTAATAATTAGTGATGTTGAGCATCTTTTCATGTGCTTCATGGCCGTCTGTATGTCTTCTTTGGAGAAATGTCTATTTAGGTCTTCTGCCCATTTTTGGATTGGGGTGTTTGTTTCTTTAATATTGAGCTGAATGAGCTGTTTATATATTTTGGAGATTAATCCTTTGTCCGTTGATTCATTTGCAAATATTTTCTCCCATTCTGAGGGTTGTCTTTTCGTCTTGTTTATGGTTTCCTTTGCTGTGCAAAAGCTTTGAAGTTTCATTAGGTCCCACTTGTTTATTTTTGTTTTTATTTCCATTATTCTAGGAGGTGGATCAAAAAAGATCTTGCTGTGATTTATGTCAAAGAGTGTTCTTCCTATGTTTTCCTCTAAGAGTTTTATAGTGTCCAGTCTTATATTTAGGTCTCTAATCCATTTTGAGTTTATTTTTGTGTATGGTGTTAGGGAGTATTCTAATTTCATTCTTTTACCGGTAGCTGTCCAGTTTTCCCAGCACCACTTATTGAAGAGGCTGTGATTTCTCCATTGTATATTCTTGCCTCCTTTATCAAAAATAAGGGGACCATATGTGTATGGGTTTACGTCTGGGCTTTCTCTCCTGTTCCATTGCTCTATATTTCTGTTTTTGTGCCAGTACCATACTGTCTTGACTACTGTAGCTTTGTAGTATTGTCTGAAGTCAGGGAGCCTGATTCCTCCAGCTCTGTTTTTCTTCTCAAGATTGCTTTGGCTGTTCGGGGTCTTTTGTGTTTCCATACAAATTGTGAAATATTTTTGTTCTAGTTCTCTGGAAAATTCCATTGGTAGTTTGATAGGGATTGCATTGAATCTGTAGATTGCGTTGGGTAGTAGAGTCATTTTCACAATGTTGATTCTTCCAATCCAAGAACATGGTATATCTCTGTATCTGTTTGTGTCATCTTTGATTTCTTTCATCAGTGTCTTATAGTTTGTTGAGTAAACGTCTTTTGTCTCCTTAGGTAGGTTTATTCCTAGGTATTTTATTCTTTGTGTTGCAGTGGTAAATGGGAGTGTTTCCCTAATTTTTCTTTCAGAATTTTCATCTTTAGTGTATAGGAATGAAAGAGATATCTGTACGTTAATTTTGTATCCTGCAACCTTACCAGTTCGTTGATTAACTCTAGTAGGTTTCTGGTAGCATCTTTAGGATTCTCTATGTATAGTATCCTGTCATCTGCAAACAGTGAGAGCTTAACTTCTTCTTTTCCGATTTGGATTCCTTTTATTTCTTTTTCTTCTCTGATTGCTGTAGCTAAAAATTCCAAAAGTGTGTGGAATAATAGTGGTGAGAGTGGGCAACCTTGTCTTGTTCCTGATCTTGGTGGAAATGATTTCACTTTTTCACCATTGAGAACGATGCTGGCTGTGGGTTTGTCATATATGGCCTTTATTATGTTGAGGAAAGTTCCCTCTATGCCTACTTTCTGGAGGGTTTTTATGATAAATGGGTGTTTAATATTGTCGAAAGCATTTTCTGCATCTATTGAGATGACCATATGGTTTATATCCTTCAGTTTTTTAATATGGTGTATCACATTGATTTGCATGTATTGAAGAATCCTTGCATCCCTGGGATAAACCCCACTTGATCATGGTGTATGATCCTTTTAAGGCGCTGTTGGATTCTGTTTGCTAGTATTGTGCAGTGGATTTTTGCAGCTATGTTCATCAGTGATATTGACCTGTAGTTTTCTTTCTTTGTGACATCTTTGTCTGGTTTTGGTGTCAGGGAGATGGTGGTCTCATAGAATAAGTTTGGGAGAGTTCCTCCCTCTGCTATATTTTGGAAGAGTTTGAGAAGGATAGGTGTTAACTCTTCTCTAAATGTTTGATAGAATTTGCCTGTGAAGCCATCTGGTCCTGGGCTTTTGTTTGTTGGAAGATTTTTAATCACAGTCTCAAGTTCAGTACTTGGGATTGGTTTGTTTGTAGTTTCTATTTCTTCCTGGTTCAGTCTTGGAAGGTTGTGCTTTTCTAAGAATTTGTCCATTTCTTCCAGGTTGTCCATTTTATTGGCATATAGTTGCATGCAGTAATCTCTCATGATCCTTTGTATGTCTGCAGTGTCAGTTGTTACTTCTCCTTTTTCATTTGTAATTCTATTGATTTGAGTCGTCTCCCTTTTTTTCTTGATGAGTCTGGCTAATGGTTTATCAATTTTGTTTATCTTCTCAAAGAACCAGCTTTTAGTTTTTTTGATCTTTGCTGTTGTTTCCTTCATTTCTGTTTCATTTATTTCTGGTCTGATCTTTATGATGTCTTTCCTCTGCTGACTTTGTTTTTTTTTTTTTTTTTTTTTTCTCTAATTGCTTTAGGTGTAAGGTTAACTTGTTTATTTGAGATATTTCTTGTTTCTTGAGGTAGGATTGTATTGCTATAAACTTCTCTCTTAGAACTGCTCTTGCTGCATCCCATAGGTTTTGGGTCTTCATGTTTTCATTGTCATTTGTTTCTAGGTATTTTTTTATTTCCTCTTTGATTTCTTCAGTGATGTCTTGGTTATTAAGTAGTGTATTGTTGAGCGTCCATGTGTTTCTATTTTTTACAGATTTTTTTCCTGTAATTGATATCTAGTCTGATAGCATTGTTGTCGGAAAAGATACTTGATACGATTTCAATTTTCTTATATTTACCAAGGCTTGATTTGTGACCCAAGGTATGATCTATCCTGGAGAATGTTCCAGGAGCACTTGAGAAAAAGTGTATTCTGTTGTTTTTGGATGGAATGTCCTCTAAATATCAATTAAGTTCATCTTGTTTAATGTAACATTTAAAGCTTGTGTTTCCTTATTTATTTTCATTGTGGATGATCTGTTCATTGGTGAAAGAGGGGTGCTAAAGTCCCCTACTAGGATTCTGTTACTGTCGATTTCCCCTTTTATGGCTGTTAGCATTTGCCTTATGTATTGAGGTGCTCCTATGTTGGGTGCATAAATATATACAATTGTTATATCTTCTTCTTGGATTGATCCCTTGATCATTATGTAGTGTCCTTCTTTGTCTCCTGTAATAGTCTTTATTTTAAAGTCTTTTTTGTCTGATATGAGAATTGCTACTCTAGCTTTCTTTTGATTTCCATTTGCATGGAATATCTTATTCCATCCCCTCACTTTCCATCTGTATGTGTCCCTATGTCTGAAGTGGGTCTCTTGTAGACCACATACATACCGGTCGTGTTTTCGGATCCATTCAGCCAGTCTATGTCTTTTGGTTGGAGCATTTAATCCATTTACATTTAAGGTAATTATTGATATGTATGTTCTTATTACCATTTTCTTAATTGTTTTGGGTTTCTTATTGTAGGTCTTTTCCTTCTCTTGTGTTTCCTGCCTAGAGAAGTTCCTTTAGCATTTGTTGTAAAGCGGGTTTGGTGGTGCTGAATTCTCTTAGCTTTTGCTTGTCTGTAAAGGTTTTAATTTCTCTGTCGAATCTGAACGAGATCCTTGGTGGGTCGAGTAATCTTGGTTGTAGCTTTTCCCCTTTCATTACTTTAAATATGTCCTGCCAGTCCCTTCTGGCTTGCAGAGTTTCTGCTGAAAGTTAAGCTGTTAACCTTATGGGGATTGCCTTGTATGTTATTTGTTGTTTTTCCCTTGCTGCTTTTAATATTTTTTCTTTGTATTTAATATTTGATAGTTTGATTAATATATGTTTTGGCATGTTTCTCCTTGGGTTTATCTTGTATGGGACTCCCT
Organism: Eschrichtius robustus; assembly: GCF_028021215.1. NCBI lineage: Eukaryota > Metazoa > Chordata > Mammalia > Artiodactyla > Eschrichtiidae > Eschrichtius > Eschrichtius robustus. The sequence goes on along the minus strand of NC_090830.1, from coordinate 20,571,752 downwards.
GCGCTTCCCGGACTTGATTAACAATATCCTTTCCCATATTAGGGAAGTTTTCAACTAAAATCTCTTTAAATATTTTCTCAGTGTCTTTCTTCTTCTCTTCTGCTTCTGGGACCCCTATATTCGAATGTTGGTGTGTTTAATGTTTTCCCAGAGATGTCTCAGATTGTCCTCAATTCTTTTCATTCTTTTTTCTTTATTTTGCTTTGCAGTAGTTATTTCCACTATTTTATCTTCCAGGTCATTTATCCATTCTTCTGCCTCAGTTATTCTGCTATTGTTTCCTTCTAGAGAATTTTTAATTCCATTTATTGTGTTGTTCATCATTGTTTGTTTGCTCTTTAGTTCTTGTAGGTCCTTGTTAAACGTTTCTTGTCTATTCTCCATTCCAGTTCCAAGATTTGGGATCATCATTACTCTGAATTCTTCTTCAGGTAGACTGCCTATTTCCTCCACATTTGTTTGGTCTGGTGGGTTTTTACCTTGCTCCTTCATCTGCTGTGTGTTTCTGTGTCTTCTCATTTGGCTTTGGGGACTGTGTTTGGGGTCTCCTTTTCAGAGGCTGCAGATTCGTAGTTCACGTTGTATTTGGTGTCTGCCCCCAGTGGCTAAGGTTGGTTCAGTGGGTTGTGTAGGCTTTCTGATGGAGGGGACTGGTGCCTGTGTTCTGGTGGGTGTGTCTGGATCTTGTCTTTCTGGTGGACAGATCCGCATCTGGTGGTGTGTTTTGGGGTGTCTGTGACCTTATTGTGATTTTTGGCAGCCTCTCTGCTAATGGGTGGGCCTGCATTCCTGTCTTGCTAGTTGTTTGGCATGGGATGTCCAGCACTGGATCTTGCTGGTCTCTGAGTGGAGCTGGTTCTTAGCGTTGAGACGGATATCTCTGGGAGAGCTTTCGCCATTTGATATTACAAGGTGCCAGAGGTCTCTGGTAGACCAATGTCCTGAACTCGGCTCTCCCACCTCAGAGGCACAGGCTTGACACCCGGCTGGAGCACCAAGACCCTGTCAGCCACACAGCTGGGGGTGAGAGCAAGAGGTAGCTTTGGTACATCTCAAAGACCACCCATGAGGTGCACTGACCACTTTCTCTCCAGAAGTGAAGAAAACAAAATTCAGACTTTGGCTAGTCAGCCACTTTGGTAGCCAGCCTCCAAGATGGACCTAATTATCCCCTAATTATCTCCCAGTCTCCATGTACCAGTGTGGCTCCTCGCACTTGAAAAGGGTTGACTGTTTAACTAATAAGAAATTGCAGAAATGACAAAGTGCAGCTTCCAAAGTTATAAAAGACATTGCAGCTTCTGCTTTGGTTTCTGCTAGATCACTCATCCTGGGGTAAGCCAGCTGCCATGTCATGAGGACACTCAAGCAGCCCTAAGGAGAGATCCATGTGGCAAGGAACTGAGGCCTCTTACCTACAGCCACGTGAGTGAGTCATCTCAGAAGTCAAAAGATTTAATTTTTTAAATTTTTGGTTGTGTTGGGTCTTCGTTGCTGCACAGGGTTTCTCCAGTTGTTACTAGAGAAGCAGGGGTTACTCTTCGTTGTGGTGCACGGGCTTCTCCTTGCAGTGGTTTCTCTTGTTGTGGAGTATGGGCTCTAGGTGCATGGGCTTCAGTAGTTGTGTCATGCAGGCTCAATAGTTGTTGCTTGCAGGCTCTAGAGCACAGGCTCAGTACTTGTGGCACACGGGCTTAGTTGCACTGCGGCATGTGGGATCTTCCCAGACCAGGGATGGAACCCCTGTTCCCTGCATTGGCAGGCAAATTCTTACCCACTGTGCCACCAGGGAAGTCCAGTGTGTTCTTTTTTAAACCTAGTCTGTTTTCATTATTTTCTATCTTAACGATTCTGTATTAAAGAAAAAAAAAATAATACTCCTTTCTACCCCTCCTCTTTGAGGATTAAATATGAAGAAGTATGTCTTATTTATTAACCTCAAATTTTCAGCTTACTTTTAAGAAGTAATCACAATGTCAAGTATTTAATACTTTTCACTTCCACCTTGAAAAGCATGGCTATTAAAGTGCTAATACAATTACCTTCCCTCGTCTATCTTTTTTAGTTTTTGTTATGTATAAAAAACAACGAAAAACATGCATGGTTTGTAAGGAAATGACAAATTTCAGAAAATTCAGCATCTGAATACACTCTAAACATAGCTTCTAGATAAAGACACAGAAAATTGCCAGATACTCAGAGGCCCCCTGGTCCCATTCTAGTGACTCCCCTTAAGGTTTAATATTGTTCTGGTATCTAACAAAAAGATAACTTTACCTGTATTTTGTATTTTATATAAATGTTATGGCACAGTAAAATCACTTTTGGATTGGGCTTTTTTTATTTTATGTTGTTTGTGAATATGCCTATATGGTTGCCTGTTGTTGTGATCATGCATTGCCACTGTTGCATAGGATTCCATAATGTAAATATTTAACTATTAATTAATTTATTCCAATGTGTATTACAATATGAGTGATTTTCAGTTTGTGTCTATTGAGAACAGCACTGGTATATAAATTCTAGAACTTGAGCTTTGGTGGTGTGTGTATAAATTATTGTTCAGTATACACGTAGTAGTAAAATTTTCGAGTCATAGCTTTCTTGTGTTTATCTTTTTAGATATTTCTAAATATTTTCAAAACATTTGTATGATTTTTCATCTTCAGCAGCAGTGAATGAGATTCAAGGATTATACACATTCTTGTCAAACTTGATAATACCTGTCATTTTCATTTGAACTTTCTGGTTGGTGAGTGATAATTCCAGGTATCACGCTTTTGCATTTAATTGACTACTAAGAAGCCAAGCATCTTTTGATATGATTACTTAACATTCTGTACTCTCTTTTTTGAAATATCTTTTGGTATATTTCCCCCATTTTGCTATTCCATTATCTTCTTATTGAAGACTTCCTTTTTTTTAACATCTGAAGACTTCTTATTTAGGAGTTTTTAATACATGCTTGAGATGAGTTCTTCTCTCTTTCTGTCTCTCCTTCTCTTTCTTTAGATGAGTGTCAGTTTTTAATGTTAATAACATCTAATTTGTTATTTTCCTCTTTATTTATTTAGTCTTATTTCTATTTATTTATGTAGTCTTCTTACCTGTAGCAGAACACATTATTTATTCTAAACCACAAATATGTTTTCATTTCTTCAATAAATGTAATTATTAAGCTTTAAATTTAAGTTAACTTTCTAAACTAAATATGTTGTATCATAGTGAGCATTAATTTTTCTATGACAGCTGAAAGGTTACATTTATTCAGAAAATGTTGTATCAGCTTTCTTTTCATTTGCTCCTACTTCTCATTGATTCACAGTGGTAAACATCACTTCATCCATGGATCTGACTTTTCTCTGATTTCTCATGGTCATTCTCACTAATTCGTCTTGCCTCCTGAAATCTTTAGCAATCCCATTATTCCACAGAAGGAAAAACCTTCCTTGGGCCTTTTTCCTCAGAAGATTGATTATTCCCACATTTTAAATGGAGGATTGCAATAAGTTAGGAGAAAATGCCACAAGGGTCTCTCATTTTTTTTTTTCACATCCTGTATCAGCCTCTGCTTGCACTCTCTGTTCAAAGATATTTGTGCAACACATTGATGGAAGATGCCACTTGTTTCTCTCCTTGGTGAAAAGACAGATTAATTACCTAACAAATAAAATAAAGAGAGTGTCTTGCTCTTTTCAAATGTTGGACAGGATTGCTTGCATCCTAATTTAAATGTTTCAGGTGACTGAAGCTTAAGATTCCTAAGCTTTAATCCATACTTGCACCATGCACAGCACCCAACAGGAGAGCTTTACATAACACCATGAGACACTTGTGTGCAAGTGGAACAGATAAAAATATAAAATTATTGCAGTCTTTTTGTGTCATAAAAATGATTTTTTGTCTCATTTAAAATATTTTTTTCTAAAATCCAAAAAACGTCTCAGGCTAAAATATTGTTATTTCAAATATGGTAAAATCGAAGACCCTTCAAATTTCTTTCCAGTTTTGTTGATGATGGGATGCCGTCAGAGATATGACTTCATTAAACACAATAGGTAAGATTCCTTCATAGGCCTGATTGGGGAATATGAAAATAAACCCCAGAAAAATCTGGACATTTTCTAGTTCTCAAATATTGGTTAAGATGGTAGAAAGGGCCCTTCATTGTCCTATATGTTAATGCAGATCAATTGTGAGAGGTGGGGATAAAACAAGCAGCCTAAATATCCTTTATGTTTGTTGTACTACTAGTAGAAAGAGGAAGGGTCAACATGTCACCATGGTTGATATAGCAAATAAGCTGCTTGAAACTACACAGAAATGTACCTGCTTGTATTTTCTGTGCAGTTACCCTCTCTTTTGGTGTGCCCTGATACCTCCCTCAACTTATGTACCAACTCCAGCAGCATTAAGCAGAAATCCAAAGAAATCTATTCTTTGGAATTATGAGGAAGGGAAGAGTCAAACATTTTATAACATGCTCTATACAAGGATACACGTCACCATCCTTATCTATGCCATGCCATGCATGGAGGGTCAGTAGGTTCAGGGGATTCTGGAAGCACCAAGTTCTGTGGGGTTAATCACAGTTGCATTCATGGGCAGTAAAAGAGAAGGGCCTTATCTTGGTCACTTTCTCAATGCTAGTAGCTACAAAAAGAAGAGGATAGCAGACATCTTAGGGAGAAGAACCAACATTAAATGAAATGTCCTAATTACTCTAGGCAACCTCTCATGGTGGCCTCCCATAACTCCTCAAATCCCTACATACTTGCACAAGGGATAGTGTAATATTACTGGAGTGTCTGACTGCAGATTAACATTATTTTTGTTGAAAAAAATAAAAATAGGTTCAAGTGATAGGGTTTGAAAAGTGTTCACAGTGTGAGGGAAACTATTGTAACAGTGTGGACAGAACCCTTTGGATGGATTCATCATGATTTTTTTTGTTTGTTTGTTTGTTTGTTTTTTGCTGCTTCAGAATCTGTAGTAGCGATTGGTGTGTTCCATGATACATCCCCGCTTCTTATAAGTTTTAGATGGAATACCCCATTAGGAAGAAGTGCACGTAAGGAAGATTAGTGAGTCAAACTCCTCTGCCCTCTGTCAGCAGTGGGTGCAAAGGGATTTAGACCAAGTGCTTTCATCCTTTGATTTGCAAAGTTTTCACTATATGAATGATGTTTTGTTTGTTTGCAGGTCAGGAGCCTTGGTCTCAATATCCCTGTTTAAAAAGTGTTATCATGTGTCTGCCAGAAAGAATTGCTGATGATACTGGGAAAAATTGAGAGTTATCCTTAACAATTAAGGGTTTTGTAGCAACATGGATGGACCTAGAGATTGTTATACTGAGTGAAGCAAGCCAGACACAGAAAGACAGATATCATATGATATTTCTTATATGAGGAATCTAAAAAAGAAAAAAAAAAAAGTACAAATGAACTTATTTACACAACAGAAATAGAATCATGGATATAGAAAACAAACTTATGGTTACCAGGGGATAAGTGGGGAAGGGATAAATTGGGAGATTGGGACTGACTTATACACACTACTATATATAAAATAGATAAAGACCTGCTTTATAGCACAGGGAACTCTACTCAGTGGTCTGTACTGGCGTATACGGAAAAATAATCTTATAAAAAAAAAAAAAAAACAAGGGTTTTGGGATTATATAATAAATATAAATGTGCAAACCTTTAACATGAAAGGAAAAATCAGTTAACTCTGTGGTCCCTGTTATGGTGTAAATATTTTGTACCTCTAATTTTAAACTTTTGAAACCCAGCTCCCATGTTGATGGTATTAGGAGGTGGGGCTTTTGGGAGGTGATTAGGTTATGAGGCCAGAGACCTCAAACATGGGATTAGTGACCTAATAAATGTAGCACACAGAAGACCTTATGCCCATTCCATGATTTCATTGCCGAGCGAGAAGACCCACATTATGAACCAGAAATTGGTCCCTCGCCAGACACTAAGTCAGCTGGCAACTTGTTCTTTTTTTAAAAAAATTAATTAGATAATTAATTAATTAATTTTTTGGCTGTGTTGGGTCTTTGGTGCGGTGCGTGGGCTTCTCATTGAGTGGCTTCTCTTGTTGTGGAGCACGGGCTCTAGGCGTGTGGGTTTCAGTAGTTGTGGCTCACGGGCTCAGTAGTTGTGGCCTGTGGACTCTAGAGCACAGGCTCAGTATTTGTGGTGCACGGGCTTAGTTGTTCCATGGCATGTGGGATCTTCCTGGACCAGGGCTCGAACCCTTGTCCCCTTTATTGGTAGGCAGATTCTTAACCACTGCACCTCCAGGGAAGCCCCTGGTTACTTGTTCTTGAACTTTTCAGCCTCAGCAATTATGAGAAAACAAAAATATTCTGTTGTTTATAAAATACCAAGTCTCTCGTATTTTGTTTTAGCAGTCAAAGAGCTGGCTGAGGAGAAATATCTGTGAGCTTGAAGACATATCAGGAGAAACCTTTAAATCTCAAAAGAAAAGAGAAAATGGGCAGGAAAGAAATCAACAGAACAGAGTAATCAATAATTGTGGAACAATGAAAAATGCTGTGACCTATACATAATGGGTATAGCAGGAGGAGAATAAAGATAATAAAGAACAGAAAATATTTTTTTTAAAAATGACTGAGAATCTCCCCAAATGAATGTCTGACACTAAATCCACAACATCCAAACTTAGAAGAACATATGAATAGTAAAGAAAACTGACCAATATCTCTCAGGAACATCAATGCAAAAATCCTCAACAAAATATTACCAAATCGAATCCAACAATATTTTGAGAGAATTTTATATCATGAATGAGAGGAAATAACCCCAGGTATGAAAGGCTTGCTCAACATTCTAGAATCAAATAATTATATCCATCACATCAACACCTTAAAGACAATCATTAGCATATCAATAGATTCAGAAGAACTTTGAAAAAATCTAACACCCATTCTTCATAAAAAACTCTCAGTTAAAGAAATAGACTGGAGCTTTCTCAAGTTGATAACAAAGATTTACAGGAAACTTTTATCTTACATCATGATTAATGGTCAAAACCATGAAGCTTTTCCACTAAGTTCAGGTAAAAGCAAGGATGTCCCCTTTCATGACTCCTTTTCCATATTTTACTCCAAGTCCTTGCTAATGCAATAAGGCACGAAAATAAATAAAACAAATACAGATTGGGTAGAAAAAAATGAAAGCAACCTAAATAAAATGTGGACCAATATACTTTATGGACACCTCACCAAAGAAAATAGACACTAAGCATATAAGTATACAGAAGAATAATCCAGATTACATGCTGCCATGAAAAAGCAAATTAAAAATACAATTACATACCACTATGTAACACTTAGAATGGCTAAAATGTGAACAATGACAAGAACAAATTCTGTAGGAGATGTGGAACAATAGGAAATGTCATTTGTCATTGGTGGAAATGAAAAATAATACAGCTACTTTGGTAGTCTGATTGACACTTGCTAGAATATTGAGCATTCCCTTACTGTACAATCCGTCAAGTGTTCTCATGGATATTTACTGAAAGTAGTTTAAAAAACATACTTCCAGAGGAAAACCTGCATATGGATATTTATAGCACCTAATTCAATATTGCCAAAATGTGAATGAAACTAAGGTGTCCTCCAATAGGTGAATGAAATGATATAGTATTAATATATTCTGGGAATGGGATAATATTGAGCACTAAAAAAGTAAGCTATCAAGCCATATAAAGAGATGGGAATTCTTTTTTTTTTTTTTTTCTTTTGAAATATAGGTGATTTTCTTTATTTTGAAATTTAAATTTTATTGGAGTATAGTTGATTTACAGTGTTGTGTTCATTTCAGCTGCACAGCAAGTGATTCAGTTACACATATGCATATATTCATTCTTTTTCAGATTCTTTTCTGATAACGATATTCCCAGAATACTGAGTAGAGCTCCCTGTGCTATACAGTAGGTCCTTGTTGCTTATCTGTTATATATAGTCATATTCGTATGTTTACCCCAAGCTCCTGATTTATCCCTACCCCCCACCTCTCCCCTTTGGTAACCATAAGTTTGTTTTCCAAGTCTGTGAGTCTGCCTCTGTTTTGTAAGTTAGTTCATTTGTATCAATTTTTAGCTTCCACCTAGAAGTGATATCACCCAATATTTGTCTTACTCTGTCTGACTTACTTCACTTAGTACAATCATCTCTAGGTCCATCCATGTTACTGCAACTGGCATTATTTTCTTCTATTTTATGGCTGAGTCATATTCCTTTATATATATGTATCACATATTCTTTACCTATATTCATATGTTGATGGACATTTTGGTTGCTTCCATGTCTTCGCTATTGTAAAGAGTGTTGCAGTGAACATTGGGGAAGATGTGTCTTTTCGATTTATGCTTTCCTCCAGATATGCACACAGGAGTGAACTTGCTGGATCATCTGGTAGCTCTATTTTATTTTATTTTACTTCATTTCATTTCAGTTTCAATTTTGTTGGAATAGAGTTGATTTACAATGTTGTGTTACTTTCTGCTGCACAGCACAGTGAAGCAGTTATACATATATCCAATCCGTTTTGGATTCCTTTCACATACAGGTCATTACAGAGTATTGAGTAGAGTTCCTTGTGCTATACAGTAAGCCCTTATTTGTTATCTCTTTTATATATAGTGGTGTGTATATGTCAATCCCAATTTCCAATTTATCCCTCCCACCTCCTCTTACTCTGGTAACCTCCATTCTGTGCTCCATAGTGGCTGTTACCAATTGGCATTGCCACCGATAGCATAGAATTGGTGGCGCAGTGGTTAAGAATCTGCCTGCCAGTTCAGGGGACACAGGTTCGAGCCCTGGACCGGGAAGATCTCACATGCCACAGAACAAGTAAGCCCGTGCACCACAACTACTCAGTCTGCGCTCTAGAGCCCACGAGCCACAACTACTGAAGCCTGTGTGCCTACAGCTTGTGCTCCACAGCAAGAGAAGCCACCACAAAGAGAAGGCTTCGTACCACAACAATGAGTAGCCCCCGCTTGCTGCAACTATAGAAAAGCCGCACGCAGCAACGAAGACCCAACGCAGATTAAAAAAAAAAAATAAGTAGTAGATTTCTCTTTTTTCCACACCCTCTGAAGCATTTCTTGTTTGTAGACATTGTGATGATGTCTATTCTGAGTGGTTCCAGGTGATACTTCTTTGTACATCTGATTTGCATTTGTCTAACATAAAGCAATGGTGAGTATCTTCATATGTGCTTTTTTTTTTGAACAGTGTCAGTAAGATTGATCCCTTGAAAAAGGGTTATTGAAAGGTTGCCTTGTTTTGAAGTCTACTTCGATTACCTACCCCAAGACATTTTTTGAGGGCTGTTGTCATTTACAGCTCCCCAGGCGTTGTGAATATGAAGTGCGTATAAGGTCCAGTTTTAGAATTGTTGTTATGGGAAACAGAAGGCGGCAGGATTTCTACTGTCCCTCTCTGGTTACTGACACAACCTTAGATGAAGGGCAAGTCCTGTTCTTGGGTATTAAATTAGAGTGGAATGTGCCTGACCAAACATGTAAGGGCTCCTGTCCCATTCCTTCTTCCCCCTTACCCTTCATCCCCCGAACAAGTATAAACCCCTGCAAAATCACCTGTTGAGGGTGCTGTCTTGTAGAGTGGGATGACCCTTACGAAGGAGTCGGGAGGTCGGAACCCAAACACCAGGATATGTTGAGAGCAGGTGATTTTCCAAATGTCATCCAGCCCAGAGAGTCCACCATCCTTTGGGTGTCAGAGGGTTGGTTTAGTAGTATGAGGGCACACTTAGACCTGGAGATAGTGATCCCATGCAGAGGGGACCAGGTACTACATGTTCAAGGGGGGCGAATTAGCTGGCATATCCACCCGAGGTCCTCAGGCCCACAACATTCCAGCCTTGGGACCAAATTGTGTCTGTGTCCAGGGATGTGACACTAGTACATTCACTGCGACTAAACAAATTTAGTGATCATTTTTCTTTTCTTTAATTTAATTTTAAATTTATAATGGAGTATATAGTTGATTTATCATGTTGTGTTCATTTTTGACATACACCAACATGATTCATTTATACAGAGATAACTATGTATTCTTTTTAGAATTATTTTCCCATTGAGGTTACTAAAGGGTGTTGAGAAGAGTTCCAAGTGCTCTACAGCAGGTCCATGTTGATTACAAGTTTTCTCTCTGTAAATATGTATATACTAACTCCAACCTCATGATTTATACCTCCAACACACCTTTCCAGTTTGGTAACCAGAAGTTTGTGTTCTAAGTCTGGGACTCTGTTTCGGTGTTGTAAGATAGTACCTTTCTATCAATTTTTAGAGTCCACCGATAAGTAATATCATATGATATTTTTCATTGCCTGATTTATGACACTTAGTATGAATGTATGTAGGTCCTTCTGAGTGGCCCTAAATGGCCTTATTTCATTCACTTCATGGCTGAGTAATATTCCATTGTACATATCTACCATAATTTCTTTATCCATTCTTCCTTCCAAGGACTTTTAGGTCGCTTCCGAGTAGAGGCTCTTGTAAACAGGGCTGCATAAATTTTAGAGTGCCTGGGTCCTGTCAATTTACGTTTTTTCCAAGATACAGGCCCAGGAGTGGAAGCGCCATATGCTCTGAAGCTCTGGTTTTTAGATTTTTAAGGAATCACCACCCACTTCTCCAGAGTGGCTGTTAGCAATTTACATTCCCACCATCAGCTTGTCAGGGTTCCCTTTTCTCCACGCCCTGTCCTGCATTTCAGGTTTTACAGTTTGTGAGGTTGGCCATTCTGACTGGTGTGAAGTGATATCTCTTTGTAGTATTAATTTACATTGCCCGCCTGTTTTGTTGGCCAAAAATGGAGTAAGGGTTTTTCCTGAATATATGAAGGAATAACGCATACGGCCTTTTTGGCAAACTGCATCACTGGCGATGTTCAGCAGCTTTGCATGTGCTTTAATGACGAGTGCAAACTACCCCTTGAAATCCCTTTCCTGCAATTCTGCCTTGCTTACAAGGCCTTTACGAATACTTGGCTCAAGAAATGACTCCATTAGAGGTGTCCATTACAACCCTGCATGTTTGTGAATTGCAGTGCCCCTGAGCACCGGTTTTCAACTTGTTTAGGGAAGCAGACACAAAGGGGCAGGATTTCTACAGACCCATTCCAGTTACTGGGGCACCTGAAGGATAGGGAAATTCTTCTTCCATGTAGGAAACTAGAGTAGCATATGCCTGTCCAAACATCTAAGGCTTGTGTCTCATTCCATCCCGCCATTCCCCTTCTTCACCGGAAAATTCCAAGCCGTGCAGAACCGGCTGTTGAGTGTGCTGCCTTCCCAAAGTGGGGAGACTCTAAGGAAAGGAGCTGGGGAACCCGAATACCAGGAGACGTGGAGATGAGGTGACTTTTCCAAAGTCTTCCCGATCAGACGGTGTACCATCCTCTGGATGTGCCATGCATGTTTTAGCTGTAGGAAGGGTCCCCTGCACCTGGAGGTATGGGACCCATGGAATGGGGGCCAGGCAGTATTACTCTAAAAGTGCTGCATTTGCTGTCCCATCCTCACGAAGCCTCTCAGACCAACGAGTGTAGAGCCTTAGGTCCCATCCAGCTCTGTGTCTAGATATGGTCAGTCCAGGTTGCATCACAGCCCTTGAACAAATTTTGTAAGAATTTCTCTCTCTCTCTCACTGTCTTTATTTTGTTCTTGTTATTTAATTTTATAATGGGGTATAGCTGATTTTCAATACTGTGTTTCTTCCTGCTCTACATCTATCCACTTGATTCACTTAAAGAGAGACATCAATACATTCTTTTACAGATTCTTACCAGTCTTATATATCCTTTTCTGGTGATAACAGTGTGCTGAGTCCATCTCTTTGAGCTATAGAGTAGGTGCTGTCGAATACCTATTTTGTTTATGGAACCGTATCTGTGCTAATTTCAACCTCCTGGTTTATGCATCACCCTGCCCCACCTTTCTCCTTTAGCAGCAATAAGTGTGTTTTCTAAATGTGTGACTCCGTTTCTGTTTTGTAATTGCGTTCATGTGTAGGCATTTTTAGATACTATCTATAAGTGATACCTTATGATAAGTCTCTTTTTATGTCTGACTTATGTCACTTAGGATGATCGTACCTCAGTCTCCACGAGTTGCTGCCACTGGCCTTATTTCATTGATTTAATTGCTGAGTAATATTCCATTGTACATAAGTACCACATCTTCTTTATCCATTTTTTCCTTCCAAGGACATGTAAGTTGTACCCAAATCGAGGCATTTCTAAACAGAGCAGCCCTAAACTTTGGGGTGCCTGTGTCTTGTCGATTTTTTGGTTTTCCCAAGATATACGTCCATGAGGGGAAGTGCTGTATGCTCTGTAGCTCTGTGTTTTAGAAGTTTTAAGATACAGCATACACTTCTCAAGAGTGGCCGGTGGCAATTTACATCCCGCCGATCAGCATAACAAGGCTCCCTTTTCTCCATGGCCTGTCCTGCATTTCTGGGTTTTACACTTTTTCAGCATGGGCCTTTTGACCAATGCGAAGTGAGACATTTTTGTAATGCTGATTTGCATTGCCCGCTTGTTTAGTTGGCCAAAAAGAGCATCTGCGTTTTTTCCAAAATTTATTCAGGAAAGAACGCAGACGCCCTTTTCGGCCAACTGCATCATTGTCGAAGATCTGCAGAATTTCATGTGCTTTAAAGGCGAGTCCAATCTACCTGTGAAAAACTGTTTCCTGCAATTCTGTCTTGCTTTGAAATCCTCTTCGTTGCCTTACCTCAATATATTTTTGGACGAGAGTGATCATTTATAACTCTGCAGGTTTGTGAACTGCAGTGCCCCTGAGTTCCATTTTTCAACTCGATTTCTTGGGAGCTGGTCGCAAAAGCGCAGGATGGCTTCAAGACCTATTCTGGTTCCCTGGGGCAGGCTGAGCCTGTGGTTAATTCTTCTTCCTGATGGAAATTAGAGTGACCTGTGCCTTTCCCAACACCTAGAGCTAGTCTCTCATTGGTTCCCCCTCTTCCCGTTCATCCTCAAGACAAACTGCCACCTGTATGGAACAGGAGGTTAAAGGTGCTGATTCTCCAAGGAGGGAGATTGCTAGTAAAGCGGCGGGAATGGCGAACCCGAGCACAAGGAGATGAGAAATGAGGTGCGTTTTAGAAACCTTTCCAGATCACTCGGTGTACCATCTTCTGGGTTTCTCATGCATGTTTTCGATGTAGGAAGATGCCCTTGAACCTGGAGATTTGGGACCCATGGGATGGGTACCACGCAGTATTACTTTAAAGCGTCTGCGTTTGCTCACCCAACCTCACCAAACCTCTCAGCCCCAAGAGTGTCCACCCTTATGTCTCAATCAGCTGCAGGTCTAGATATGGTCAATCCAGGTGACATCACAGCCCCTGAACGAATTTTGTAAGAATTTCTCTCTCTTTCACTGTCTTTGTTTCACTGGTTTTTAAAAATAATTGAGTTTTATAATGGGGTTTAGCTGCTTTTCACTGCTGTGTTTATGCAGCTTTACACCCACTTGACTCACTTACAGAGAGATATCAATACATAAGTTTTAAGATTCTTACTAGTCAGATATATTCTTGGGCGGTGAATAGGGGGTGTTGAGTCCAGTTCCCTGAGCAAGGAGTAGGATTTGTCTATTACATATTGGGTTTATGGAACGGTATCTGAGCTAATTTGAAACCCTTGTTTTATGCATCACCTCACCTCTCCTTTCCCGTTAGGCAGCCATAGTGTGTTTTCTAAACGTGTGACTCTGTTCTGTTTTGTAATTCAGATCAAGGGTAGAGGTTTTTACATTCCCTCTATAAGTGATATCTTATGATAAGTGTCCTTTTCTGTGTGACTTATTGCACTTAGAATTGTCGTACCTAAATCCACTCATCATGCTGCTACTAGCCTTATGACGTTGATATCATGGCTGAGTGATATTCCATTGTAAATAAGTTCTACAACTTCTTTATCCATTTTTCTCTTTCCTGGGATATTTAAGGTGTAACGAAGTGGAGGTTCTTGTCAACAGAGCCGCCCTAAACTTTGGGGTGCTTGTGTCTTGCTGATTTTTAGTTTTCCCAATTTATACGCCCATGAGTGGAAGTGCCCTATGCTCTCTAAGCTGAGTTTTGTAGATGTTTCAGGACACACCGTACAATTCTCCATAGTGGCTGTTGGCAATTTACATCCTGCCCATCAGCGTAGCAAGGCTTCCGTTTCTCCATGGCCTATCCTGCGTTTTTGGTTTTGACACTTTATTCAGCATGTCCCTTTTGACCGATGGGAAGCGAGACTTCTTTGTACCGCTGATTTGCCTTTCCAGGATGCCTAGACGGCCAAACAGGGAGTGTACGTTTTTTCCTGAATATGTTCAGGAAAAAACGCATACGCCCTTTTTGGTCAAGGGCATCATTGTCGAGGTTTTGCCGCTTTTCCTGTGCTTTAAAGGCGATTCGAATCTGCCTCCTGAAATCTGTTTCCTGCAATTCTGCCTTGCTTTCAATTCCTCTTCGTTGCCTTCCCTCAATATATTTGTAGACGAGAGTTATCATTTATAAGTCTGCAGGTTTGTGAATTGCAGTGACCCTGAGCTCCATTTTTCAACTCGGTTTCTTGGGAGCTGGCCGCAGAAGCGCAGGATTTCTTTAGGCCCTATTCTGCTTCCGGGCGGCACTCTGAGCCTGTGGTTAATTCTTCTTCCTGATGGGAAAATAGAGTGATCTGTGCCTGTCCCAACACCTAGAGCTAGTCTCTCATTGGTTCCCCCTCTTCCCGTTCATCCTCAAGACAAACTGCCACCTGTATGGAACAGGAGGTTAAAGGTGCTGATTCTCCAAGGAGGGAGATTGCTAGTAAAGCGGCTGGAATGGCGAACCCGAGCACAAGGAGATGAGAAATGAGGTGCGTTTTAGAAACCTTTCCCGATCACTCGGTGTACCATCTTCTGGGTTTCTCATGCATGTTTTCGATGTAGGAAGATGCCCTTGAACCTGGAGATTTGGGACCCATGGGATGGGCACCCCGCAGTACTACTTTAAAGCGTCTGCGTTTGCTCACCCAACCTCACCAAACCTCTCAGCCCCAAGAGTGTCCACCCTTGTGTCTCAATCAGCTGCGGGTCTAGATATGGTGAATCCAGGTGGCATCACAGCCCCTTAACGAATTTTGTAAGAATTTCTCTCTCTTTCACTGTCTTTGCTTCACGGGTTTTTTAAATTAATTGAGTTTTATAATGGGGTTTAGCTGCTTTTTTACTGCTGTGTTTATGCAGCTTTACACCCACTTGACTCACTTACAGAGAGATATCAATACATAGGTTTTAAGATTCTTACTAGTCAGATATATTCTTGGGCGGTGAATAGAGGGTGTTGAGTCCAGTTCACTTAGCAAGGAGTAGGTCTTGTCTATTACGTATTGGGTTTATGGAACGGTATCTGAGCTAATTTGAAACCCTTGTTTTATGCGTCACCCCACCTCACCTTTCCCGTTAGGCAGCCATAGTGTGTTTTCTAAACGTGTGACTCTGTTCTGTTTTGTAATTCAGTTCAAGGGTAGCGGTTTTTACATTCCCTCTATAAGTGATATCTTATGATAAGTGTCTTTTTCTGTGTGACTTATTTCACTTAGAATAGTCGTACCTAAATCCACTCATCATGCTGCTACTAGCCTTATGACGTTGATTTCATGGCTGAGTGATATTCCATTGTACATAAGGATCACAACTTTTTTATCTATTTTTCTCTTTCCTGGGATATTTAAGGTGTAACGAAGTGGAGGTTCTTGTCAACAGAGCAGCCCTAAACTTTGGGGTGCTTGTGTCTTGCTGATTTTTAGTTTTCCCAATGTATACGCCCATGAGTGGAAGTGCCCTATGCTCTCTAAGCTGAGTTTTGTAAATGTTTCAGGACACACCGTACACTTCTCCAGAGTGGCTGTTGGCAATTTACATCCCGCCCATCAGCGTAGCAAGGCTCCCGTTTCTCCGTGGCCTGTCCTGCATTTCTGGTTTTGACACTTTATTCAGCATGGCCCTTTTGACCGATGGGAAGCGAGACTTTTTGTAGCGCTGATTTGCCTTTCCAGGTTGCTTGGTTGGCCAAAAAGGGCGTATGCGTTTTTTCCTGAATATATTCAGGAAAAAACGCATACGCCCTTCTTGGACAAGGGCATCATTGTCGAGGTTTTGCCGCTTTTCCTGTGCTTTAAAGGTGATTCGAATCTGCCTCCTGAAATCTGTTTCCTGCAATTCTGCCTTGCTTTCTAATCCTCCTCGTTGCATTCCCTCAATATATTTGTGGACGAGAGTTATCATTTATAACTCTGCAGGGTTGTGAATTGCAGTGCCCTGAGCTCCATTTTTCAACTCGCTCTCTTGGGAGCTGGCCGCAAAAGCGCAGGATTGCTTTAGGCCCTATTCTGCTTCCGGGCGGCAGACTGAGCCTATGGTTAATTCTTCTTCCTGATTGGAAAATAGAGTGACCTGTGCCTGTCCCAACACCTAGAACTAGTCTCTCATTGGTTCCCCCTCTTCACGTTCATCCTCAGGACAAATTGCAACCTGTATGGAACAGGAGGTTAAAGGTGCTGATTCTCCAAGGTGGGAGATTGCTAGTAAAGCGGCTGGAATGGCGAACCCGAGCACAAGGAGATGAGAAATGAGGTGCGTTTTAGAAACCTTTCCCGTTCACACGGTGTAACTTCTTCTGGGTTTCTCATGCATGGTTTCGATGTAGGAAGGTGCCCGGGAACCTAGAGATTTGGGACCCATGGGATGGGTACCACGCAGTATTACTTTAAAGGGTCTGCGTTTGGTCACCCAACCTCACCAAACCTCTCAGCCCCAAGAGTGTCCACCCTTATGTCTCAATCAGGTGTGGGTCTAGATATGGTCAATCCAGGTGGCATCACAGCCCCTGAACGAATTTTCTAAGAATTTCTCTCTCTTTCATTGTCTTCGCTTCACGGGTTTTTAAAAGTAATTATTTTTTATAATGGGGTTTAGCTGCTTTTCACTGCTGTGTTTATTCCGCTTTACACCCACTTGACTGACTTACAGAGAGATATCAATACATGGGATTTAAGTTTCTTACTAGTCATTTACATTCTTGGGCGGTGAAGAGGGGGTGTTGAGTCCAGTTCACTGAGCAAGGAGTAGGTCTTGTCTATTACGTATTGGGTTTATGGAATGGTATCTGAGCTATTTTGAAACCCTTGTTTTATGCATCACCCCACCTCACCTTTCCCGTTAGGCAGCCATAGTGTGTTTTCTAAACGTGTGACTCTGTTCTGTTTTGTAATTCAGTTCAAGGGTAGCGGTTTTTACATTCCCTCTACAAGTGATATCTTATGATAAGTGTCTTTTTCTGTGTGACTTATTTTACTTAGAATTGTCGTACCTAAACCCACTCATCATGCTGCTACTAGCCTTATGACGTAGATTTCATGGCTGAGTGATATTCCATTGTACATAAGGATCACAACTTCTTTATCCATTTTTCTCTTTCCTGGGATATTTAAGGTGTAACGAAGTGGAGGTTCTTGTCAACAGAGCAGCCCTCAACTTTGTGGTGCTTGTGTCTTGCTGATTTTTAGTGTTCCCAATTTATACGCCCATGAGTGGAAGTGCCCTATGCTCTCTAAGCTGAGAATTGTAAATATTTCAGGACACACCGTACACTTCTCCAGAGTGGCTGTTGCCAATTTACATCCCGCCCATCAGCGTAGCAAGGCTCCCGTTTCTCCGTGGCCTGTCCTGCATTTCTGGTTTTGACACTTTATTCAGCATGGCCCTTTTGACCGATGGGAAGCGAGACTTCTTTGTAGCGCTGATTTGCCTTTCCAGGTTGCTTGGTTGGCCAAAAAGGGCGTATGCGTTTTTTCCTGAATATATTCAGGAAAAAACGCATACGCCCTTTTTGGCCAAGGGCATCATTGTCGAGGTGTTGCCACTTTTCCTGTGCTTTAAAGGCGATTCGAATCTGCCTCCTGAAATCTGTTTCCTGCAATTCTGCCTTGCTTTCAAATCCTCTTTGTTGCCTTCCCTCAATATATTTGTAGACGAGAGTTATCATTTATAAGTCTGCAGGTTTGTGAATTGCAGTGACCCTGAGCTCCATTTTTCAACTCGCTCTCTTGGTAGCTGGCCGCAAAAGCGCAGGATTGCTTTAGGCCAGATTCTGCTTCCGGGCGGCAGACTGAGCCTGTGGTTAATTATTCTTCCTGATGGGAAAATAGAGTGACCTGTGCCTGTCCCAACGCCTAGAGCTAGTCTCTCATTGGTTCCCCCTCTTCCCGTTCATCCTCAGGACAAATTGCAACCTGTATGGAACAGGAGGTTAAAGGTGCTGATTCTCCAAGGTGGGAGATTGCTAGTAAAGCGGCTGGAATGGCGTACCCGAGCACAAGGAGATGAGAAATGAGGTGCGTTTTAGAAACCTTTCCCGATCACTCGGTGTACTGTCTTCTGGGTTTCTCATGCATGTTTTCGATGTAGGAAGATGCCCTTGAACCTGGAGATTTGGGACCCATGGGATGGGTACCACGCAGTATTACTTTAAAGTGTCTGCGTTTGCTCACCCAACCTCACCAAACCTCTCAGCCCCAAGAGTGTCCACCCTTATGTCTCAATCAGCTGCGGGTCTAGATATGGTCAATCCAGGTGGCATCACAGCCCCTGAACGAATTTTGTAAGTATTTCTCTCTCTTTCACTGTCTTTGTTTCACGGGTTTTTAAAATTAATTGATTTTTATAATGGGGTTTAGCTGCTTCTCACTGCTGTGTTTATACAGCTTTACACCCACTTGACTCACTTACAGAGAGATATCAATACATAGGTATTAAGATTCTAACTAGTCAGATATATTCTTGGGCGGTGAATAGGGGGTGTTGAGTCCAGTTCACTGAGCAAGGAGTGGGTCTTGTCTATTACATATTGGGTTTATGGAATGGTATCTGAGCTATTTTGAAACCCTTGTTTTATGCATCACCCCACCTCACCTTTCCCGTTTGGCAGCCATAGTGTGTTTTCTAACCGTGTGACTCCGTTCTGTTTTGTAATTCAGTTCAAGGGTAGCGGATTTTACATTCCCTCTATAAGTGATATCTTATGATAACTGTCTTTTTCTGTGTGACTTATTTTACTTAGAATCGTCGTACCTAAATCCACTCATCATGCTGCTACTAGCCTTATGATGTTGATTTCATGGCTGAGTGATATTCCATTGTAAATAAGGACCACAACTTCTTTATCCATTTTTCTCTTTCCTGGGATATTTAAGGTGTAACGAAGTGGAGGTTCTTGTCAACAGAGCAGCCCTAAACTTTGGGGTGCTTGTGTCTTGCTGATTTTTAGTGTTCCCAATTTATACGCCCATGAGTGGAAGTGCCCTATGCTCTCTAAGCTGAGTTTTGTAAATGTTTCAGGACACACCGTACACTTCTCCAGAGTGGCTGTTGGCAATTTACATCCCGCCCATCAGCGTAGCAAGGCTCCCGTTTCTCCATGGCCTTTCCTGCATTTCTGGATTTGACACTTTATTCAGCATGGCCCTTTTGACCGATGGGAAGCGAGACTTCTTTGTAGCCCTGATTTGCCTTTCCAGGTTGCTTGTTTGGCCAAAAAGGGCGTATGCGTTTTTTCCTGAATATATTCAGGAAAAAACGCATGCGCCCTTTTTGGCCAAGGGCATCATTGTCGAGGTTTTGCCGCTTTTCCTGTGCTTTAAAGGCGATTCGAATCTGCCTCCTGAAATCTGTTTCCTGCAATTCTGCCTTGCTTTCAAATCCTCTTTGTTGCCTTCCGTCAATATATTTGTAGACGAGAGTTATCATTTATAATTCTGCAGGTTTGTGAATTGCAGTGCCCCTGAGCTCCATTTTTCAACTCGCTCTCTTGGGAGCTGGCCGCAAAAGCGCAGGATTGCTTTAGGCCCTATTCTGCTTCCGGGCGGCAGACTGAGCCTATGGTTAATTCTTCTTCCTGATTGGAAAATAGAGTGACCTGTGCCTGTCCCAACACCTAGAGCTAGTCTCTCATTGGTTCCCCCTCTTCACGTTCATCCTCAGGACAAATTGCAACCTGTATGGAACAGGAGGTTAAAGGTGCTGATTCTCCAAGGAGGGAGATTGCTAGTAAAGCGGCTGGAATGGCGAACCCGAGCACAAGGAGATGAGAAATGAGGTGCGTTTTAGAAACCTTTCCCGTTCACACGGTGTAACTTCTTCTGGGTTTCTCATGCATGGTTTCGATGTAGGAAGGTGCCCTTGAACCTAGAGATTTGGGACCCATGGGATGGGTACCACGCAGTATTACTTTAAAGGGTCTGCGTTTGGTCACCCAACCTCACCAAACCTCTCAGCCCCAAGAGTGTCCACCCTTATGTCTCAATCAGGTGTGGGTCTAGATATGGTCAATCCAGGTGGCATCACAGCCCCTGAACGAATTTTCTAAGAATTTCTCTCTCTTTCATTGTCTTCGCTTCACGGGTTTTTAAAAGTAATTATTTTTTATAATGGGGTTTAGCTGCTTTTCACTGCTGTGTTTATTCCGCTTTACACCCACTTGACTGACTTACAGAGAGATATCAATACATGGGATTTAAGTTTCTTACTAGTCATTTACATTCTTGGGCGGTAAAGAGGGGGTGTTGAGTCCAGTTCACTGAGCAAGGAGTAGGTCTTGTCTATTACGTATTGGGTTTATGGAACGGTATCTGAGCTATTTTGAAACCCTAGTTTTATGCATCACCCCACCTCACCTTTCCCGTTAGGCAGCCATAGTGTGTTTTCTAAACGTGTGACTCTGTTCTGTTTTGTAATTCAGTTCAAGGGTAGCGATTTTTACATTCCCTCTATAAGTGATATCTTATGATAAGTGTCTTTTTCTGTGTGACTTATTTCACTTAGAATTGTCGTACCTAAATCCACTCATCATGCTGCTACTAGCCTTATGACGTTGATTTCATGGCTGAGTGATATTCCATTGTACATAAGGATCACAACTTCTTTATCCATTTTTCTCTTTCCTGGGATATTTAAGGTGTAACGAAGTGGAGGTTCTTGTCAACAGAGCAGCCCTCAACTTTGGGGTGCTTGTGTCTTGCTGTTTTTTAGTGTTCCCAATTTATACGCCCATGAGTGGAAGTGCCCTATGATCTCTAAGCTGAGAATTGTAAATATTTCAGGACACACCGTACACTTCTCCAGAGTGGCTGTTGGCAATTTACATCCCGCCCATCAGCGTAGCAAGGCTCCCGTTTCTCCGTGGCCTGTCCTGCATTTCTGGTTTTGACACTTTATTCAGCATGGCCCTTTTGACCGATGGGAAGCGAGACTTCTTTGTAGCGCTGATTTGCCTTTCCAGGTTGCTTGGTTAGCCAAAAAGGTCGTATGCGTTTTTTCCTGAATATATTCAGGAAAAAAACGCATACGCCCTTTTTGGCCAAGGGCATCATTGTTGAGGTGTTGCCGCTTTTCCTGTGCTTTAAAGGCGATTCGAATCTGCCTCCTGAAATCTGTTTCCTGCAATTCTGCCTTGCTTTCAAATCCTCTTTGTTGCCTTCCCTCAATATATTTGTAGACGAGAGTTATCATTTATAAGTCTGCAGGTTTGTGAATTGCAGTGCCCCTGAGCTCCATTTTTCAACTCGCTCTCTTGGTAGCTGGCCGCAAAATCGCAGGATTGCTTTAGGCCAGATTCTGCTTCCGGGCGGCAGACTGAGCCTGTGGTTAATTATTCTTCCTGATGGGAAAATAGAGTGACCTGTGCCTGTCCCAACGCCTAGAGCTAGTCTCTCATTGGTTCCCCCTCTTCCCGTTCATCCTCAGGACAAATTGCAACCTGTATGGAACAGGAGGTTAAAGGTGCTGATTCTCCAAGGAGGGAGATTGCTAGTAAAGCGGCTGGAATGGCGTACCCGAGCACAAGGAGATGAGAAATGAGGTGCGTTTTAGAAACCTTTCCCGATCACTCGGTTGACCATCCTCTGGGTTTCTCATGCATGTTTTCGATGTAGGAAGATGCCCTTGAACCTGGAGATTTGGGACCCATGCGATGGGTACCACGCAGTATTACTTTAAAGCGTCTGCGTTTGCTCACCAAACCTCACCAAAACTCTCAGCCCCAAGAGTGTCCACCCTTATGTCTCAGTCAGCTGCATGTCTAGATATGGTCAATCCAGGTGGCATCACAGCCCCTTAACGAATTTTGTAAGAATTTCTCTCTCTTTCAATGTCTTTGTTTCACGGGTTTTTAAAATTAATTGAGTTTTATAATGGGGTTTAGCTGCTTTTCACTGCTGTGTTTATGTAGCTTTACACCCACTTGACTTACTTACAGAGAGATATCTATACATAGGTTTTAAGATTCTTACTAGTCAGATATATTCTTGGGCGGTGAAGAGGGGATGTTGAGTCCAGTTCACTGAGCAAGGAGTAGGTCTTGTCTATTACATATTGGGTTTATGGAACGGTATCTGAGCTAATTTGAAACCCTTGTTTTATGCATCACCCCAACTCACCTTTCCCGTTAGGCAGCCATAGTGTGTTTTCTAAACGTGTGACCCTGTTCTGTTTTGTAATTCAGTTCAAGGGTAGTGGTTTTTACATTCCCTCTATAAGTGATATCTTATGATAAGTGTCTTTTTCTGTGTGACTTATTGCACTTAGAATCGTCGTACCTAAATCCACTCATCATGCTGCTACTAGCCTTATGACGTTGATTTCATGGCTGAGTGATATTCCATTGTACATAAGGACCACAACATCTTTATCCATTTTTCTCTTTCATGGGATATTTAAGGTGTAACAAAGTGGAGGATCTTGTAAACAGAGCAGCCCTAAATTTTGGGGTGCTTGTGTCTTGCTGATTTTTAGTTTTCCCAATTTATACGCCCATGAGTGGAAGTGCCCTATGCTCTCTAAGCTGAGTTTTGTAAATGTTTCAGGACACACCGTACACTTCTCCAGAGTGGCTGTTGGCAATTTACATCCCGCCCATCAGCGTAGCAAGGCTCCCGTTTCTCCGTGGCCTTTCCTGCATTTCTGGATTTGACACTTTATTCAGCATGGCCCTTTTGACCGATGGGAAGCGAGACTTCTTTGTATCCCTGATTTGCCTTTCCAGGTTGCTTGTTTGGCCAAAAAGGGCGTATGCGTTTTTTCCTGAATATATTCAGGAAAAAATGCATGCGCCCTTTTTGGCCAAGGGCATCATTGTCGAGGTTTTGCCGCTTTTCCTGTGCTTTAAAGGCGATTCGAATCTGCCTCCTGAAATCTGTTTCCTGCAATTCTGCCTTGCTTTCAAATCCTCTTTGTTGCCTTCCGTCAATATATTTGTAGACGAGAGTTATCATTTATAATTCTGCAGGTTTGTGAATTGCAGTGCCCCTGAGCTCCATTTTTCAACTCGCTCTCTTGGGAGCTGGCCGCAAAAGCGCAGGATTGCTTTAGGCCCTATTCTGCTTCCGGGCGGCAGACTGAGCCTATGGTTAATTCTTCTTCCTGATTGGAAAATAGAGTGACCTGTGCCTGTCCCAACACCTAGAGCTAGTCTCTCATTGGTTCCCCCTCTTCACGTTCATCCTCAGGACAAATTGCAACCTGTATGGAACAGGAGGTTAAAGGTGCTGATTCTCCAAGGTGGGAGATTGCTAGTAAAGCGGCTGGAATGGCGAACCCGAGCACAAGGAGATGAGAAATGAGGTGCGTTTTAGAAACCTTTCCCGTTCACACGGTGTAACTTTTTCTGGGTTTCTCATGCATGGTTTCGATGTAGGAAGGTGCCCTTGAACCTAGAGATTTGGGACCCATGGGATGGGTACCACGCAGTATTACTTTAAAGGGTCTGCGTTTGGTCACCCAACCTCACCAAACCTCTCAGCCCCAAGAGTGTCCACCCTTATGTCTCAATCAGGTGTGGGTCTAGATATGGTCAATCCAGGTGGCATCACAGCCCCTGAACGAATTTTCTAAGAATTTCTCTCTCTTTCATTGTCTTCGCTTCACGGGTTTTTAAAAGTAATTATTTTTTATAATGGGGTTTAGCTGCTTTTCACTGCTGTGTTTATTCCGCTTTACACCCACTTGACTGACTTACAGAGAGATATCAATACATGGGATTTAAGTTTCTTACTAGTCATTTACATTCTTGGGCGGTAAAGAGGGGGTGTTGAGTCCAGTTCACTGAGCAAGGAGTAGGTCTTGTCTATTACGTATTGGGTTTATGGAACGGTATCTGAGCTATTTTGAAACCCTTGTTTTATGCATCACCCCACCTCACCTTTCCCGTTAGGCAGCCATAGTGTGTTTTCTAAACGTGTGACTCTGTTCTGTTTTGTAATTCAGTTCAAGGGTAGCGATTTTTACATTCCCTCTATAAGTGATATCTTATGATAAGTGTCGTTTTCTGTGTGACTTATTTCACTTAGAATCGTCGTACCTAAATCCACTCATCATGCTGCTACTAGCCTTATGACGTTGATTTCATGGCTGAGTGATATTCCATTGTACATAAGGATCACAACTTCTTTATCCATTTTTCTCTTTCCTGGGATATTTAAGGTGTAACGAAGTGGAGGTTCTTGTCAACAGAGCAGCCCTCAACTTTGGGGTGCTTGTGTCTTGCTGATTTTTAGTGTTCCCAATTTATACGCCCATGAGTGGAAGTGCCCTATGATCTCTAAGCTGAGAATTGTAAATATTTCAGGACACACCGTACACTTCTCCAGAGTGGCTGTTGGCAATTTACATCCCGCCCATCAGCGTAGCAAGGCTCCCGTTTCTCCGTGGCCTGTCCTGCATTTCTGGTTTTGACACTTTATTCAGCATGGCCCTTTTGACCGATGGGAAGCGAGACTTCTTTGTAGCGCTGATTTGCCTTTCCAGGTTGCTTGGTTAGCCAAAAAGGTCGTATGCGTTTTTTCCTGAATATATTCAGGAAAAAAACGCATACGCCCTTTTTGGCCAAGGGCATCATTGTCGAGGTGTTGCCGCTTTTCCTGTGCTTTAAAGGCGATTCGAATCTGCCTCCTGAAATCTGTTTCCTGCAATTCTGCCTTGCTTTCAAATCCTCTTTGTTGCCTTCCCTCAATATATTTGTAGACGAGAGTTATCGTTTATAAGTCTGCAGGTTTGTGAATTGCAGTGCACCTGAGCTCCATTTTTCAACTCGCTCTCTTGGTAGCTGGCCGCAAAATCGCAGGATTGCTTTAGGCCAGATTCTGCTTCCGGGCGGCAGACTGAGCCTGTGGTTAATTATTCTTCCTGATGGGAAAATAGAGTGACCTGTGCCTGTCCCAACGCCTAGAGCTAGTCTCTCATTGGTTCCCCCTCTTCCCGTTCATCCTCAGGACAAATTGCAACCTGTATGGAACAGGAGGTTAAAGGTGCTGATTCTCCAAGGTGGGAGATTGCTAGTAAAGCAGCTGGAATGGCGTACCCGAGCACAAGGAGATGAGAAATGAGGTGCGTTTTAGAAACCTTTCCCGATCACTCGGTGTACCATCTTCTGGGTTTCTCATGCATGTTTTCGATGTAGGAAGATGCCCTTGAACCTGGAGATTTGGGACCCATGCGATGGGTACCACGCAGTATTACTTTAAAGCGTCTGCGTTTGCTCACCCAACCTCACCAAAACTCTCAGCCCCAAGAGTGTCCACCCTTATGTCTCAATCAGCTGCAGGTCTAGAAATGGTCAATCCAGGTGGCATCACAGCCCCTTAACGAATTTTGTAAGAATTTCTCTCTCTTTCACTGTCTTTGTTTCACGGGTTTTTAAAATTAATTGAGTTTTATAATGGGGTTTAGCTGCTTTTCACTGCTGTGTTTATGCAGCTTTACACCCACTTGACTCACTTACAGAGAGATATCTATACATAGGTTTTAAGATTCTTACTAGTCAGATATATTCTTGGGCGGTGAATAGGGGATGTTGAGTCTAGTTCACTGAGCAAGGAGTAGGTCTTGTCTATTACATATTGGGTTTATGGAACGGTATCTGAGCTAATTTGAAACCCTTGTTTTATGCATCACCCCAACTCACCTTTCCCGTTAGGCAGCCATAGTGTGTTTTCTAAACGTGTGACCCTGTTCTGTTTTGTAATTCAGTTCAAGGGTAGTGGTTTTTACATTCCCTCCATAAGTGATATCTTATGATAAGTGTCTTTTTCTGTGTGACTTATTGCACTTAGAATCGTCGTACCTAAATCCACTCATCATGCTGCTACTAGCCTTATGACGTTGATTTCATGGCTGAGTGATATTCCATTGTACATAAGGACCACAACTTCTTTATCCATTTTTCTCTTTCTTGGGATATTTAAGGTGTAACAAAGTGGAGGATCTTGTCAACAGAGCAGCCCTAAATTTTGGGGTGCTTGTGTCTTGCTGATTTTTAGTTTTCCCAATTTATACGCCCATGAGTGGAAGTGCCCTATGCTCTCTAAGCTGAGTTTTGTAAATGTTTCAGGACACACCGTACACTTCTCCAGAGTGGCTGTTGGCAATTTACATCCCGCCCATCAGCGTAGCAAGGCTCCCGTTTCTCTGTGGCCTTTTCTGCATTTCTGGATTTGACACTTTATTCAGCATGGCCCTTTTGACCGATGGGAAGCGAGACTTCTTTGTAGCCCTGATTTGCCTTTCCAGGTTGCTTGTTTGGCCAAAAAGGGCGTATGCGTTTTTTCCTGAATATATTCAGGAAAAAACGCATACGCCCTTTTTGGCCAAGGGCATCATTGTCGAGGTTTTGCCGCTTTTCCTGTGCTTAAAAGGCGATTCGAATCTGCCTCCTGAAATCTGTTTCCTGCAATTCTGCCTTGCTTTCAAATCCTCTTTGTTGCCTTCCCTCAATATATTTGTAGACGAGAGTTATCATTTATAATTCTGCAGGTTTGTGAATTGCAGTGCCCCTGAGCTCCATTTTTCAACTCGCTCTCTTGGGAGCTGGCCGCAAAAGCGCAGGATTGCTTTAGGCCCTATTCTGCTTCCGGGCGGCAGACTGAACCTGTGGTTAATTCTTCTTCCTGATGGGAAAATAGAGTGACCTGTGCCTGTCCCAACACCTAGAGCTAGTCTCTCATTGGTTCCCCCTCTTCCCGTTCATCCTCAGGACAAATTGTAACCTGTATGGAACAGGAGATTAAAGGTGCTGATTCTCCAAGGAGGGAGATTGCTAGTAAAGCGGCTGGAATGGCGAACCCGAGCACAAGGAGATGAGAAATGAGGTGCGTTTTAGAAACCTGTCCCGTTCACACGGTGTAACTTCTTCTGGGTTTCTCATGCATGGTTTCGATGTAGGAAGGTGCCCTTGAACCTAGAGATTTGGGACCCATGGGATGGGTACCACGCAGTATTACTTTAAAGGGTCTGCGTTTGGTCACCCAACCTCACCAAACCTCTCAGCCCCAAGAGTGTCCACCCTTATGTCTCAATCAGGTGTGGGTCTAGATATGGTCAATCCAGGTGGCATCACAGCCCCTGAACGAATTTTCTAAGAATTTCTCTCTCTTTCATTGTCTTCGCTTCACGGGTTTTTAAAAGTAATTATTTTTTATAATGGGGTTTAGCTGCTTTTCACTGCTGTGTTTATTCTGCTTTACACCCACTTGACTGACTTACAGAGAGATATCAATACATGGGATTTAAGTTTCTTACTAGTCAGATACATTCTTGGGCGCTGAAGAGGGGGTGTTGAGTCCAGTTCACTGAGCAAGGAATAGGTCTTGTCTATTACGTATTGGGTTTATGGAACGGTATCTGAGATAATTTGAAACCCTTGTTTTACGCATCACCCCACCTCACCTTTCCCGTTAGGCAGCCATAGTGTGTTTTCTAACCGTGTGACTGTGTTCTGTTTTGAAATTCACTTCAAGCGTAGCGGTTTTTACATTCCCTGTATAAGTGATATCTTATGATAAGTGTCTTTTTCTGTGTGACTTATTTCACTTAGAATTGTCGTACCTAAATCCACTCATCATTCTGCTACTAGCCTTATGACGTTGATTTCATGGCTGAGTGATATTCCATTGTACATAAGGACCACAACTTCTTTATCCATTTTTCTCTTTCCTGGGATATTTAAGGTGCAACGAAGTGGAGGTTCTTGTCAACAGAGCAGCCCTAAACTTTGGGGTGCTTGTGTCTTGCTGATTTTTGGTTTCCCAATTTATACGCCCATGAGTGGAAGTGCCCTATGCTCTCTAAGCTGAGTTTTGTAGATGTTTCAGGACACACCGTACAATTCTCCAGAGTGGCTGTTGGCAATTTACATCCTGCCCATCAGCGTAGCAAGGCTTCCGTTTCTCCATGGCCTGTCCTGCGTTTTTGGTTTTGACACTTTATTCAGCATGGCCTTTTTGACCGATGGGAAGCGAGACTTCTTTGTACCGCTGATTTGCCTTTCCAGGATGCTTGGATGGCCAAAAAGGGCGTGTACGTTTTTTCCTGAATATATTCAGGAAAAAACGCATACGCCCTTTTTGGCCAAGGGCATCATTGTCGAGGTTTTGCCGCTTTTCCTGTGCTTTAAAGGCGATTCGAATCTGCCTCCTGAAATCTGTTTCCTGCAATTCTGCCTTGCTTTCAAATCTTCTTCGTTGCCTTCCCTCAATATATTTGTAGACGAGAGTTATCATTTATAAGTCTGCAGGTTTGTGAATTGCAGTGACCCTGAGCTCCATTTTTCAACTCGGTTTCTTGGGAGCTGGCCGCAGAAGCGCACGATTGCTTCAGGCCCTATTCGGGTTCCGGGCGGCACTCTGAGCCTGTGGTTAATTCTTCTTCCTGATGGGAAAATAGAGTGACCTGTGCCTGTCCCAACACCTAGAGCTAGTCTCTCATTGGTTCCCCCTCTTCCCGTTCATCCTCAAGACAAATTGCCACCTGTATGGAACAGGAGGTTAAAGGTGCTGATTCTCCAAGGAGGGAGATTGCTAGTAAAGCGGCTGGAATGGCGAACCCGAGCACAAGGAGATGAGAAATGAGGTGCGTTTTAGAAACCTTTCCCGATCACTCGGTGTACCATCTTCTGGGTTTCTCATGCATGTTTTCGATGTAGGAAGATGCCCTTGAACCTGGAGATTTGGCACCCATGGGATGGGTACCACGCAGTATTACTTTAAAGCGTCTGCGTTTGCTCACCCAACCTCACCAAACCTCTCAGCCCCAAGAGTGTCCACCCTTATGTCTCAATCAGCTGCGGGTCTAGATATGGTCAATCCAGGTGGCATCACAGCCCCTGAACGAATTTTGTAAGAATTTCTCTCTCTTTCACTGTCTTTGTGTCACGGGTTTTTAAAATTAATTGAGTTTTATAATGGGGTTTAGCTGCTTTTCACTGCTGTGTTTATGCAGCTTTACACCCACTTGACTCACTTACAGAGATATATCAATACATAGGTTTTAAGATTCTTACTAGTCAGATATATTCTTGGGCGGTGAATAGGGGGTGTTGAGTCCAGTCACTGAGCAAGGAGTAGGTCTTGTCTATTACGTATTGGGTTTATGGAACGGTATCTGAGCTATTTTGAAACCCTTGTTTTATGCATCACCCCACCTCACCTTTCCCGTTAGGCAGCCATAGTGTGTTTTCTAAACGTGTGACTCTGTTCTGTTTTGTAATTCAGTTCAAGGGTAGCGGTTTTTACATTCCCTCTATAAGTGATATCTTATGATAAGTGTCTTTTTCTGTGTGACTTATTTCACTTAGAATTGTCGTACCTAAATCCACTCATCATGCTGCTACTAGCCTTATGACGTTGATTTCATGGCTGAGTGATATTCCATTGTACATAAGGATCACAACTTCTTTATCCATTTTTCTCTTTCTTGGGATATTTAAGGTGTAACGAAGTGGAGGTTCTTGTCAACAGAGCAGCCCTAAACTTTGGGGTGCTTGTGCCTTGCTGATTTTTAGTTTTCCCAATTTATACGCCCATGTGTGGAAGTGCCCTATGCTCTCTAAGCTGAGTTTTTTAGGTGTTTCAGGACACACCGTACACTTCTCCAGAGTGCCTCTTGGCAATTTACATCCCACACATCAGCGTAGCAAGTCTCGCGTTTCTCCATGGCCTGTCCTGCGTTTCTGGTTTTGACACTTTATTCAGCATGGCCCTTTTGACCGATGGGAAGCGAGACTTCTTTGTAGCGCTGATTTGCCTTTCCAGGTTGCTTGGTTGGCCAAGAAGGGCGCATGCGTTTTTTCCTGAATATATTCAGGAAAAAACGCATACGCCCTTTTTGGCGAAGGGCAGCATTGTCGAGGTTTTGCCGCTTTTCCTGTGTTTTAAAGGCAATTCGAATCTGCCTCCTGAAATCTGTTTCCTGCAATTCTGCCTTGCTTTCTAATCCTCCTCGTTGCCTTCCCTCAATATATTTGTGGACGAGAGTTATCATTTATAACTCTGCAGGTTTGTGAATTGCAGTGCCCCTGAGCTCCACTTTTCGACTCGCTTTCTTGTTTGCTGGCAGAAAAAGCACAGGATTGCTTCAGGCCCTATTCTGCTTCCGGGCGTCAGACTGAGCCTGTGGTTAATTATTCTTCCTCATGGGAAATAGAGTGACCTGTGCCTGTCCCAACACCTAGAGCTAGTCTCTCATTGGTTCCCCCTCTTCCCGTTCATCCTCAGGACAAATTGCAACCTGTATGGAACAGGAGGCTAAAGGTGCTGATTCTCCAAGGAGGGAAATTGCTAGTAAAGCGGCTGGAATGGCGAACCCGAGCACAAGGAGATGAGAAATGAGGTGCGTTTTAGAAACCTTTCCCGATCACTCGGTGGACCATCTTCTGGGTTTCTCATGCATGTTTTCGATGTAGGAAGATGCCCTTGAACCTGAAGATTTGGGATCCATGCGATGGGTACCACGCAGTATTACTTTAAAGCGTCTGCGTTTGCTCACCCAACCTCACCAAAACTCTCAGCCCCAAGAGTGTCCACCCTTATGTCTCAATCAGCTGCAGGTCTAGATATGGTCAATCCAGGTGGCATCACAGCCCCTTAACGAATTTTGTGAGAATTTCTCTCTCTTTCACTGTCTTTGTGTCACGGGTTTTTAAAATTAATTGAGTTTTATAATGGGGTTTAGCTGCTTTTCACTGCTGTGTTTATGCAGCTTTACACCCACTTGACTCACTTACAGAGAGATATCTATACATAGGTTTTAAGATTCTTACTAGTCAGATATATTCTTGGGCGGTGAATAGGGGGTGTTGAGTCCAGTTCACTGAGCAAGGAGTAGGTCTTGTCTATTACGTATTGGGTTTATGGAAAGGTATCTGAGCTAATTTGAAACCCTTGTTTTATGCATCACCCCACCGCACCTTTCCCGTTAGGCAGCCATAGTGTGTTTTCTAAACGTGTGACTCTGTTCTGTTTTGTAATTCAGTACAAGGGTAGCGGTTTTTACATTCCCTCTATAAGTGATATCTTATGATAAGTGTCTTTTTCTGTGTGACTTATTTCACTTAGAATTGTCGTACCTAAATCCACTCATCATGCTGCTACTAGCCTTATGACGTTGATTTCATGGCTGAGTGATATTCCATTGTACATAAGGATCACAACTTCTTTATCCATTTTTCCCTTTCCTGGGATATTTAAGGTGTAACGAAGTGGAGGTTCTTGTCAACAGAGCAGCCCTACACTTTGGGGTGCTTGTGTCTTGCTGATTTTTAATTTTCCCAATTTATACGCCCATGAGTGGAAGTGCCCTATGCTCTCTAAGCTGAGTTTTGTAGATCTTTCAGGACACACCGTACACTTCTCCAGAGTGGCTGTTGGCAATTTACATCCCACCCATCAGCGTAGCAAGGCTCCCGTTTCTCCGTGGCCTGTCCTGCATTTCTGGTTTTGACACTTTATTCAGCATGGCCCTTTTGACCGATGGGAAGCGAGACTTCTTTGTAGCGCTGATTTGCCTTTCCAGGTTGCTTGGTTGGCCAAAAAGGGCGTATGCGTTTTTTCCTGAATATATTCAGGAAAAAACGCATACGCCCTTTTTGGCCAAGGGCATCATTGTCGAGGTTTTGCCGCTTTTCCTGTGCTTTAAAGGTGATTCGAATCTGCCTCCTGAAATCTGTTTCCTGCAATTCTGCCTTGCTTTCAAATCCTCTTTGTTGCCTTCCCTCAATATATTTGTAGACGAGAGTTATCATTTATAAGTCTGCAGGTTTGTGAATTGCAGTGCCCCTGAGCTCCATTTTTCAACTCGCTCTCTTGGGAGCTGGCCGCAAAAGCGCAGGATTGCTTTAGGCCCTATTCTGCTTCCAGGCGGCAGACTGAGCCTGTGGTTAATTCTTCTTCCTGATGGGAAAATAGAGTGACCTGTGCCTGTCCCAACACCTAGAGCTAGTCTCTCATTGGTTCCCCCTCTTCCCGTTCATCCTCAGGACAAATTGCCACCTGTATGGAACAGGAGGTTAAAGGTGCTGATTCTCCAAGGAGGGAGATTGCTAGTAAAGCGGCTGGAATGGCGAACCCGAGCACAAGGAGATGAGAAATGAGGTGCGTTTTAGCAACCTTTCCCGATCACTCGGTGGACCATCTTCTGGGTTTCTCATGCATGTTTTCGATGTAGGAAGATGCCCTTGAACCTGGAGATTTGGGACCCATGGGATGGGTACCCCGCAGTACTACTTTAAAGCGTCTGCGTTTGCTCACCCAACCTCACCAAACCTCTCAGCCCCAAGAGTGTCCACCCTTATGTCTCAATCAGCTGCAGGTCTAGATATGGTCAATCCAGGTGGCATCACAGCCCCTGAACGAATTTTGTAAGAATTTCTCTCTCTCTCACTGTCTTTGTTTCACGGGTTTTTAAAATTAATTGGGTTTTATAATGGGGTTTAGCTGCTTTTCACTGCTGTGTTTATGCAGCTTTACACCCACTTGACTCACTTACAGAGAGATATCAATACATAGGTTTTAAGATTCTTACTAGTCAGATATATTCTTGGGCGGTGAATAGGGGGTGTTGAGTCCAGTTCCCTGAGCAAGGAGTAGGTCTTGTCTATTACATATTGGGTTTATGGAACGGTATCTGAGCTAATTTGAAACCCTTGTTTTATGCATCACCCCACCTCACCTTTCCCGTTAGGCAGCCGTAGTGTGTTTTCTAACCGTGTGACTCTGTTCTGTTTTGTAATGCAGTTCAAGGGTAGCGGTTTTTACATTCCCTCTATAAGTGATATCTTATGATAAGTGTCTTTTTCTGTGTGACTTATTTCACTTAGAATCGTCGTACCTAAATCCACTCATCATGCTGCTACTAGCCTTATGACGTTGATTTCATGGCTGAGTGATATTCCATTGTACATAAGGACCACAACTTCTTTATCCATTTTTCCCTTTCCTGGGATATTTAAGGTGTAACGAAGTGGAGGTTCTTGTCAACAGAGCAGCCCTACACTTTGGGGTGCTTGTGTCTTGCTGATTTTTAGTTTTCCCAATTTATACGCCCATGAGTGGAAGTGCCCTATGCTCTCTAAGCTGAGTTTTGTAGATGTTTCAGGACACACCGTACACTTCTCCAGAGTGGCTGTTGGCAATTTACATCCCGCCCATCAGCGTAGCAAGGCTCCCGTTTCTCCGTGGCCTGTCCTGCATTTCTGGTTTTGACACTTTATTCAGCATGGCCCTTTTGACCGATGGGAAGCGAGACTTCTTTGTAGCGCTGATTTGCCTTTCCAGGTTGCTTGGTTGGCCAAAAAGGGCGTATGCGTTTTTTCCTGAATATATTCAGGAAAAAACGCATACGCCCTTTTTGGCCAAGGGCATCATTGTCGAGGTTTTGCCGCTTTTCCTGTGCTTTAAAGGCGATTCGAATCTGCCTCCTGAAATCTGTTTCCTGCAATTCTGCCTTGCTTTCAAATCCTCTTTGTTGCCTTCCCTCAATATATTTGTAGCCGAGAGTTATCATTTATAAGTCTGCAGGTTTGTGAATTGCAGTGCCCCTGAGCTCCATTTTTCAACTCGCTCTCTTGGGAGCTGGCCGCAAAAGCGCAGGATTGCTTTAGGCCCTATTCTGCTTCCGGGCGGCAGACTGAGCCTGTGGTTAATTCTTCTTCCTGATGGGAAAATAGAGTGACCTGTGCCTGTCCCAACACCTAGAGCTAGTCTCTCATTGGTTCCCCCTCTTCCCGTTCATCCTCAGGACAAATTGCCACCTGTATGGAACAGGAGGTTAAAGGTGCTGATTCTCCAAGGAGGGAGATTGCTAGTAAAGCGGCTGGAATGGCGAACCCGAGCAGAAGGAGATGAGAAATGAGGTGCGTTTTAACAACCTTTCCCGATCACTCGGTGGACCATCTTCTGGGTTTCTCATGCATGTTTTCGATGTAGGAAGATGCCCTTGAACCTGGAGATTTGGGACCCATGGGATGGGTACCCCGCAGTATTACTTTAAAGCGTCTGCGTTTGCTCACCCAACCTCACCAAACCTCTCAGCCCCAAGAGTGTCCACCCTTATGTCTCAATCAGCTGCGGGTCTAGATATGGTCAATCCAGGTGGCATCACAGCCCCTGAACGAATTTTGTAAGAATTTCTCTCTCTCTCACTGTCTTTGTTTCACGGGTTTTTAAAATTAATTGGGTTTTATAATGGGGTTTAGCTGCTTTTCACTGCTGTGTTTATGCAGCTTTACACCCACTTGACTCACTTACAGAGAGATATCAATACATAGGTTTTAAGATTCTTACTAGTCAGATATATTCTTGGGCGGTGAATAGGGGGTGTTGAGTCCAGTTCCCTGAGCAAGGAGTAGGTCTTGTCTATTACATATTGGGTTTATGGAACGGTATCTGAGCTAATTTGAAACCCTTGTTGTATGCATCACCCCACCTCACCTTTCCCGTTAGGCAGCCGTAGTGTGTTTTCTAACCGTGTGACTCTGTTCTGTTTTGTAATGCAGTTCAAGGGTAGCGGTTTTTACATTCCCTCTATAAGTGATATCTTATGATAAGTGTCTTTTTCTGTGTGACTTATTTCACTTAGAATCGTCGTACCTAAATCCACTCATCATGCTGCTACTAGCCTTATGACGTTGATTTCATGGCTGAGTGATATTCCATTGTACATAAGGACCACAACTTCTTTATCCATTTTTCCCTTTCCGGGGATATTTAAGGTGTAACGAAGTGGAGGTTCTTGTCAACAGAGCAGCCCTACACTTTGGGGTGCTTGTGTCTTGCTGATTTTTAGTTTTCCCAATTTATACGCCCATGAGTGGAAGTGCCCTATGCTCTCTAAGCTGAGTTTTGTAGATGTTTCAGGACACACCGTACACTTCTCCAGAGTGGCTGTTGGCAATTTACATCCCGCCCATCAGCGTAGCAAGGCTCCCGTTTCTCCGTGGCCTGTCCTGCATTTCTGGTTTTGACACTTTATTCAGCATGGCCCTTTTGACCGATGGGAAGCGAGACTTCTTTGTAGCGCTGATTTGCCTTTCCAGGTTGCTTGGTTGGCCAAAAAGGGCGTATGCGTTTTTTCCTGAATATATTCAGGAAAAAACGCATACGCCCTTTTTGGCCAAGGGCATCATTGTCGAGGTTTTGCCGCTTTTCCTGTGCTTTAAAGGCGATTCGAATCTGCCTCCTGAAATCTGTTTCCTGCAATTCTGCCTTGCTTTCAAATCCTCTTCGTTGCCTTCCCTCAATATATTTGTAGACGAGAGTTATCATTTATAAGTCTGCAGGTTTGTGAATTGCAGTGCCCCTGAGCTCCATTTTTCAACTCGCTCTCTTGGGAGCTGGCCGCAAAAGCGCAGGATTGCTTTAGGCCCTATTCTGCTTCCAGGCGGCAGACTGAGCCTGTGGTTAATTCTTCTTCCTGATGGGAAAATAGAGTGACCTGTGCCTGTCCCAACACCTAGAGCTAGTCTCTCATTGGTTCCCCCTCTTCCCGTTCATCCTCAGGACAAATTGCCACCTGTATGGAACAGGAGGTTAAAAGTGCTGATTCTCCAAGGAGGGAGATTGCTAGTAAAGCGGCTGGAATGGCGAACCCGAGCACAAGGAGATGAGAAATGAGGTGCGTTTTACCAACCTTTCCCGATCACTCGGTGGACCATCTTCTGGGTTTCTCATGCATGTTTTCGATGTAGGAAGATGCCCTTGAACCTGGAGATTTGGGACCCATGGGATGGGTACCCCGCAGTATTACTTTAAAGCGCCTGCGTTTGCTCACCCAACCTCACCAAACCTCTCACCTGCAAGAGTGTCCACCCTTATGTCTCAATCAGCTGCAGGTCTAGATATGGTCAATCCAGGTGGCATCACAGCCCCTGAACGAATTTTGTGAGAATTTCTCTCTCTTTCACTGTCTTTGTTTCACGGGTTTTTAAAATTAATTGACTTTTATAATGGGGTTTAGCTGCTTTTCACTGCTGTGTTTATGCAGCTTTACACCCCCTTGACTCACTTACAGAGAGATATCAATACATAGGTTTTAAGATTCTTACTAGTCAGATATATTCTTGGGCGGTGAATAGGGGGTGTTGAGCCCAGTTCCCTGAGCAAGGAGTAGGTCTTGTCTATTACATATTGGGTTTATGGAACGGTATCTGAGCTAATTTGAAACCCTTGTTTTATGCATCACCCCACCTCACCTTTCCCGTTAGGCAGCCATAGTGTGTTTTCTAACCGTGTGACTCTGTTCTGTTTTGTAATTCAGTTCAAGGGTAGCGGTTTTTACATTCCCTCTATAAGTGATATCTTATGATAAGTGTCTTTTTCTGTGTGACTTATTTCACTTAGAATCATCGTACCTAAATCCACTTATCATGCTGCTACTAGCCTTATGACGTTGATTTCATGGCTGAGTGATATTCCATTGTACATAAGGACCACAAATTCTTTATCCATTTTTCCCTTTCCTGGGATATTTAAGGTGTAACGAAGTGGAGGTTCTTGTCAACAGAGCAGCGCTAAACTTTGCGGTGCTTGTGTCTTGCTGATTTTTAGTTTTCCCAATTTATACGCCCATGAGTGGAAGTGCCCTATGCTCTCTAAGCTGAGTTTTGTAGATGTTTCAGGACACACCGTACAATTCTCCAGAGTGGCTGTTGGCAATTTACATCCCGCCCATCAGCGTAGCAAGGCTCCCGTTTCTCCGTGGCCTGTCCTGCATTTCTGGTTTTGACACTTTATTCAGCATGGCCCTTTTGACCGATGGGAAGCGAGACTTCTTTGTAGCGCTGATTTGCCTTTCCAGGTTGCTTGGTTGGCCAAAAAGGGCGTATGCGTTTTTTCCTGAATATATTCAGGAAAAACGCATACGCCCTTTTTGGCCAAGGGCATCATTGTCGAGGTTTTGCCGCTTTTCCTGTGCTTTAAAGGCGATTCGAATCTGCCTCCTGAAATCTGTTTCCTGCAATTCTGCCTTGCTTTCAAATCCTCTTTGTTGCCTTCCCTCAATATATTTGTAGACGAGAGTTATCATTTATAAGTCTGCAGGTTTGTGAATTGCAGTGCCCCTGAGCTCTATTTTTCAACTCGCTCTCTTGGGAGCTGGCCGCAAAAGCGCAGGATTGCTTTAGGCCCTATTCTGCTTCCAGGCGGCAGACTGAGCCTGTGGTTAATTCTTCTTCCTGATGGGAAAATAGAGTGACCTGTGCCTGTCCCAACACCTAGAGCTAGTCTCTCATTGGTTCCCCCTCTTCCCGTTCATCCTCAGGACAAATTGCCACCTGTATGGAACAGGAGGTTAAAGGTGCTGATTCTCCAAGGAGGGAGATTGCTAGTAAAGCGGCTGGAATGGCGAACCCGAGCACAAGGAGATGAGAAATGAGGTGCGTTTTAGCAACCTTTCCCGATCACTCGGTGGACCATCTTCTGGGTTTCTCATGCATGTTTTCGATGTAGGAAGATGCCCTTGAACCTGGAGATTTGGGACCCATGGGATGGGTACCCCGCAGTACTACTTTAAAGCGTCTGCGTTTGCTCACCCAACCTCACCAAACCTCTCAGCCCCAAGAGTGTCCACCCTTATGTCTCAATCAGCTGCAGGTCTAGATATGGTCAATCCAGGTGGCATCACAGCCCCTGAACGAATTTTGTAAGAATTTCTCTCTCTCTCACTGTCTTTGTTTCACGGGTTTTTAAAATTAATTGGGTTTTATAATGGGGTTTAGCTGCTTTTCACTGCTGTGTTTATGCAGCTTTACACCCACTTGACTCACTTACAGAGAGATATCAATACATAGGTTTTAAGATTCTTACTAGTCAGATATATTCTTGGGCGGTGAATAGGGGGTGTTGAGTCCAGTTCCCTGAGCAAGGAGTAGGTCTTGTCTATTACATATTGGGTTTATGGAACGGTATCTGAGCTAATTTGAAACCCTTGTTTTATGCATCACCCCACCTCACCTTTCCCGTTAGGCAGCCGTAGTGTGTTTTCTAACCGTGTGACTCTGTTCTGTTTTGTAATGCAGTTCAAGGGTAGCGGTTTTTACATTCCCTCTATAAGTGATATCTTATGATAAGTGTCTTTTTCTGTGTGACTTATTTCACTTAGAATCGTCGTACCTAAATCCACTCATCATGCTGCTACTAGCCTTATGACGTTGATTTCATGGCTGAGTGATATTCCATTGTACATAAGGACCACAACTTCTTTATCCATTTTTCCCTTTCCTGGGATATTTAAGGTGTAACGAAGTGGAGGTTCTTGTCAACAGAGCAGCCCTACACTTTGGGGTGCTTGTGTCTTGCTGATTTTTAGTTTTCCCAATTTATACGCCCATGAGTGGAAGTGCCCTATGCTCTCTAAGCTGAGTTTTGTAGATGTTTCAGGACACACCGTACACTTCTCCAGAGTGGCTGTTGGCAATTTACATCCCGCCCATCAGCGTAGCAAGGCTCCCGTTTCTCCGTGGCCTGTCCTGCATTTCTGGTTTTGACACTTTATTCAGCATGGCCCTTTTGACCGATGGGAAGCGAGACTTCTTTGTAGCGCTGATTTGCCTTTCCAGGTTGCTTGGTTGGCCAAAAAGGGCGTATGCGTTTTTTCCTGAATATATTCAGGAAAAAACGCATACGCCCTTTTTGGCCAAGGGCATCATTGTCGAGGTTTTGCCGCTTTTCCTGTGCTTTAAAGGCGATTCGAATCTGCCTCCTGAAATCTGTTTCCTGCAATTCTGCCTTGCTTTCAAATCCTCTTTGTTGCCTTCCCTCAATATATTTGTAGCCGAGAGTTATCATTTATAAGTCTGCAGGTTTGTGAATTGCAGTGCCCCTGAGCTCCATTTTTCAACTCGCTCTCTTGGGAGCTGGCCGCAAAAGCGCAGGATTGCTTTAGGCCCTATTCTGCTTCCGGGCGGCAGACTGAGCCTGTGGTTAATTCTTCTTCCTGATGGGAAAATAGAGTGACCTGTGCCTGTCCCAACACCTAGAGCTAGTCTCTCATTGGTTCCCCCTCTTCCCGTTCATCCTCAGGACAAATTGCCACCTGTATGGAACAGGAGGTTAAAGGTGCTGATTCTCCAAGGAGGGAGATTGCTAGTAAAGCGGCTGGAATGGCGAACCCGAGCACAAGGAGATGAGAAATGAGGTGCGTTTTAGCAACCTTTCCCGATCACTCGGTGGACCATCTTCTGGGTTTCTCATGCATGTTTTCGATGTAGGAAGATGCCCTTGAACCTGGAGATTTGGGACCCATGGGATGGGTACCCCGCAGTACTACTTTAAAGCGTCTGCGTTTGCTCACCCAACCTCACCAAACCTCTCAGCCCCAAGAGTGTCCACCCTTATGTCTCAATCAGCTGCAGGTCTAGATATGGTCAATCCAGGTGGCATCACAGCCCCTGAACGAATTTTGTAAGAATTTCTCTCTCTCTCACTGTCTTTGTTTCACGGGTTTTTAAAATTAATTGGGTTTTATAATGGGGTTTAGCTGCTTTTCACTGCTGTGTTTATGCAGCTTTACACCCACTTGACTCACTTACAGAGAGATATCAATACATAGGTTTTAAGATTCTTACTAGTCAGATATATTCTTGGGCGGTGAATAGGGGGTGTTGAGTCCAGTTCCCTGAGCAAGGAGTAGGTCTTGTCTATTACATATTGGGTTTATGGAACGGTATCTGAGCTAATTTGAAACCCTTGTTTTATGCATCACCCCACCTCACCTTTCCCGTTAGGCAGCCGTAGTGTGTTTTCTAACCGTGTGACTGTTCTGTTTTGTAATGCAGTTCAAGGGTAGCGGTTTTTACATTCCCTCTATAAGTGATATCTTATGATAAGTGTCTTTTTCTGTGTGACTTATTTCACTTAGAATCGTCGTACCTAAATCCACTCATCATGCTGCTACTAGCCTTATGACGTTGATTTCATGGCTGAGTGATATTCCATTGTACATAAGGACCACAACTTCTTTATCCATTTTTCCCTTTCCTGGGATATTTAAGGTGTAACGAAGTGGAGGTTCTTGTCAACAGAGCAGCCCTACACTTTGGGGTGCTTGTGTCTTGCTGATTTTTAGTTTTCCCAATTTATACGCCCATGAGTGGAAGTGCCCTATGCTCTCTAAGCTGAGTTTTGTAGATGTTTCAGGACACACCGTACACTTCTCCAGAGTGGCTGTTGGCAATTTACATCCCGCCCATCAGCGTAGCAAGGCTCCCGTTTCTCCGTGGCCTGTCCTGCATTTCTGGTTTTGACACTTTATTCAGCATGGCCCTTTTGACCGATGGGAAGCGAGACTTCTTTGTAGCGCTGATTTGCCTTTCCAGGTTGCTTGGTTGGCCAAAAAGGGCGTATGCGTTTTTTCCTGAATATATTCAGGAAAAAACGCATACGCCCTTTTTGGCCAAGGGCATCATTGTCGAGGTTTTGCCGCTTTTCCTGTGCTTTAAAGGCGATTCGAATCTGCCTCCTGAAATCTGTTTCCTGCAATTCTGCCTTGCTTTCAAATCCTCTTTGTTGCCTTCCCTCAATATATTTGTAGCCGAGAGTTATCATTTATAAGTCTGCAGGTTTGTGAATTGCAGTGCCCCTGAGCTCCATTTTTCAACTCGCTCTCTTGGGAGCTGGCCGCAAAAGCGCAGGATTGCTTTAGGCCCTATTCTGCTTCCGGGCGGCAGACTGAGCCTGTGGTTAATTCTTCTTCCTGATGGGAAAATAGAGTGACCTGTGCCTGTCCCAACACCTAGAGCTAGTCTCTCATTGGTTCCCCCTCTTCCCGTTCATCCTCAGGACAAATTGCCACCTGTATGGAACAGGAGGTTAAAGGTGCTGATTCTCCAAGGAGGGAGATTGCTAGTAAAGCGGCTGGAATGGCGAACCCGAGCACAAGGAGATGAGAAATGAGGTGCGTTTTAGCAACCTTTCCCGA
Source organism: Eschrichtius robustus (assembly GCF_028021215.1). NCBI lineage: Eukaryota > Metazoa > Chordata > Mammalia > Artiodactyla > Eschrichtiidae > Eschrichtius > Eschrichtius robustus. The sequence continues at coordinate 20,530,380 of NC_090830.1, read as the reverse complement.
TCACTCGGTGGACCATCTTCTGGGTTTCTCATGCATGTTTTCGATGTAGGAAGATGCCCTTGAACCTGGAGATTTGGGACCCATGGGATGGGTACCCCGCAGTACTACTTTAAAGCGTCTGCGTTTGCTCACCCAACCTCACCAAACCTCTCAGCCCCAAGAGTGTCCACCCTTATGTCTCAATCAGCTGCAGGTCTAGATATGGTCAATCCAGGTGGCATCACAGCCCCTGAACGAATTTTGTAAGAATTTCTCTCTCTCTCACTGTCTTTGTTTCACGGGTTTTTAAAATTAATTGGGTTTTATAATGGGGTTTAGCTGCTTTTCACTGCTGTGTTTATGCAGCTTTACACCCACTTGACTCACTTACAGAGAGATATCAATACATAGGTTTTAAGATTCTTACTAGTCAGATATATTCTTGGGCGGTGAATAGGGGGTGTTGAGTCCAGTTCCCTGAGCAAGGAGTAGGTCTTGTCTATTACATATTGGGTTTATGGAACGGTATCTGAGCTAATTTGAAACCCTTGTTTTATGCATCACCCCACCTCACCTTTCCCGTTAGGCAGCCGTAGTGTGTTTCTAACCGTGTGACTCTGTTCTGTTTTGTAATGCAGTTCAAGGGTAGCGGTTTTTACATTCCCTCTATAAGTGATATCTTATGATAAGTGTCTTTTTCTGTGTGACTTATTTCACTTAGAATCGTCGTACCTAAATCCACTCATCATGCTGCTACTAGCCTTATGACGTTGATTTCATGGCTGAGTGATATTCCATTGTACATAAGGACCACAACTTCTTTATCCATTTTTCCCTTTCCTGGGATATTTAAGGTGTAACGAAGTGGAGGTTCTTGTCAACAGAGCAGCCCTACACTTTGGGGTGCTTGTGTCTTGCTGATTTTTAGTTTTCCCAATTTATACGCCCATGAGTGGAAGTGCCCTATGCTCTCTAAGCTGAGTTTTGTAGATGTTTCAGGACACACCGTACACTTCTCCAGAGTGGCTGTTGGCAATTTACATCCCGCCCATCAGCGTAGCAAGGCTCCCGTTTCTCCGTGGCCTGTCCTGCATTTCTGGTTTTGACACTTTATTCAGCATGGCCCTTTTGACCGATGGGAAGCGAGACTTCTTTGTAGCGCTGATTTGCCTTTCCAGGTTGCTTGGTTGGCCAAAAAGGGCGTATGCGTTTTTTCCTGAATATATTCAGGAAAAAACGCATACGCCCTTTTTGGCCAAGGGCATCATTGTCGAGGTTTTGCCGCTTTTCCTGTGCTTTAAAGGCGATTCGAATCTGCCTCCTGAAATCTGTTTCCTGCAATTCTGCCTTGCTTTCAAATCCTCTTTGTTGCCTTCCCTCAATATATTTGTAGCCGAGAGTTATCATTTATAAGTCTGCAGGTTTGTGAATTGCAGTGCCCCTGAGCTCCATTTTTCAACTCGCTCTCTTGGGAGCTGGCCGCAAAAGCGCAGGATTGCTTTAGGCCCTATTCTGCTTCCGGGCGGCAGACTGAGCCTGTGGTTAATTCTTCTTCCTGATGGGAAAATAGAGTGACCTGTGCCTGTCCCAACACCTAGAGCTAGTCTCTCATTGGTTCCCCCTCTTCCCGTTCATCCTCAGGACAAATTGCCACCTGTATGGAACAGGAGGTTAAAGGTCCTGATTCTCCAAGGAGGGAGATTGCTAGTAAAGCGGCTGGAATGGCGAACCCGAGCACAAGGAGATGAGAAATGAGGTGCGTTTTAGCAACCTTTCCCGATCACTCGGTGGACCATCTTCTGGGTTTCTCATGCATGTTTTCGATGTAGGAAGATGCCCTTGAACCTGGAGATTTGGGACCCATGGGATGGGTACCCCGCAGTATTACTTTAAAGCGTCTGCGTTTGCTCACCCAACCTCACCAAACCTCTCAGCCCCAAGAGTGTCCACCCTTATGTCTCAATCAGCTGCAGGTCTAGATATGGTCAATCCAGGTGGCATCACAGCCCCTGAACGAATTTTGTAAGTATTTCTCTCTCTCTCACTGTCTTTGTTTCACGGGTTTTTAAAATTAATTGGGTTTTATAATGGGGTTTAGCTGCTTTTCACTGCTGTGTTTATGCAGCTTTACACCCACTTGACTCACTTACAGAGAGATATCAATACATAGGTTTTAAGATTCTTACTAGTCAGATATATTCTTGGGCGGTGAATAGGGGGTGTTGAGTCCAGTTCCCTGAGCAAGGAGTAGGTCTTGTCTATTACATATTGGGTTTATGGAACGGTATCTGAGCTAATTTGAAACCCTTGTTTTATGCATCACCCCACCTCACCTTTCCCGTTAGGCAGCCGTAGTGTGTTTTCTAACCGTGTGACTCTGTTCTGTTTTGTAATGCAGTTCAAGGGTAGCGGTTTTTACATTCCCTCTATAAGTGATATCTTATGATAAGTGTCTTTTTCTGTGTGACTTATTTCACTTAGAATCGTCGTACCTAAATCCACTCATCATGCTGCTACTAGCCTTATGACGTTGATTTCATGGCTGAGTGATATTCCATTGTACATAAGGACCACAACTTCTTTATCCATTTTTCCCTTTCCTGGGATATTTAAGGTGTAACGAAGTGGAGGTTCTTGTCAACAGAGCAGCCCTACACTTTGGGGTGCTTGTGTCTTGCTGATTTTTAGTTTTCCCAATTTATACGCCCATGAGTGGAAGTGCCCTATGCTCTCTAAGCTGAGTTTTGTAGATGTTTCAGGACACACCGTACACTTCTCCAGAGTGGCTGTTGGCAATTTACATCCCGCCCATCAGCGTAGCAAGGCTCCCGTTTCTCCGTGGCCTGTCCTGCATTTCTGGTTTTGACACTTTATTCAGCATGGCCCTTTTGACCGATGGGAAGCAAGACTTCTTTGTAGCGCTGATTTGCCTTTCCAGGTTGCTTGGTTGGCCAAAAAGGGCGTATGCGTTTTTTCCTGAATATATTCAGGAAAAAACGCATACGCCCTTTTTGGCCAAGGGCATCATTGTCGAGGTTTTGCCGCTTTTCCTGTGCTTTAAAGGCGATTCGAATCTGCCTCCTGAAATCTGTTTCCTGCAATTCTGCCTTGCTTTCAAATCCTCTTTGTTGCCTTCCCTCAATATATTTGTAGACGAGAGTTATCATTTATAAGTCTGCAGGTTTGTGAATTGCAGTGCCCCTGAGCTCCATTTTTCAACTCGCTCTCTTGGGAGCTGGCCGCAAAAGCGCAGGATTGCTTTAGGCCCTATTCTGCTTCCAGGCGGCAGACTGAGCCTGTGGTTAATTCTTCTTCCTGATGGGAAAATAGAGTGACCTGTGCCTGTCCCAACACCTAGAGCTAGTCTCTCATTGGTTCCCCCTCTTCCCGTTCATCCTCAGGACAAATTGCCACCTGTATGGAACAGGAGGTTAAAGGTGCTGATTCTCCAAGGAGGGAGATTGCTAGTAAAGCGGCTGGAATGGCAAACCCGAGCACAAGGAGATGAGAAATGAGGTGCGTTTTAGCAACCTTTCCCGATCACTCGGTGGACCATCTTCTGGGTTTCTCATGCATGTTTTCGATGTACGAAGATGCCCTTGAACCTGGAGATTTGGGACCCATGGGATGGGTACCCCGCAGTACTACTTTAAAGCGTCTGCGTTTGCTCACCCAACCTCACCAAACCTCTCAGCCCCAAGAGTGTCCACCCTTATGTCTCAATCAGCTGCAGGTCTAGATATGGTCAATCCAGGTGGCATCACAGCCCCTGAACGAATTTTGAAAGAATTTCTCTCTCTCTCACTGTCTTTGTTTCACGGGTTTTTAAAATTAATTGGGTTTTATAATGGGGTTTAGCTGCTTTTCACTGCTGTGTTTATGCAGCTTTACACCCACTTGACTCACTTACAGAGAGATATCAATACATAGGTTTTAAGATTCTTACTAGTCAGATATATTCTTGGGCGGTGAATAGGGGGTGTTGAGTCCAGTTCCCTGAGCAAGGAGTAGGTCTTGTCTATTACATATTGGGTTTATGGAACGGTATCTGAGCTAATTTGAAACCCTTGTTTTATGCATCACCCCACCTCACCTTTCCCGTTAGGCAGCCGTAGTGTGTTTTCTAACCGTGTGACTCTGTTCTGTTTTGTAATGCAGTTCAAGGGTGGCGGTTTTTACATTCCCTCTATAAGTGATATCTTATGATAAGTGTCTTTTTCTGTGTGACTTATTTCACTTAGAATCGTCGTACCTAAATCCACTCATCATGCTGCTACTAGCCTTATGACGTTGATTTCATGGCTGAGTGATATTCCATTGTACATAAGGACCACAACTTCTTTATCCATTTTTCCCTTTCCTGGGATATTTAAGGTGTAACGAAGTGGAGGTTCTTGTCAACAGAGCAGCCCTACACTTTGGGGTGCTTGTGTCTTGCTGATTTTTAGTTTTCCCAATTTATACGCCCATGAGTGGAAGTGCCCTATGCTCTCTAAGCTGAGTTTTGTAGATGTTTCAGGACACACCGTACACTTCTCCAGAGTGGCTGTTGGCAATTTACATCCCGCCCATCAGCGTAGCAAGGCTCCCGTTTCTCCGTGGCCTGTCCTGCATTTCTGGTTTTGACACTTTATTCAGCATGGCCCTTTTGACCGATGGGAAGCGAGACTTCTTTGTAGCGCTGATTTGCCTTTCCAGGTTGCTTGGTTGGCCAAAAAGGGCGTATGCGTTTTTTCCTGAATATATTCAGGAAAAAACGCATACGCCCTTTATGGCCAAGGGCATCATTGTCGAGGTTTTGCCGCTTTTCCTGTGCTTTAAAGGCGATGCGAATCTGCCTCCTGAAATCTGTTTCCTGCAATTCTGCCTTGCTTTCAAATCCTCTTTGTTGCCTTCCCTCAATATATTTGTAGCCGAGAGTTATCATTTATAAGTCTGCAGGTTTGTGAATTGCAGTGCCCCTGAGCTCCATTTTTCAACTCGCTCTCTTGGGAGCTGGCCGCAAAAGCGCAGGATTGCTTTAGGCCCTATTCTGCTTCCGGGCGGCAGACTGAGCCTGTGGTTAATTCTTCTTCCTGATGGGAAAATAGAGTGACCTGTGCCTGTCCCAACACCTAGAGCTAGTCTCTCATTGGTTCCCCCTCTTCCCGTTCATCCTCAGGACAAATTGCCACCTGTATGGAACAGGAGGTTAAAGGTGCTGATTCTCCAAGGAGGGAGATTGCTAGTAAAGCGGCTGGAATGGCGAACCCGAGCACAAGGAGATGAGAAATGAGGTGCGTTTTAGCAACCTTTCCCGATCACTCGGTGGACCATCTTCTGGGTTTCTCATGCATGTTTTCGATGTAGGAAGATGCCCTTGAACCTGGAGATTTGGGACCCATGGGATGGGTACCCCGCAGTATTACTTTAAAGCGTCTGCGTTTGCTCACCCAACCTCACCAAACCTCTCAGCCCCAAGAGTGTCCACCCTTATGTCTCAATCAGCTGCAGGTCTAGATATGGTCAATCCAGGTGGCATCACAGCCCCTGAACGAATTTTGTAAGTATTTCTCTCTCTCTCACTGTCTTTGTTTCACGGGTTTTTAAAATTAATTGGGTTTTATAATGGGGTTTAGCTGCTTTTCACTGCTGTGTTTATGCAGCTTTACACCCACTTGACTCACTTACAGAGAGATATCAATACATAGGTTTTAAGATTCTTACTAGTCAGATATATTCTTGGGCGGTGAATAGGGGGTGTTGAGTCCAGTTCCCTGAGCAAGGAGTAGGTCTTGTCTATTACATATTGGGTTTATGGAACGGTATCTGAGCTAATTTGAAACCCTTGTTTTATGCATCACCCCACCTCACCTTTCCCGTTAGGCAGCCGTAGTGTGTTTTCTAACCGTGTGACTCTGTTCTGTTTTGTAATGCAGTTCAAGGGTAGCGGTTTTTACATTCCCTCTATAAGTGATATCTTATGATAAGTGTCTTTTTCTGTGTGACTTATTTCACTTAGAATCGTCGTACCTAAATCCACTCATCATGCTGCTACTAGCCTTATGACGTTGATTTCATGGCTGAGTGATATTCCATTGTACATAAGGACCACAACTTCTTTATCCATTTTTCCCTTTCCTGGGATATTTAAGGTGTAACGAAGTGGAGGTTCTTGTCAACAGAGCAGCCCTACACTTTGGGGTGCTTGTGTCTTGCTGATTTTTAGTTTTCCCAATTTATACGCCCATGAGTGGAAGTGCCCTATGCTCTCTAAGCTGAGTTTTGTAGATGTTTCAGGACACACCGTACACTTCTCCAGAGTGGCTGTTGGCAATTTACATCCCGCCCATCAGCGTAGCAAGGCTCCCGTTTCTCCGTGGCCTGTCCTGCATTTCTGGTTTTGACACTTTATTCAGCATGGCCCTTTTGACCGATGGGAAGCGAGACTTCTTTGTAGCGCTGATTTGCCTTTCCAGGTTGCTTGGTTGGCCAAAAAGGGCGTATGCGTTTTTTCCTGAATATATTCAGGAAAAAACGCATACGCCCTTTTTGGCCAAGGGCATCATTGTCGAGGTTTTGCCGCTTTTCCTGTGCTTTAAAGGCGATTCGAATCTGCCTCCTGAAATCTGTTTCCTGCAATTCTGCCTTGCTTTCAAATCCTCTTTGTTGCCTTCCCTCAATATATTTGTAGACGAGAGTTATCATTTATAAGTCTGCAGGTTTGTGAATTGCAGTGCCCCTGAGCTCCATTTTTCAACTCGCTCTCTTGGGAGCTGGCCGCAAAAGCGCAGGATTGCTTTAGGCCCTATTCTGCTTCCAGGCGGCAGACTGAGCCTGTGGTTAATTCTTCTTCCTGATGGGAAAATAGAGTGACCTGTGCCTGTCCCAACACCTAGAGCTAGTCTCTCATTGGTTCCCCCTCTTCCCGTTCATCCTCAGGACAAATTGCCACCTGTATGGAACAGGAGGTTAAAGGTGCTGATTCTCCAAGGAGGGAGATTGCTAGTAAAGCGGCTGGAATGGCAAACCCGAGCACAAGGAGATGAGAAATGAGGTGCGTTTTAGCAACCTTTCCCGATCACTCGGTGGACCATCTTCTGGGTTTCTCATGCATGTTTTCGATGTACGAAGATGCCCTTGAACCTGGAGATTTGGGACCCATGGGATGGGTACCCCGCAGTACTACTTTAAAGCGTCTGCGTTTGCTCACCCAACCTCACCAAACCTCTCAGCCCCAAGAGTGTCCACCCTTATGTCTCAATCAGCTGCAGGTCTAGATATGGTCAATCCAGGTGGCATCACAGCCCCTGAACGAATTTTGTAAGAATTTCTCTCTCTCTCACTGTCTTTGTTTCACGGGTTTTTAAAATTAATTGGGTTTTATAATGGGGTTTAGCTGCTTTTCACTGCTGTGTTTATGCAGCTTTACACCCACTTGACTCACTTACAGAGAGATATCAATATATAGGTTTTAAGATTCTTACTAGTCAGATATATTCTTGGGCGGTGAATAGGGGGTGTTGAGTCCAGTTCCCTGAGCAAGGAGTAGGTCTTGTCTATTACATATTGGGTTTATGGAACGGTATCTGAGCTAATTTGAAACCCTTGTTTTATGCATCACCCCACCTCACCTTTCCCGTTAGGCAGCCGTAGTGTGTTTTCTAACCGTGTGACTCTGTTCTGTTTTGTAATGCAGTTCAAGGGTGGCGGTTTTTACATTCCCTCTATAAGTGATATCTTATGATAAGTGTCTTTTTCTGTGTGACTTATTTCACTTAGAATCGTCGTACCTAAATCCACTCATCATGCTGCTACTAGCCTTATGACGTTGATTTCATGGCTGAGTGATATTCCATTGTACATAAGGACCACAACTTCTTTATCCATTTTTCCCTTTCCTGGGATATTTAAGGTGTAACGAAGTGGAGGTTCTTGTCAACAGAGCAGCCCTACACTTTGGGGTGCTTGTGTCTTGCTGAATTTTAGTTTTCCCAATTTATACGCCCATGAGTGGAAGTGCCCTATGCTCTCTAAGCTGAGTTTTGTAGATGTTTCAGGACACACCGTACACTTCTCCAGAGTGGCTGTTGGCAATTTACATCCCACCCATCAGCGTAGCAAGGCTCCCGTTTCTCCGTGGCCTGTCCTGCATTTCTGGTTTTGACACTTTATTCAGCATGGCCCTTTTGACCGATGGGAAGCGAGACTTCTTTGTAGCGCTGATTTGCCTTTCCAGGTTGCTTGGTTGGCCAAAAAGGGCGTATGCGTTTTTTCCTGAATATATTCAGGAAAAAACGCATACGCCCTTTTTGGCCAAGGGCATCATTGTCGAGGTTTTGCCGCTTTTCCTGTGCTTTAAAGGCGATGCGAATCTGCCTCCTGAAATCTGTTTCCTGCAATTCTGCCTTGCTTTCAAATCCTCTTTGTTGCCTTCCCTCAATATATTTGTAGCCGAGAGTTATCATTTATAAGTCTGCAGGTTTGTGAATTGCAGTGCCCCTGAGCTCCATTTTTCAACTCGCTCTCTTGGGAGCTGGCCGCAAAAGCGCAGGATTGCTTTAGGCCCTATTCTGCTTCCGGGCGGCAGACTGAGATTGTGGTTAATTCTTCTTCCTGATGGGAAAATAGAGTGACCTGTGCCTGTCCCAACACCTAGAGCTAGTCTCTCATTGGTTCCCCCTCTTCCCGTTCATCCTCAGGACAAATTGCCACCTGTATGGAACAGGAGGTTAAAGGTGCTGATTCTCCAAGGAGGGAGATTGCTAGTAAAGCGGCTGGAATGGCGAACCCGAGCACAAGGAGATGAGAAATGAGGTGCGTTTTAGCAACCTTTCCCGATCACTCGGTGGACCATCTTCTGGGTTTCTCATGCATGTTTTCGATGTAGGAAGATGCCCTTGAACCTGGAGATTTGGGACCCATGGGATGGGTACCCCGCAGTATTACTTTAAAGCGTCTGCGTTTGCTCACCCAACCTCACCAAACCTCTCAGCCCCAAGAGTGTCCACCCTTATGTCTCAATCAGCTGCAGGTCTAGATATGGTCAATCCAGGTGGCATCACAGCCCCTGAACGAATTTTGTAAGAATTTCTCTCTCTCTCACTGTCTTTGTTTCACGGGTTTTTAAAATTAATTGGGTTTTATAATGGGGTTTAGCTGCTTTTCACTGCTGTGTTTATGCAGCTTTACACCCACTTGACTCACTTACAGAGAGATATCAATACATAGGTTTTAAGATTCTTACTAGTCAGATATATTCTTGGGCGGTGAATAGGGGGTGTTGAGTCCAGTTCCCTGAGCAAGGAGTAGGTCTTGTCTATTACATATTGGGTTTATGGAACGGTATCTGAGCTAATTTGAACCCTTGTTTTATGCATCACCCCACCTCACCTTTCCCGTTAGGCAGCCGTAGTGTGTTTTCTAACCGGCTGACTCTGTTCTGTTTTGTAATGCAGTTCAAGGGTAGCGGTTTTTACATTCCCTCTATAAGTGATATCTTATGATAAGTGTCTTTTTCTGTGTGACTTATTTCACTTAGAATCGTCGTACCTAAATCCACTCATCATGCTGCTACTAGCCTTATGACGTTGATTTCATGGCTGAGTGATATTCCATTGTACATAAGGACCACAACTTCTTTATCCATTTTTCCCTTTCCTGGGATATTTAAGGTGTAACGAAGTGGAGGTTCTTGTCAACAGAGCAGCCCTACACTTTGGGGTGCTTGTGTCTTGCTGATTTTTAGTTTTCCCAATTTATACGCCCATGAGTGGAAGTGCCCTATGCTCTCTAAGCTGAGTTTTGTAGATGTTTCAGGACACACCGTACACTTCTCCAGAGTGGCTGTTGGCAATTTACATCCCGCCCATCAGCGTAGCAAGGCTCCCGTTTCTCCGTGGCCTGTCCTGCATTTCTGGTTTTGACACTTTATTCAGCATGGCCCTTTTGACCGATGGGAAGCGAGACTTCTTTGTAGCGCTGATTTGCCTTTCCAGGTTGCTTGGTTGGCCAAAAAGGGCGTATGCGTTTTTTCCTGAATATATTCAGGAAAAACGCATACGCCCTTTTTGGCCAAGGGCATCATTGTCGAGGTTTTGCCGCTTTTCCTGTGCTTTAAAGGCGATTCGAATCTGCCTCCTGAAATCTGTTTCCTGCAATTCTGCCTTGCTTTCAAATCCTCTTTGTTGCCTTCCCTCAATATATTTGTAGCCGAGAGTTATCATTTATAAGTCTGCAGGTTTGTGAATTGCAGTGCCCCTGAGCTCCATTTTTCAACTCGCTCTCTTGGGAGCTGGCCGCAAAAGCGCAGGATTGCTTTAGGCCCTATTCTGCTTCCGGGCGGCAGACTGAGCCTGTGGTTAATTCTTCTTCCTGATGGGAAAATAGAGTGACCTGTGCCTGTCCCAACACCTAGAGCTAGTCTCTCATTGGTTCCCCCTCTTCCCGTTCATCCTCAGGACAAATTGCCACCTGTATGGAACAGGAGGTTAAAGGTGCTGATTCTCCAAGGAGGGAGATTGCTAGTAAAGCGGCTGGAATGGCGAACCCGAGCACAAGGAGATGAGAAATGAGGTGCGTTTTAGCAACCTTTCCCGATCACTCGGTGGACCATCTTCTGGGTTTCTCATTCATGTTTTCGATGTAGGAAGATGCCCTTGAACCTGGAGATTTGGGACCCATGGGATGGGTACCCCGCAGTACTACTTTAAAGCGTCTGCGTTTGCTCACCCAACCTCACCAAACCTCTCAGCCCCAAGAGTGTCCACCCTTATGTCTCAATCAGCTGCAGGTCTAGATATGGTCAATCCAGGTGGCATCACAGCCCCTGAACGAATTTTGTAAGAATTTCTCTCTCTCTCACTGTCTTTGTTTCACGGGTTTTTAAAATTAATTGGGTTTTATAATGGGGTTTAGCTGCTTTTCACTGCTGTGTTTATGCAGCTTTACACCCACTTGACTCACTTACAGAGAGATATCAATACATAGGTTTTAAGATTCTTACTAGTCAGATATATTCTTGGGCGGTGAATAGGGGGTGTTGAGTCCAGTTCCCTGAGCAAGGAGTAGGTCTTGTCTATTACATATTGGGTTTATGGAACGGTATCTGAGCTAATTTGAAACCCTTGTTTTATGCATCACCCCACCTCACCTTTCCCGTTAGGCAGCCGTAGTGTGTTTTCTAACCGTGTGACTCTGTTCTGTTTTGTAATGCAGTTCAAGGGCAGCGGTTTTTACATTCCCTCTATAAGTGATATCTTATGATAAGTGTCTTTTTCTGTGTGACTTATTTCACTTAGAATCGTCGTACCTAAATCCACTCATCATGCTGCTACTAGCCTTATGACGTTGATTTCATGGCTGAGTGATATTCCATTGTACATAAGGACCACAACTTCTTTATCCATTTTTCCCTTTCCTGGGATATTTAAGGTGTAACGAAGTGGAGGTTCTTGTCAACAGAGCAGCCCTACACTTTGGGGTGCTTGTGTCTTGCTGATTTTTAGTTTTCCCAATTTATACGCCCATGAGTGGAAGTGCCCTATGCTCTCTAAGCTGAGTTTTGTAGATGTTTCAGGACACACCGTACACTTCTCCAGAGTGGCTGTTGGCAATTTACATCCCGCCCATCAGCGTAGCAAGGCTCCCGTTTCTCCGTGGCCTGTCCTGCATTTCTGGTTTTGACACTTTATTCAGCATGGCCCTTTTGACCGATGGGAAGCGAGACTTCTTTGTAGCGCTGATTTGCCTTTCCAGGTTGCTTGGTTGGCCAAAAAGGGCGTATGCGTTTTTTCCTGAATATATTCAGGAAAAAACGCATACGCCCTTTTTGGCCAAGGGCATCATTGTCGAGGTTTTGCCGCTTTTCCTGTGCTTTAAAGGCGATTCGAATCTGCCTCCTGAAATCTGTTTCCTGCAATTCTGCCTTGCTTTCAAATCCTCTTCGTTGCCTTCCCTCAATATATTTGTAGCCGAGAGTTATCATTTATAAGTCTGCAGGTTTGTGAGTTGCAGTGCCCCTGAGCTCCATTTTTCAACTCGCTCTCTTGGGAGCTGGCCGCAAAAGCGCAGGATTGCTTTAGGCCCTATTCTGCTTCCGGGCGGCAGACTGAGCCTGTGGTTAATTCTTCTTCCTGATGGGAAAATAGAGTGACCTGTGCCTGTCCCAACACCTAGAGCTAGTCTCTCATTGGTTCCCCCTCTTCCCGTTCATCCTCAGGACAAATTGCCACCTGTATGGAACAGGAGGTTAAAGGTGCTGATTCTCCAAGGAGGGAGATTGCTAGTAAAGCGGCTGGAATGGCGAACCCGAGCACAAGGAGATGAGAAATGAGGTGCGTTTTAGCAACCTTTCCCGATCACTCGGTGGACCATCTTCTGGGTTTCTCATTCATGTTTTCGATGTAGGAAGATGCCCTTGAACCTGGAGATTTGGGACCCATGGGATGGGTACCCCGCAGTACTACTTTAAAGCGTCTGCGTTTGCTCACCCAACCTCACCAAACCTCTCAGCCCCAAGAGTGTCCACCCTTATGTCTCAATCAGCTGCAGGTCTAGATATGGTCAATCCAGGTGGCATCACAGCCCCTGAACGAATTTTGTAAGAATTTCTCTCTCTCTCACTGTCTTTGTTTCACGGGTTTTTAAAATTAATTGGGTTTTATAATGGGGTTTAGCTGCTTTTCACTGCTGTGTTTATGCAGCTTTACACCCACTTGACTCACTTACAGAGAGATATAAATACATAGGTTTTAAGATTCTTACTAGTCAGATATATTCTTGGGCGGTGAATAGGGGGTGTTGAGTCCAGTTCCCTGAGCAAGGAGTAGGTCTTGTCTATTACATATTGGGTTTATGGAACGGTATCTGAGCTAATTTGAAACCCTTGTTTTATGCATCACCCCACCTCACCTTTCCCGTTAGGCAGCCGTAGTGTGTTTTCTAACCGTGTGACTCTGTTCTGTTTTGTAATGCAGTTCAAGGGCAGCGGTTTTTACATTCCCTCTATAAGTGATATCTTATGATAAGTGTCTTTTTCTGTGTGACTTATTTCACTTAGAATCGTCGTACCTAAATCCACTCATCATGCTGCTACTAGCCTTATGACGTTGATTTCATGGCTGAGTGATATTCCATTGTACATAAGGACCACAACTTCTTTATCCATTTTTCCCTTTCCTGGGATATTTAAGGTGTAACGAAGTGGAGGTTCTTGTCAACAGAGCAGCCCTACACTTTGGGGTGCTTGTGTCTTGCTGATTTTTAGTTTTCCCAATTTATACGCCCATGAGTGGAAGTGCCCTATGCTCTCTAAGCTGAGTTTTGTAGATGTTTCAGGACACACCGTACACTTCTCCAGAGTGGCTGTTGGCAATTTACATCCCGCCCATCAGCGTAGCAAGGCTCCCGTTTCTCCGTGGCCTGTCCTGCATTTCTGGTTTTGACACTTTATTCAGCATGGCCCTTTTGACCGATGGGAAGCGAGACTTCTTTGTAGCGCTGATTTGCCTTTCCAGGTTGCTTGGTTGGCCAAAAAGGGCGTATGCGTTTTTTCCTGAATATATTCAGGAAAAAACGCATACGCCCTTTTTGGCCAAGGGCATCATTGTCGAGGTTTTGCCGCTTTTCCTGTGCTTTAAAGGCGATTCGAATCTGCCTCCTGAAATCTGTTTCCTGCAATTCTGCCTTGCTTTCAAATCCTCTTTGTTGCCTTCCCTCAATATATTTGTAGCCGAGAGTTATCATTTATAAGTCTGCAGGTTTGTGAATTGCAGTGCCCCTGAGCTCCATTTTTCAACTCGCTCTCTTGGGAGCTGGCCGCAAAAGCGCAGGATTGCTTTAGGCCCTATTCTGCTTCCGGGCGGCAGACTGAGCCTGTGGTTAATTCTTCTTCCTGATGGGAAAATAGAGTGACCTGTGCCTGTCCCAACACCTAGAGCTAGTCTCTCATTGGTTCCCCCTCTTCCCGTTCATCCTCAGGACAAATTGCCACCTGTATGGAACAGGAGGTTAAAGGTGCTGATTCTCCAAGGAGGGAGATTGCTACTAAAGCGGCTGGAATGGCGAACCCGAGCACAAGGAGATGAGAAATGAGGTGCGTTTTAGCAACCTTTCCCGATCACTCGGTGGACCATCTTCTGGGTTTCTCATGCATGTTTTCGATGTAGGAAGATGCCCTTGAACCTGGAGATTTGGGACCCATGGGATGGGTACCCCGCAGTACTACTTTAAAGCGTCTGCGTTTGCTCACCCAACCTCACCAAACCTCTCAGCCCCAAGAGTGTCCACCCTTATGTCTCAATCAGCTGCAGGTCTAGATATGGTCAATCCAGGTGGCATCACAGCCCCTGAACGAATTTTGTAAGAATTTCTCTCTCTCTCACTGTCTTTGTTTCACGGGTTTTTAAAATTAATTGGGTTTTATAATGGGGTTTAGCTGCTTTTCACTGCTGTGTTTATGCAGCTTTACACCCACTTGACTCACTTACAGAGAGATATAAATACATAGGTTTTAAGATTCTTACTAGTCAGATATATTCTTGGGCGGTGAATAGGGGGTGTTGAGTCCAGTTCCCTGAGCAAGGAGTAGGTCTTGTCTATTACATATTGGGTTTATGGAACGGTATCTGAGCTAATTTGAAACCCTTGTTTTATGCATCACCCCACCTCACCTTTCCCGTTAGGCAGCCGTAGTGTGTTTTCTAACCGTGTGACTCTGTTCTGTTTTGTAATGCAGTTCAAGGGTAGCGGTTTTTACATTCCCTCTATAAGTGATATCTTATGATAAGTGTCTTTTTCTGTGTGACTTATTTCACTTAGAATCGTCGTACCTAAATCCACTCATCATGCTGCTACTAGCCTTATGACGTTGATTTCATGGCTGAGTGATATTCCATTGTACATAAGGACCACAACTTCTTTATCCATTTTTCCCTTTCCTGGGATATTTAAGGTGTAACAAAGTGGAGGTTCTTGTCAACAGAGCAGCCCTACACTTTGGGGTGCTTGTGTCTTGCTGATTTTTAGTTTTCCCAATTTATACGCCCATGAGTGGAAGTGCCCTATGCTCTCTAAGCTGAGTTTTGTAGATGTTTCAGGACACACCGTACACTTCTCCAGAGTGGCTGTTGGCAATTTACATCCCGCCCATCAGCGTAGCAAGGCTCCCGTTTCTCCGTGGCCTGTCCTGCATTTCTGGTTTTGACACTTTATTCAGCATGGCCCTTTTGACCGATGGGAAGCGAGACTTCTTTGTAGCGCTGATTTGCCTTTCCAGGTTGCTTGGTTGGCCAAAAAGGGCGTATGCGTTTTTTCCTGAATATATTCAGGAAAAAACGCATACGCCCTTTTTGGCCAAGGGCATCATTGTCGAGGTTTTGCCGCTTTTCCTGTGCTTTAAAGGCGATTCGAATCTGCCTCCTGAAATCTGTTTCCTGCAATTCTGCCTTGCTTTCAAATCCTCTTCGTTGCCTTCCCTCAATATATTTGTAGCCGAGAGTTATCATTTATAAGTCTGCAGGTTTGTGAGTTGCAGTGCCCCTGAGCTCCATTTTTCAACTCGCTCTCTTGGGAGCTGGCCGCAAAAGCGCAGGATTGCTTTAGGCCCTATTCTGCTTCCGGGCGGCAGACTGAGCCTGTGGTTAATTCTTCTTCCTGATGGGAAAATAGAGTGACCTGTGCCTGTCCCAACACCTAGAGCTAGTCTCTCATTGGTTCCCCCTCTTCCCGTTCATCCTCAGGACAAATTGCCACCTGTATGGAACAGGAGGTTAAAGGTGCTGATTCTCCAAGGAGGGAGATTGCTAGTAAAGCGGCTGGAATGGCGAACCCGAGCACAAGGAGATGAGAAATGAGGTGCGTTTTAGCAACCTTTCCCGATCACTCGGTGGACCATCTTCTGGGTTTCTCATTCATGTTTTCGATGTAGGAAGATGCCCTTGAACCTGGAGATTTGGGACCCATGGGATGGGTACCCCGCAGTACTACTTTAAAGCGTCTGCGTTTGCTCACCCAACCTCACCAAACCTCTCAGCCCCAAGAGTGTCCACCCTTATGTCTCAATCAGCTGCAGGTCTAGATATGGTCAATCCAGGTGGCATCACAGCCCCTGAACGAATTTTGTAAGAATTTCTCTCTCTCTCACTGTCTTTGTTTCACGGGTTTTTAAAATTAATTGGGTTTTATAATGGGGTTTAGCTGCTTTTCACTGCTGTGTTTATGCAGCTTTACACCCACTTGACTCACTTACAGAGAGATATAAATACATAGGTTTTAAGATTCTTACTAGTCAGATATATTCTTGGGCGGTGAATAGGGGGTGTTGAGTCCAGTTCCCTGAGCAAGGAGTAGGTCTTGTCTATTACATATTGGGTTTATGGAACGGTATCTGAGCTAATTTGAAACCCTTGTTTTATGCATCACCCCACCTCACCTTTCCCGTTAGGCAGCCGTAGTGTGTTTTCTAACCGTGTGACTCTGTTCTGTTTTGTAATGCAGTTCAAGGGCAGCGGTTTTTACATTCCCTCTATAAGTGATATCTTATGATAAGTGTCTTTTTCTGTGTGACTTATTTCACTTAGAATCGTCGTACCTAAATCCACTCATCATGCTGCTACTAGCCTTATGACGTTGATTTCATGGCTGAGTGATATTCCATTGTACATAAGGACCACAACTTCTTTATCCATTTTTCCCTTTCCTGGGATATTTAAGGTGTAACGAAGTGGAGGTTCTTGTCAACAGAGCAGCCCTACACTTTGGGGTGCTTGTGTCTTGCTGATTTTTAGTTTTCCCAATTTATACGCCCATGAGTGGAAGTGCCCTATGCTCTCTAAGCTGAGTTTTGTAGATGTTTCAGGACACACCGTACACTTCTCCAGAGTGGCTGTTGGCAATTTACATCCCGCCCATCAGCGTAGCAAGGCTCCCGTTTCTCCGTGGCCTGTCCTGCATTTCTGGTTTTGACACTTTATTCAGCATGGCCCTTTTGACCGATGGGAAGCGAGACTTCTTTGTAGCGCTGATTTGCCTTTCCAGGTTGCTTGGTTGGCCAAAAAGGGCGTATGCGTTTTTTCCTGAATATATTCAGGAAAAAACGCATACGCCCTTTTTGGCCAAGGGCATCATTGTCGAGGTTTTGCCGCTTTTCCTGTGCTTTAAAGGCGATTCGAATCTGCCTCCTGAAATCTGTTTCCTGCAATTCTGCCTTGCTTTCAAATCCTCTTTGTTGCCTTCCCTCAATATATTTGTAGCCGAGAGTTATCATTTATAAGTCTGCAGGTTTGTGAATTGCAGTGCCCCTGAGCTCCATTTTTCAACTCGCTCTCTTGGGAGCTGGCCGCAAAAGCGCAGGATTGCTTTAGGCCCTATTCTGCTTCCGGGCGGCAGACTGAGCCTGTGGTTAATTCTTCTTCCTGATGGGAAAATAGAGTGACCTGTGCCTGTCCCAACACCTAGAGCTAGTCTCTCATTGGTTCCCCCTCTTCCCGTTCATCCTCAGGACAAATTGCCACCTGTATGGAACAGGAGGTTAAAGGTGCTGATTCTCCAAGGAGGGAGATTGCTAGTAAAGCGGCTGGAATGGCGAACCCGAGCACAAGGAGATGAGAAATGAGGTGCGTTTTAGCAACCTTTCCCGACCACTCGGTGGACCATCTTCTGGGTTTCTCATGCATGTTTTCGATGTAGGAAGATGCCCTTGAACCTGGAGATTTGGGACCCATGGGATGGGTACCCCGCAGTACTACTTTAAAGCGTCTGCGTTTGCTCACCCAACCTCACCAAACCTCTCAGCCCCAAGAGTGTCCACCCTTATGTCTCAATCAGCTGCAGGTCTAGATATGGTCAATCCAGGTGGCATCACAGCCCCTGAACGAATTTTGTAAGAATTTCTCTCTCTCTCACTGTCTTTCTTTCACGGGTTTTTAAAATTAATTGGGTTTTATAATGGGGTTTAGCTGCTTTTCACTGCTGTGTTTATGCAGCTTTACACCCACTTGACTCACTTACAGAGAGATATAAATACATAGGTTTTAAGATTCTTACTAGTCAGATATATTCTTGGGCGGTGAATAGGGGGTGTTGAGTCCAGTTCCCTGAGCAAGGAGTAGGTCTTGTCTATTACATATTGGGTTTATGGAACGGTATCTGAGCTAATTTGAAACCCTTGTTTTATGCATCACCCCACCTCACCTTTCCCGTTAGGCAGCCGTAGTGTGTTTTCTAACCGTGTGACTCTGTTCTGTTTTGTAATGCAGTTCAAGGGTAGCGGTTTTTACATTCCCTCTATAAGTGATATCTTATGATAAGTGTCTTTTTCTGTGTGACTTATTTCACTTAGAATCGTCGTACCTAAATCCACTCATCATGCTGCTACTAGCCTTATGACGTTGATTTCATGGCTGAGTGATATTCCATTGTACATAAGGACCACAACTTCTTTATCCATTTTTCCCTTTCCTGGGATATTTAAGGTGTAACAAAGTGGAGGTTCTTGTCAACAGAGCAGCCCTACACTTTGGGGTGCTTGTGTCTTGCTGATTTTTAGTTTTCCCAATTTATACGCCCATGAGTGGAAGTGCCCTATGCTCTCTAAGCTGAGTTTTGTAGATGTTTCAGGACACACCGTACACTTCTCCAGAGTGGCTGTTGGCAATTTACATCCCGCCCATCAGCGTAGCAAGGCTCCCGTTTCTCCGTGGCCTGTCCTGCATTTCTGGTTTTGACACTTTATTCAGCATGGCCCTTTTGACCGATGGGAAGCGAGACTTCTTTGTAGCGCTGATTTGCCTTTCCAGGTTGCTTGGTTGGCCAAAAAGGGCGTATGCGTTTTTTCCTGAATATATTCAGGAAAAAACGCATACGCCCTTTTTGGCCAAGGGCATCATTGTCGAGGTTTTGCCGCTTTTCCTGTGCTTTAAAGGCGATTCGAATCTGCCTCCTGAAATCTGTTTCCTGCAATTCTGCCTTGCTTTCAAATCCTCTTTGTTGCCTTCCCTCAATATATTTGTAGCCGAGAGTTATCATTTATAAGTCTGCAGGTTTGTGAATTGCAGTGCCCCTGAGCTCCATTTTTCAACTCGCTCTCTTGGGAGCTGGCCGCAAAAGCGCAGGATTGCTTTAGGCCCTATTCTGCTTCCGGGCGGCAGACTGAGCCTGTGGTTAATTCTTCTTCCTGATGGGAAAATAGAGTGACCTGTGCCTGTCCCAACACCTAGAGCTAGTCTCTCATTGGTTCCCCCTCTTCCCGTTCATCCTCAGGACAAATTGCCACCTGTATGGAACAGGAGGTTAAAGGTGCTGATTCTCCAAGGAGGGAGATTGCTAGTAAAGCGGCTGGAATGGCGAACCCGAGCACAAGGAGATGAGAAATGAGGTGCGTTTTAGCAACCTTTCCCGACCACTCGGTGGACCATCTTCTGGGTTTCTCATGCATGTTTTCGATGTAGGAAGATGCCCTTGAACCTGGAGATTTGGGACCCATGGGATGGGTACCCCGCAGTACTACTTTAAAGCGTCTGCGTTTGCTCACCCAACCTCACCAAACCTCTCAGCCCCAAGAGTGTCCACCCTTATGTCTCAATCAGCTGCAGGTCTAGATATGGTCAATCCAGGTGGCATCACAGCCCCTGAACGAATTTTGTAAGAATTTCTCTCTCTCTCACTGTCTTTCTTTCACGGGTTTTTAAAATTAATTGGGTTTTATAATGGGGTTTAGCTGCTTTTCACTGCTGTGTTTATGCAGCTTTACACCCACTTGACTCACTTACAGAGAGATATAAATACATAGGTTTTAAGATTCTTACTAGTCAGATATATTCTTGGGCGGTGAATAGGGGGTGTTGAGTCCAGTTCCCTGAGCAAGGAGTAGGTCTTGTCTATTACATATTGGGTTTATGGAACGGTATCTGAGCTAATTTGAAACCCTTGTTTTATGCATCACCCCACCTCACCTTTCCCGTTAGGCAGCCGTAGTGTGTTTTCTAACCGTGTGACTCTGTTCTGTTTTGTAATGCAGTTCAAGGGTAGCGGTTTTTACATTCCCTCTATAAGTGATATCTTATGATAAGTGTCTTTTTCTGTGTGACTTATTTCACTTAGAATCGTCGTACCTAAATCCACTCATCATGCTGCTACTAGCCTTATGACGTTGATTTCATGGCTGAGTGATATTCCATTGTACATAAGGACCACAACTTCTTTATCCATTTTTCCCTTTCCTGGGATATTTAAGGTGTAACAAAGTGGAGGTTCTTGTCAACAGAGCAGCCCTACACTTTGGGGTGCTTGTGTCTTGCTGATTTTTAGTTTTCCCAATTTATACGCCCATGAGTGGAAGTGCCCTATGCTCTCTAAGCTGAGTTTTGTAGATGTTTCAGGACACACCGTACACTTCTCCAGAGTGGCTGTTGGCAATTTACATCCCGCCCATCAGCGTAGCAAGGCTCCCGTTTCTCCGTGGCCTGTCCTGCATTTCTGGTTTTGACACTTTATTCAGCATGGCCCTTTTGACCGATGGGAAGCGAGACTTCTTTGTAGCGCTGATTTGCCTTTCCAGGTTGCTTGGTTGGCCAAAAAGGGCGTATGCGTTTTTTCCTGAATATATTCAGGAAAAAACGCATACGCCCTTTTTGGCCAAGGGCATCATTGTCGAGGTTTTGCCGCTTTTCCTGTGCTTTAAAGGCGATTCGAATCTGCCTCCTGAAATCTGTTTCCTGCAATTCTGCCTTGCTTTCAAATCCTCTTTGTTGCCTTCCCTCAATATATTTGTAGCCGAGAGTTATCATTTATAAGTCTGCAGGTTTGTGAATTGCAGTGCCCCTGAGCTCCATTTTTCAACTCGCTCTCTTGGGAGCTGGCCGCAAAAGCGCAGGATTGCTTTAGGCCCTATTCTGCTTCCGGGCGGCAGACTGAGCCTGTGGTTAATTCTTCTTCCTGATGGGAAAATAGAGTGACCTGTGCCTGTCCCAACACCTAGAGCTAGCCTCTCATTGGTTCCCCCTCTTCCCGTTCATCCTCAGGACAAATTGCCACCTGTATGGAACAGGAGGTTAAAGGTGCTGATTCTCCAAGGAGGGAGATTGCTAGTAAAGCGGCTGGAATGGCGAACCCGAGCACAAGGAGATGAGAAATGAGGTGCGTTTTAGCAACCTTTCCCGATCACTCGGTGGACCATCTTCTGGGTTTCTCATGCATGTTTTCGATGTAGGAAGATGCCCTTGAACCTGGAGATTTGGGACCCATGGGATGGGTACCCCGCAGTACTACTTTAAAGCGTCTGCGTTTGCTCACCCAACCTCACCAAACCTCTCAGCCCCAAGAGTGTCCACCCTTATGTCTCAATCAGCTGCAGGTCTAGATATGGTCAATCCAGGTGGCATCACAGCCCCTGAACGAATTTTGTAAGAATTTCTCTCTCTCTCACTGTCTTTGTTTCACGGGTTTTTAAAATTAATTGGGTTTTATAATGGGGTTTAGCTGCTTTTCACTGCTGTGTTTATGCAGCTTTACACCCACTTGACTCACTTACAGAGAGATATAAATACATAGGTTTTAAGATTCTTACTAGTCAGATATATTCTTGGGCGGTGAATAGGGGGTGTTGAGTCCAGTTCCCTGAGCAAGGAGTAGGTCTTGTCTATTACATATTGGGTTTATGGAACGGTATCTGAGCTAATTTGAAACCCTTGTTTTATGCATCACCCCACCTCACCTTTCCCGTTAGGCAGCCGTAGTGTGTTTTCTAACCGTGTGACTCTGTTCTGTTTTGTAATGCAGTTCAAGGGTAGCGGTTTTTACATTCCCTCTATAAGTGATATCTTATGATAAGTGTCTTTTTCTGTGTGACTTATTTCACTTAGAATCGTCGTACCTAAATCCACTCATCATGCTGCTACTAGCCTTATGACGTTGATTTCATGGCTGAGTGATATTCCATTGTACATAAGGACCACAACTTCTTTATCCATTTTTCCCTTTCCTGGGATATTTAAGGTGTAACAAAGTGGAGGTTCTTGTCAACAGAGCAGCCCTACACTTTGGGGTGCTTGTGTCTTGCTGATTTTTAGTTTTCCCAATTTATACGCCCATGAGTGGAAGTGCCCTATGCTCTCTAAGCTGAGTTTTGTAGATCTTTCAGGACACACCGTACACTTCTCCAGAGTGGCTGTTGGCAATTTACATCCCGCCCATCAGCGTAGCAAGGCCCCCGTTTCTCCGTGGCCTGTCCTGCATTTCTGGTTTTGACACTTTATTCAGCATGGCCCTTTTGACCGATGGGAAGCGAGACTTCTTTGTAGCGCTGATTTGCCTTTCCAGGTTGCTTGGTTGGCCAAAAAGGGCGTATGCGTTTTTTCCTGAATATATTCAGGAAAAAACGCATACGCCCTTTTTGGCCAAGGGCATCATTGTCGAGGTTTTGCCGCTTTTCCTGTGCTTTAAAGGCGATTCGAATCTGCCTCCTGAAATCTGTTTCCTGCAATTCTGCCTTGCTTTCAAATCCTCTTTGTTGCCTTCCCTCAATATATTTGTAGCCGAGAGTTATCATTTATAAGTCTGCAGGTTTGTGAATTGCAGTGCCCCTGAGCTCCATTTTTCAACTCGCTCTCTTGGGAGCTGGCCGCAAAAGCGCAGGATTGCTTTAGGCCCTATTCTGCTTCCGGGCGGCAGACTGAGCCTGTGGTTAATTCTTCTTCCTGATGGGAAAATAGAGTGACCTGTGCCTGTCCCAACACCTAGAGCTAGCCTCTCATTGGTTCCCCCTCTTCCCGTTCATCCTCAGGACAAATTGCCACCTGTATGGAACAGGAGGTTAAAGGTGCTGATTCTCCAAGGAGGGAGATTGCTAGTAAAGCGGCTGGAATGGCGAACCCGAGCACAAGGAGATGAGAAATGAGGTGCGTTTTAGCAACCTTTCCCGATCACTCGGTGGACCATCTTCTGGGTTTCTCATGCATGTTTTCGATGTAGGAAGATGCCCTTGAACCTGGAGATTTGGGACCCATGGGATGGGTACCCCGCAGTACTACTTTAAAGCGTCTGCGTTTGCTCACCCAACCTCACCAAACCTCTCAGCCCCAAGAGTGTCCACCCTTATGTCTCAATCAGCTGCAGGTCTAGATATGGTCAATCCAGGTGGCATCACAGCCCCTGAACGAATTTTGTAAGAATTTCTCTCTCTCTCACTGTCTTTGTTTCACGGGTTTTTAAAATTAATTGGGTTTTATAATGGGGTTTAGCTGCTTTTCACTGCTGTGTTTATGCAGCTTTACACCCACTTGACTCACTTACAGAGAGATATAAATACATAGGTTTTAAGATTCTTACTAGTCAGATATATTCTTGGGCGGTGAATAGGGGGTGTTGAGTCCAGTTCCCTGAGCAAGGAGTAGGTCTTGTCTATTACATATTGGGTTTATGGAACGGTATCTGAGCTAATTTGAAACCCTTGTTTTATGCATCACCCCACCTAACCTTTCCCGTTAGGCAGCCGTAGTGTGTTTTCTAACCGTGTGACTCTGTTCTGTTTTGTAATGCAGTTCAAGGGTAGCGGTTTTTACATTCCCTCTATAAGTGATATCTTATGATAAGTGTCTTTTTCTGTGTGACTTATTTCACTTAGAATCGTCGTACCTAAATCCACTCATCATGCTGCTACTAGCCTTATGACGTTGATTTCATGGCTGAGTGATATTCCATTGTACATAAGGACCACAACTTCTTTATCCATTTTTCCCTTTCCTGGGATATTTAAGGTGTAACGAAGTGGAGGTTCTTGTCAACAGAGCAGCCCTACACTTTGGGGTGCTTGTGTCTTGCTGATTTTTAGTTTTCCCAATTTATACGCCCATGAGTGGAAGTGCCCTATGCTCTCTAAGCTGAGTTTTGTAGATGTTTCAGGACACACCGTACACTTCTCCAGAGTGGCTGTTGGCAATTTACATCCCGCCCATCAGCGTAGCAAGGCTCCCGTTTCTCCGTGGCCTGTCCTGTATTTCTGGTTTTGACACTTTATTCAGCATGGCCCTTTTGACCGATGGGAAGCGAGACTTCTTTGTAGCGCTGATTTGCCTTTCCAGGTTGCTTGGTTGGCCAAAAAGGGCGTATGCGTTTTTTCCTGAATATATTCAGGAAAAAACGCATACGCCCTTTTTGGCCAAGGGCATCATTGTCGAGGTTTTGCCGCTTTTCCTGTGCTTTAAAGGCGATTCGAATCTGCCTCCTGAAATCTGTTTCCTGCAATTCTGCCTTGCTTTCAAATCCTCTTTGTTGCCTTCCCTCAATATATTTGTAGCCGAGAGTTATCATTTATAAGTCTGCAGGTTTGTGAATTGCAGTGCCCCTGAGCTCCATTTTTCAACTCGCTCTCTTGGGAGCTGGCCGCAAAAGCGCAGGATTGCTTTAGGCCCTATTCTGCTTCTGGGCGGCAGACTGAGCCTGTGGTTAATTCTTCTTCCTGATGGGAAAATAGAGTGACCTGTGCCTGTCCCAACACCTAGAGCTAGTCTCTCATTGGTTCCCCCTCTTCCCGTTCATCCTCAGGACAAATTGCCACCTGTATGGAACAGGAGGTTAAAGGTGCTGATTCTCCAAGGAGGGAGATTGCTAGTAAAGCGGCTGGAATGGCGAACCCGAGCACAAGGAGATGAGAAATGAGGTGCGTTTTAGCAACCTTTCCCGATCACTCGGTGGACCATCTTCTGGGTTTCTCATGCATGTTTTCGATGTAGGAAGATGCCCTTGAACCTGGAGATTTGGGACCCATGGGATGGGTACCCCGCAGTACTACTTTAAAGCGTCTGCGTTTGCTCACCCAACCTCACCAAACCTCTCAGCCCCAAGAGTGTCCACCCTTATGTCTCAATCAGCTGCAGGTCTAGATATGGTCAATCCAGGTGGCATCACAGCCCCTGAACGAATTTTGTAAGAATTTCTCTCTCTCTCACTGTCTTTGTTTCACGGGTTTTTAAAATTAATTGGGTTTTATAATGGGGTTTAGCTGCTTTTCACTGCTGTGTTTATGCAGCTTTACACCCACTTGACTCACTTACAGAGAGATATAAATACATAGGTTTTAAGATTCTTACTAGTCAGATATATTCTTGGGCGGTGAATAGGGGGTGTTGAGTCCAGTTCCCTGAGCAAGGAGTAGGTCTTGTCTATTACATATTGGGTTTATGGAACGGTATCTGAGCTAATTTGAAACCCTTGTTTTATGCATCACCCCACCTCACCTTTCCCGTTAGGCAGCCGTAGTGTGTTTTCTAACCGTGTGACTCTGTTCTGTTTTGTAATGCAGTTCAAGGGTAGCGGTTTTTACATTCCCTCTATAAGTGATATCTTATGATAAGTGTCTTTTTCTGTGTGACTTATTTCACTTAGAATCGTCGTACCTAAATCCACTCATCATGCTGCTACTAGCCTTATGACGTTGATTTCATGGCTGAGTGATATTCCATTGTACATAAGGACCACAACTTCTTTATCCATTTTTCCCTTTCCTGGGATATTTAAGGTGTAACGAAGTGGAGGTTCTTGTCAACAGAGCAGCCCTACACTTTGGGGTGCTTGTGTCTTGCTGATTTTTAGTTTTCCCAATTTATACGCCCATGAGTGGAAGTGCCCTATGCTCTCTAAGCTGAGTTTTGTAGATGTTTCAGGACACACCGTACACTTCTCCAGAGTGGCTGTTGGCAATTTACATCCCGCCCATCAGCGTAGCAAGGCTCCCGTTTCTCCGTGGCCTGTCCTGCATTTCTGGTTTTGACACTTTATTCAGCATGGCCCTTTTGACCGATGGGAAGCGAGACTTCTTTGTAGCGCTGATTTGCCTTTCCAGGTTGCTTGGTTGGCCAAAAAGGGCGTATGCGTTTTTTCCTGAATATATTCAGGAAAAAACGCATACGCCCTTTTTGGCCAAGGGCATCATTGTCGAGGTTTTGCCGCTTTTCCTGTGCTTTAAAGGCGATTCGAATCTGCCTCCTGAAATCTGTTTCCTGCAATTCTGCCTTGCTTTCAAATCCTCTTTGTTGCCTTCCCTCAATATATTTGTAGCCGAGAGTTATCATTTATAAGTCTGCAGGTTTGTGAATTGCAGTGCCCCTGAGCTCCATTTTTCAACTCGCTCTCTTGGGAGCTGGCCGCAAAAGCGCAGGATTGCTTTAGGCCCTATTCTGCTTCCGGGCGGCAGACTGAGCCTGTGGTTAATTCTTCTTCCTGATGGGAAAATAGAGTGACCTGTGCCTGTCCCAACACCTAGAGCTAGTCTCTCATTGGTTCCCCCTCTTCCCGTTCATCCTCAGGACAAATTGCCACCTGTATGGAACAGGAGGTTAAAGGTGCTGATTCTCCAAGGAGGGAGATTGCTAGTAAAGCGGCTGGAATGGCGAACCCGAGCACAAGGAGATGAGAAATGAGGTGCGTTTTAGCAACCTTTCCCGATCACTCGGTGGACCATCTTCTGGGTTTCTCATGCATGTTTTCGATGTAGGAAGATGCCCTTGAACCTGGAGATTTGGGACCCATGGGATGGGTACCCCGCAGTACTACTTTAAAGCGTCTGCGTTTGCTCACCCAACGTCACCAAACCTCTCAGCCCCAAGAGTGTCCACCCTTATGTCTCAATCAGCTGCAGGTCTAGATATGGTCAATCCAGGTGGCATCACAGCCCCTGAACGAATTTTGTAAGAATTTCTCTCTCTCTCACTGTCTTTGTTTCACGGGTTTTTAAAATTAATTGGGTTTTATAATGGGGTTTAGCTGCTTTTCACTGCTGTGTTTATGCAGCTTTACACCCACTTGACTCACTTACAGAGAGATATCAATACATAGGTTTTAAGATTCTTACTAGTCAGATATATTCTTGGGCGGTGAATAGGGGGTGTTGAGTCCAGTTCCCTGAGCAAGGAGTAGGTCTTGTCTATTACATATTGGGTTTATGGAACGGTATCTGAGCTAATTTGAAACCCTTGTTTTATGCATCACCCCACCTCACCTTTCCCGTTAGGCAGCCGTAGTGTGTTTTCTAACCGTGTGACTCTGTTCTGTTTTGTAATGCAGTTCAAGGGTAGCGGTTTTTACATTCCCTCTATAAGTGATATCTTATGATAAGTGTCTTTTTCTGTGTGACTTATTTCACTTAGAATCGTCGTACCTAAATCCACTCATCATGCTGCTACTAGCCTTATGACGTTGATTTCATGGCTGAGTGATATTCCATTGTACATAAGGACCACAACTTCTTTATCCATTTTTCCCTTTCCTGGGATATTTAAGGTGTAACGAAGTGGAGGTTCTTGTCAACAGAGCAGCCCTACACTTTGGGGTGCTTGTGTCTTGCTGATTTTTAGTTTTCCCAATTTATACGCCCATGAGTGGAAGTGCCCTATGCTCTCTAAGCTGAGTTTTGTAGATGTTTCAGGACACACCGTACACTTCTCCAGAGTGGCTGTTGGCAATTTACATCCCGCCCATCAGCGTAGCAAGGCTCCCGTTTCTCCGTGGCCTGTCCTGCATTTCTGGTTTTGACACTTTATTCAGCATGGCCCTTTTGACCGATGGGAAGCGAGACTTCTTTGTAGCGCTGATTTGCCTTTCCAGGTTGCTTGGTTGGCCAAAAAGGGCGTATGCGTTTTTTCCTGAATATATTCAGGAAAAAACGCATACGCCCTTTTTGGCCAAGGGCATCATTGTCGAGGTTTTGCCGCTTTTCCTGTGCTTTAAAGGCGATTCGAATCTGCCTCCTGAAATCTGTTTCCTGCAATTCTGCCTTGCTTTCAAATCCTCTTCGTTGCCTTCCCTCAATATATTTGTAGCCGAGAGTTATCATTTATAAGTGTGCAGGTTTGTGAGTTGCAGTGCCCCTGAGCTCCATTTTTCAACTCGCTCTCTTGGGAGCTGGCCGCAAAAGCGCAGGATTGCTTTAGGCCCTATTCTGCTTCCGGGCGGCAGACTGAGCCTGTGGTTAATTCTTCTTCCTGATGGGAAAATAGAGTGACCTGTGCCTGTCCCAACACCTAGAGCTAGTCTCTCATTGGTTCCCCCTCTTCCCGTTCATCCTCAGGACAAATTGCCACCTGTATGGAACAGGAGGTTAAAGGTGCTGATTCTCCAAGGAGGGAGATTGCTAGTAAAGCGGCTGGAATGGCGAACCCGAGCACAAGGAGATGAGAAATGAGGTGCGTTTTAGCAACCTTTCCCGATCACTCGGTGGACCATCTTCTGGGTTTCTCATGCATGCTTTCGATGTAGGAAGATGCCCTTGAACCTGGAGATTTGGGACCCATGGGATGGGTACCCCGCAGTACTACTTTAAAGCGTCTTCGTTTGCTCACCCAACCTCACCAAACCTCTCAGCCCCAAGAGTGTCCACCCTTATGTCTCAATCAGCTGCAGGTCTAGATATGGTCAATCCAGGTGGCATCACAGCCCCTGAACGAATTTTGTAAGAATTTCTCTCTCTCTCACTGTCTTTGTTTCACGGGTTTTTAAAATTAATTGGGTTTTATAATGGGGTTTAGCTGCTTTTCACTGCTGTGTTTATGCAGCTTTACACCCACTTGACTCACTTACAGAGAGATATCAATACATAGGTTTTAAGATTCTTACTAGTCAGATATATTCTTGGGCGGTGAATAGGGGGTGTTGAGTCCAGTTCCCTGAGCAAGGAGTAGGTCTTGTCTATTACATATTGGGTTTATGGAACGGTATCTGAGCTAATTTGAAACCCTTGTTTTATGCATCACCCCACCTCACCTTTCCCGTTAGGCAGCCGTAGTGTGTTTTCTAACCGTGTGACTCTGTTCTGTTTTGTAATGCAGTTCAAGGGTAGCGGTTTTTACATTCCCTCTATAAGTGATATCTTATGATAAGTGTCTTTTTCTGTGTGACTTATTTCACTTAGAATCGTCGTACCTAAATCCACTCATCATGCTGCTACTAGCCTTATGACGTTGATTTCATGGCTGAGTGATATTCCATTGTACATAAGGACCACAACTTCTTTATCCATTTTTCCCTTTCCTGGGATATTTAAGGTGTAACGAAGTGGAGGTTCTTGTCAACAGAGCAGCCCTACACTTTGGGGTGCTTGTGTCTTGCTGATTTTTAGTTTTCCCAATTTATACGCCCATGAGTGGAAGTGCCCTATGCTCTCTAAGCTGAGTTTTGTAGATGTTTCAGGACACACCGTACACTTCTCCAGAGTGGCTGTTGGCAATTTACATCCCGCCCATCAGCGTAGCAAGGTTCCCGTTTCTCCGTGGCCTGTCCTGCATTTCTGGTTTTGACACTTTATTCAGCATGGCCCTTTTGACCGATGGGAAGCGAGACTTCTTTGTAGCGCTGATTTGCCTTTGCAGGTTGCTTGGTTGGCCAAAAAGGGCGTATGCGTTTTTTCCTGAATATATTCAGGGAAAAACGCATACGCCCTTTTTGGCCAAGGGCATCATTGTCGAGGTTTTGCCGCTTTTCCTGTGCTTTAAAGGCGATTCGAATCTGCCTCCTGAAATCTGTTTCCTGCAATTCTGCCTTGCTTTCAAATCCTCTTTGTTGCCTTCCCTCAATATATTTGTAGCCGAGAGTTATCATTTATAAGTCTGCAGGTTTGTGAATTGCAGTGCCCCTGAGCTCCATTTTTCAACTCGCTCTCTTGGGAGCTGGCCGCAAAAGCGCAGGATTGCTTTAGGCCCTATTCTGCTTCCGGGCGGCAGACTGAGCCTGTGGTTAATTCTTCTTCCTGATGGGAAAATAGAGTGACCTGTGCCTGTCCCAACACCTAGAGCTAGTCTCTCATTGGTTCCCCCTCTTCCCGTTCATCCTCAGGACAAATTGCCACCTGTATGGAACAGGAGGTTAAAGGTGCTGATTCTCCAAGGAGGGAGATTGCTAGTAAAGCGGCTGGAATGGCGAACCCGAGCACAAGGAGATGAGAAATGAGGTGCGTTTTAGCAACCTTTCCCGATCACTCGGTGGACCATCTTCTGGGTTTCTCATGCATGTTTTCGATGTAGGAAGATGCCCTTGAACCTGGAGATTTGGGACCCATGGGATGGGTACCCCGCAGTACTACTTTAAAGCGTCTGCGTTTGCTCACCCAACCTCACCAAACCTCTCAGCCCCAAGAGTGTCCACCCTTATGTCTCAATCAGCTGCAGGTCTAGATATGGTCAATCCAGGTGGCATCACAGCCCCTGAACGAATTTTGTAAGAATTTCTCTCTCTCTCACTGTCTTTGTTTCACGGGTTTTTAAAATTAATTGGGTTTTATAATGGGGTTTAGCTGCTTTTCACTGCTGTGTTTATGCAGCTTTACACCCACTTGACTCACTTACAGAGAGATATCAATACATAGGTTTTAAGATTCTTACTAGTCAGATATATTCTTGGGCGGTGAATAGGGGGTGTTGAGTCCAGTTCCCTGAGCAAGGAGTAGGTCTTGTCTATTACATATTGGGTTTATGGAACGGTATCTGAGCTAATTTGAAACCCTTGTTTTATGCATCACCCCACCTCACCTTTCCCGTTAGGCAGCCGTAGTGTGTTTTCTAACCGTGTGACTCTGTTCTGTTTTGTAATGCAGTTCAAGGGTAGCGGTTTTTACATTCCCTCTATAAGTGATATCTTATGATAAGTGTCTTTTTCTGTGTGACTTATTTCACTTAGAATCGTCGTACCTAAATCCACTCATCATGCTGCTACTAGCCTTATGACGTTGATTTCATGGCTGAGTGATATTCCATTGTACATAAGGACCACAACTTCTTTATCCATTTTTCCCTTTCCTGGGATATTTAAGGTGTAACGAAGTGGAGGTTCTTGTCAACAGAGCAGCCCTACACTTTGGGGTGCTTGTGTCTTGCTGATTTTTAGTTTTCCCAATTTATACGCCCATGAGTGGAAGTGCCCTATGCTCTCTAAGCTGAGTTTTGTAGATGTTTCAGGACACACCGTACACTTCTCCAGAGTGGCTGTTGGCAATTTACATCCCGCCCATCAGCGTAGCAAGGCTCCCGTTTCTCCGTGGCCTGTCCTGCATTTCTGGTTTTGACACTTTATTCAGCATGGCCCTTTTGACCGATGGGAAGCGAGACTTCTTTGTAGCGCTGATTTGCCTTTCCAGGTTGCTTGGTTGGCCAAAAAGGGCGTATGCGTTTTTTCCTGAATATATTCAGGAAAAAACGCATACGCCCTTTTTGGCCAAGGGCATCATTGTCGAGGTTTTGCCGCTTTTCCTGTGCTTTAAAGGCGATTCGAATCTGCCTCCTGAAATCTGTTTCCTGCAATTCTGCCTTGCTTTCAAATCCTCTTTGTTGCCTTTCCTCAATATATTTGTAGACGAGAGTTATCATTTATAAGTCTGCAGGTTTGTGAATTGCAGTGCCCCTGAGCTCCATTTTTCAACTCGCTCTCTTGGGAGCTGGCCGCAAAAGCGCAAGGTTTTCTTTAGGCCCTATTCTGCTTCCGGGAGGCAGACTGAGCCTGTGGTTAATTCTTCTTCCTGACGGGAAAATAGAGTGACCTGTGCCTGTCCCAACACCTAGAGCTAGTCTCTCATTGGTTCCCCCTCTTCCCGTTCATCCTCAGGACAAATTGCCACCTGTATGGAACAGGAGGTTAAAGGTGCTGATTCTCCAAGGAGGGAGATTGCTAGTAAAGCGGCTGGAATGGCGAACCCGAGCACAAGGAGATGAGAAATGAGGTGCGTTTTAGCAACCTTTCCCGATCACTCGGTGGACCATCTTCTGGGTTTCTCATGCATGTTTTCGATGTAGGAAGATGCCCTTGAACCTG
The DNA here is from genome assembly GCF_028021215.1 of Eschrichtius robustus. Taxonomy (NCBI): domain Eukaryota; kingdom Metazoa; phylum Chordata; class Mammalia; order Artiodactyla; family Eschrichtiidae; genus Eschrichtius; species Eschrichtius robustus. The sequence goes on along the minus strand of NC_090830.1, from coordinate 20,498,634 downwards.
GAGATTTGGGACCCATGGGATGGGTACCCCGCAGTACTACTTTAAAGCGTCTGCGTTTGCTCACCCAACCTCACCAAACCTCTCAGCCCCAAGAGTGTCCACCCTTATGTCTCAATCAGCTGCAGGTCTAGATATGGTCAATCCAGGTGGCATCACAGCCCCTGAACGAATTTTGTAAGAATTTCTCTCTCTCTCACTGTCTTTGTTTCACGGGTTTTTAAAATTAATTGGGTTTTATAATGGGGTTTAGCTGCTTTTCACTGCTGTGTTTATGCAGCTTTACACCCACTTGACTCACTTACAGAGAGATATAAATACATAGGTTTTAAGATTCTTACTAGTCAGATATATTCTTGGGCGGTGAATAGGGGGTGTTGAGTCCAGTTCCCTGAGCAAGGAGTAGGTCTTGTCTATTACATATTGGGTTTATGGAACGGTATCTGAGCTAATTTGAAACCCTTGTTTTATGCATCACCCCACCTCACCTTTCCCGTTAGGCAGCCGTAGTGTGTTTTCTAACCGGGTGACTCTGTTCTGTTTTGTAATGCAGTTCAAGGGTAGCGGTTTTTACATTCCCTCTATAAGTGATATCTTATGATAAGTGTCTTTTTCTGTGTGACTTATTTCACTTAGAATCGTCGTACCTAAATCCACTCATCATGCTGCTACTAGCCTTATGACGTTGATTTCATGGCTGAGTGATATTCCATTGTACATAAGGACCACAACTTCTTTATCCATTTTTCCCTTTCCTGGGATATTTAAGGTGTAACGAAGTGGAGGTTCTTGTCAACAGAGCAGCCCTACACTTTGGGGTGCTTGTGTCTTGCTGATTTTTAGTTTTCCCAATTTATACGCCCATGAGTGGAAGTGCCCTATGCTCTCTAAGCTGAGTTTTGTAGATGTTTCAGGACACACCGTACACTTCTCCAGAGTGGCTGTTGGCAATTTACATCCCGCCCATCAGCGTAGCAAGGCTCCCGTTTCTCCGTGGCCTGTCCTGCATTTCTGGTTTTGACACTTTATTCAGCATGGCCCTTTTGACCGATGGGAAGCGAGACTTCTTTGTAGCGCTGATTTGCCTTTCCAGGTTGCTTGGTTGGCCAAAAAGGGCGTATGCGTTTTTTCCTGAATATATTCAGGAAAAAACGCATACGCCCTTTTTGGCCAAGGGCATCATTGTCGAGGTTTTGCCGCTTTTCCTGTGCTTTAAAGGCGATTCGAATCTGCCTCCTGAAATCTGTTTCCTGCAATTCTGCCTTGCTTTCAAATCCTCTTTGTTGCCTTCCCTCAATATATTTGTAGCCGAGAGTTATCATTTATAAGTCTGCAGGTTTGTGAATTGCAGTGCCCCTGAGCTCCATTTTTCAACTCGCTCTCTTGGGAGCTGGCCGCAAAAGCGCAGGATTGCTTTAGGCCCTATTCTGCTTCCGGGCGGCAGACTGAGCCTGTGGTTAATTCTTCTTCCTGATGGGAAAATAGAGTGACCTGTGCCTGTCCCAACACCTAGAGCTAGTCTCTCATTGGTTCCCCCTCTTCCCGTTCATCCTCAGGACAAATTGCCACCTGTATGGAACAGGAGGTTAAAGGTGCTGATTCTCCAAGGAGGGAGATTGCTAGTAAAGCGGCTGGAATGGCGAACCCGAGCACAAGGAGATGAGAAATGAGGTGCGTTTTAGCAACCTTTCCCGATCACTCGGTGGACCATCTTCTGGGTTTCTCATGCATGTTTTCGATGTAGGAAGATGCCCTTGAACCTGGAGATTTGGGACCCATGGGATGGGTACCCCGCAGTACTACTTTAAAGCGTCTGCGTTTGCTCACCCAACCTCACCAAACCTCTCAGCCCCAAGAGTGTCCACCCTTATGTCTCAATCAGCTGCAGGTCTAGATATGGTCAATCCAGGTGGCATCACAGCCCCTGAACGAATTTTGTAAGAATTTCTCTCTCTCTCACTGTCTTTCTTTCACGGGTTTTTAAAATTAATTGGGTTTTATAATGGGGTTTAGCTGCTTTTCACTGCTGTGTTTATGCAGCTTTACACCCACTTGACTCACTTACAGAGAGATATAAATACATAGGTTTTAAGATTCTTACTAGTCAGATATATTCTTGGGCGGTGAATAGGGGGTGTTGAGTCCAGTTCCCTGAGCAAGGAGTAGGTCTTGTCTATTACATATTGGGTTTATGGAACGGTATCTGAGCTAATTTGAAACCCTTGTTTTATGCATCACCCCACCTCACCTTTCCCGTTAGGCAGCCGTAGTGTGTTTTCTAACCGTGTGACTCTGTTCTGTTTTGTAATGCAGTTCAAGGGTAGCGGTTTTTACATTCCCTCTATAAGTGATATCTTATGATAAGTGTCTTTTTCTGTGTGACTTATTTCACTTAGAATCGTCGTACCTAAATCCACTCATCATGCTGCTACTAGCCTTATGACGTTGATTTCATGGCTGAGTGATATTCCATTGTACATAAGGACCACAACTTCTTTATCCATTTTTCCCTTTCCTGGGATATTTAAGGTGTAACAAAGTGGAGGTTCTTGTCAACAGAGCAGCCCTACACTTTGGGGTGCTTGTGTCTTGCTGATTTTTAGTTTTCCCAATTTATACGCCCATGAGTGGAAGTGCCCTATGCTCTCTAAGCTGAGTTTTGTAGATGTTTCAGGACACACCGTACACTTCTCCAGAGTGGCTGTTGGCAATTTACATCCCGCCCATCAGCGTAGCAAGGCTCCCGTTTCTCCGTGGCCTGTCCTGCATTTCTGGTTTTGACACTTTATTCAGCATGGCCCTTTTGACCGATGGGAAGCGAGACTTCTTTGTAGCGCTGATTTGCCTTTCCAGGTTGCTTGGTTGGCCAAAAAGGGCGTATGCGTTTTTTCCTGAATATATTCAGGAAAAAACGCATACGCCCTTTTTGGCCAAGGGCATCATTGTCGAGGTTTTGCCGCTTTTCCTGTGCTTTAAAGGCGATTCGAATCTGCCTCCTGAAATCTGTTTCCTGCAATTCTGCCTTGCTTTCAAATCCTCTTTGTTGCCTTCCCTCAATATATTTGTAGCCGAGAGTTATCATTTATAAGTCTGCAGGTTTGTGAATTGCAGTGCCCCTGAGCTCCATTTTTCAACTCGCTCTCTTGGGAGCTGGCCGCAAAAGCGCAGGATTGCTTTAGGCCCTATTCTGCTTCCGGGCGGCAGACTGAGCCTGTGGTTAATTCTTCTTCCTGATGGGAAAATAGAGTGACCTGTGCCTGTCCCAACACCTAGAGCTAGCCTCTCATTGGTTCCCCCTCTTCCCGTTCATCCTCAGGACAAATTGCCACCTGTATGGAACAGGAGGTTAAAGGTGCTGATTCTCCAAGGAGGGAGATTGCTAGTAAAGCGGCTGGAATGGCGAACCCGAGCACAAGGAGATGAGAAATGAGGTGCGTTTTAGCAACCTTTCCCGATCACTCGGTGGACCATCTTCTGGGTTTCTCATGCATGTTTTCGATGTAGGAAGATGCCCTTGAACCTGGAGATTTGGGACCCATGGGATGGGTACCCCGCAGTACTACTTTAAAGCGTCTGCGTTTGCTCACCCAACCTCACCAAACCTCTCAGCCCCAAGAGTGTCCACCCTTATGTCTCAATCAGCTGCAGGTCTAGATATGGTCAATCCAGGTGGCATCACAGCCCCTGAACGAATTTTGTAAGAATTTCTCTCTCTCTCACTGTCTTTGTTTCACGGGTTTTTAAAATTAATTGGGTTTTATAATGGGGTTTAGCTGCTTTTCACTGCTGTGTTTATGCAGCTTTACACCCACTTGACTCACTTACAGAGAGATATAAATACATAGGTTTTAAGATTCTTACTAGTCAGATATATTCTTGGGCGGTGAATAGGGGGTGTTGAGTCCAGTTCCCTGAGCAAGGAGTAGGTCTTGTCTATTACATATTGGGTTTATGGAACGGTATCTGAGCTAATTTGAAACCCTTGTTTTATGCATCACCCCACCTCACCTTTCCCGTTAGGCAGCCGTAGTGTGTTTTCTAACCGTGTGACTCTGTTCTGTTTTGTAATGCAGTTCAAGGGTAGCGGTTTTTACATTCCCTCTATAAGTGATATCTTATGATAAGTGTCTTTTTCTGTGTGACTTATTTCACTTAGAATCGTCGTACCTAAATCCACTCATCATGCTGCTACTAGCCTTATGACGTTGATTTCATGGCTGAGTGATATTCCATTGTACATAAGGACCACAACTTCTTTATCCATTTTTCCCTTTCCTGGGATATTTAAGGTGTAACGAAGTGGAGGTTCTTGTCAACAGAGCAGCCCTACACTTTGGGGTGCTTGTGTCTTGCTGATTTTTAGTTTTCCCAATTTATACGCCCATGAGTGGAAGTGCCCTATGCTCTCTAAGCTGAGTTTTGTAGATGTTTCAGGACACACCGTACACTTCTCCAGAGTGGCTGTTGGCAATTTACATCCCGCCCATCAGCGTAGCAAGGCTCCCGTTTCTCCGTGGCCTGTCCTGTATTTCTGGTTTTGACACTTTATTCAGCATGGCCCTTTTGACCGATGGGAAGCGAGACTTCTTTGTAGCGCTGATTTGCCTTTCCAGGTTGCTTGGTTGGCCAAAAAGGGCGTATGCGTTTTTTCCTGAATATATTCAGGAAAAAACGCATACGCCCTTTTTGGCCAAGGGCATCATTGTCGAGGTTTTGCCGCTTTTCCTGTGCTTTAAAGGCGATTCGAATCTGCCTCCTGAAATCTGTTTCCTGCAATTCTGCCTTGCTTTCAAATCCTCTTTGTTGCCTTCCCTCAATATATTTGTAGCCGAGAGTTATCATTTATAAGTCTGCAGGTTTGTGAATTGCAGTGCCCCTGAGCTCCATTTTTCAACTCGCTCTCTTGGGAGCTGGCCGCAAAAGCGCAGGATTGCTTTAGGCCCTATTCTGCTTCTGGGCGGCAGACTGAGCCTGTGGTTAATTCTTCTTCCTGATGGGAAAATAGAGTGACCTGTGCCTGTCCCAACACCTAGAGCTAGTCTCTCATTGGTTCCCCCTCTTCCCGTTCATCCTCAGGACAAATTGCCACCTGTATGGAACAGGAGGTTAAAGGTGCTGATTCTCCAAGGAGGGAGATTGCTAGTAAAGCGGCTGGAATGGCGAACCCGAGCACAAGGAGATGAGAAATGAGGTGCGTTTTAGCAACCTTTCCCGATCACTCGGTGGACCATCTTCTGGGTTTCTCATGCATGTTTTCGATGTAGGAAGATGCCCTTGAACCTGGAGATTTGGGACCCATGGGATGGGTACCCCGCAGTACTACTTTAAAGCGTCTGCGTTTGCTCACCCAACCTCACCAAACCTCTCAGCCCCAAGAGTGTCCACCCTTATGTCTCAATCAGCTGCAGGTCTAGATATGGTCAATCCAGGTGGCATCACAGCCCCTGAACGAATTTTGTAAGAATTTCTCTCTCTCTCACTGTCTTTGTTTCACGGGTTTTTAAAATTAATTGGGTTTTATAATGGGGTTTAGCTGCTTTTCACTGCTGTGTTTATGCAGCTTTACACCCACTTGACTCACTTACAGAGAGATATCAATACATAGGTTTTAAGATTCTTACTAGTCAGATATATTCTTGGGCGGTGAATAGGGGGTGTTGAGTCCAGTTCCCTGAGCAAGGAGTAGGTCTTGTCTATTACATATTGGGTTTATGGAACGGTATCTGAGCTAATTTGAAACCCTTGTTTTATGCATCACCCCACCTCACCTTTCCCGTTAGGCAGCCGTAGTGTGTTTTCTAACCGTGTGACTCTGTTCTGTTTTGTAATGCAGTTCAAGGGTAGCGGTTTTTACATTCCCTCTATAAGTGATATCTTATGATAAGTGTCTTTTTCTGTGTGACTTATTTCACTTAGAATCGTCGTACCTAAATCCACTCATCATGCTGCTACTAGCCTTATGACGTTGATTTCATGGCTGAGTGATATTCCATTGTACATAAGGACCACAACTTCTTTATCCATTTTTCCCTTTCCTGGGATATTTAAGGTGTAACGAAGTGGAGGTTCTTGTCAACAGAGCAGCCCTACACTTTGGGGTGCTTGTGTCTTGCTGATTTTTAGTTTTCCCAATTTATACGCCCATGAGTGGAAGTGCCCTATGCTCTCTAAGCTGAGTTTTGTAGATGTTTCAGGACACACCGTACACTTCTCCAGAGTGGCTGTTGGCAATTTACATCCCGCCCATCAGCGTAGCAAGGCTCCCGTTTCTCCGTGGCCTGTCCTGCATTTCTGGTTTTGACACTTTATTCAGCATGGCCCTTTTGACCGATGGGAAGCGAGACTTCTTTGTAGCGCTGATTTGCCTTTCCAGGTTGCTTGGTTGGCCAAAAAGGGCGTATGCGTTTTTTCCTGAATATATTCAGGAAAAAACGCATACGCCCTTTTTGGCCAAGGGCATCATTGTCGAGGTTTTGCCGCTTTTCCTGTGCTTTAAAGGCGATTCGAATCTGCCTCCTGAAATCTGTTTCCTGCAATTCTGCCTTGCTTTCAAATCCTCTTTGTTGCCTTCCCTCAATATATTTGTAGCCGAGAGTTATCATTTATAAGTCTGCAGGTTTGTGAATTGCAGTGCCCCTGAGCTCCATTTTTCAACTCGCTCTCTTGGGAGCTGGCCGCAAAAGCGCAGGATTGCTTTAGGCCCTATTCTGCTTCCGGGCGGCAGACTGAGCCTGTGGTTAATTCTTCTTCCTGATGGGAAAATAGAGTGACCTGTGCCTGTCCCAACACCTAGAGCTAGTCTCTCATTGGTTCCCCCTCTTCCCGTTCATCCTCAGGACAAATTGCCACCTGTATGGAACAGGAGGTTAAAGGTGCTGATTCTCCAAGGAGGGAGATTGCTAGTAAAGCGGCTGGAATGGCGAACCCGAGCACAAGGAGATGAGAAATGAGGTGCGTTTTAGCAACCTTTCCCGATCACTCGGTGGACCATCTTCTGGGTTTCTCATGCATGTTTTCGATGTAGGAAGATGCCCTTGAACCTGGAGATTTGGGACCCATGGGATGGGTACCCCGCAGTACTACTTTAAAGCGTCTGCGTTTGCTCACCCAACCTCACCAAACCTCTCAGCCCCAAGAGTGTCCACCCTTATGTCTCAATCAGCTGCAGGTCTAGATATGGTCAATCCAGGTGGCATCACAGCCCCTGAACGAATTTTGTAAGAATTTCTCTCTCTCTCACTGTCTTTGTTTCACGGGTTTTTAAAATTAATTGGGTTTTATAATGGGGTTTAGCTGCTTTTCACTGCTGTGTTTATGCAGCTTTACACCCACTTGACTCACTTACAGAGAGATATCAATACATAGGTTTTAAGATTCTTACTAGTCAGATATATTCTTGGGCGGTGAATAGGGGGTGTTGAGTCCAGTTCCCTGAGCAAGGAGTAGGTCTTGTCTATTACATATTGGGTTTATGGAACGGTATCTGAGCTAATTTGAAACCCTTGTTTTATGCATCACCCCACCTCACCTTTCCCGTTAGGCAGCCGTAGTGTGTTTTCTAACCGTGTGACTCTGTTCTGTTTTGTAATGCAGTTCAAGGGTAGCGGTTTTTACATTCCCTCTATAAGTGATATCTTATGATAAGTGTCTTTTTCTGTGTGACTTATTTCACTTAGAATCGTCGTACCTAAATCCACTCATCATGCTGCTACTAGCCTTATGACGTTGATTTCATGGCTGAGTGATATTCCATTGTACATAAGGACCACAACTTCTTTATCCATTTTTCCCTTTCCTGGGATATTTAAGGTGTAACGAAGTGGAGGTTCTTGTCAACAGAGCAGCCCTACACTTTGGGGTGCTTGTGTCTTGCTGATTTTTAGTTTTCCCAATTTATACGCCCATGAGTGGAAGTGCCCTATGCTCTCTAAGCTGAGTTTTGTAGATGTTTCAGGACACACCGTACACTTCTCCAGAGTGGCTGTTGGCAATTTACATCCCGCCCATCAGCGTAGCAAGGCTCCCGTTTCTCCGTGGCCTGTCCTGCATTTCTGGTTTTGACACTTTATTCAGCATGGCCCTTTTGACCGATGGGAAGCGAGACTTCTTTGTAGCGCTGATTTGCCTTTCCAGGTTGCTTGGTTGGCCAAAAAGGGCGTATGCGTTTTTTCCTGAATATATTCAGGAAAAAACGCATACGCCCTTTTTGGCCAAGGGCATCATTGTCGAGGTTTTGCCGCTTTTCCTGTGCTTTAAAGGCGATTCGAATCTGCCTCCTGAAATCTGTTTCCTGCAATTCTGCCTTGCTTTCAAATCCTCTTCGTTGCCTTCCCTCAATATATTTGTAGCCGAGAGTTATCATTTATAAGTGTGCAGGTTTGTGAGTTGCAGTGCCCCTGAGCTCCATTTTTCAACTCGCTCTCTTGGGAGCTGGCCGCAAAAGCGCAGGATTGCTTTAGGCCCTATTCTGCTTCCGGGCGGCAGACTGAGCCTGTGGTTAATTCTTCTTCCTGATGGGAAAATAGAGTGACCTGTGCCTGTCCCAACACCTAGAGCTAGTCTCTCATTGGTTCCCCCTCTTCCCGTTCATCCTCAGGACAAATTGCCACCTGTATGGAACAGGAGGTTAAAGGTGCTGATTCTCCAAGGAGGGAGATTGCTAGTAAAGCGGCTGGAATGGCGAACCCGAGCACAAGGAGATGAGAAATGAGGTGCGTTTTAGCAACCTTTCCCGATCACTCGGTGGACCATCTTCTGGGTTTCTCATGCATGCTTTCGATGTAGGAAGATGCCCTTGAACCTGGAGATTTGGGACCCATGGGATGGGTACCCCGCAGTACTACTTTAAAGCGTCTTCGTTTGCTCACCCAACCTCACCAAACCTCTCAGCCCCAAGAGTGTCCACCCTTATGTCTCAATCAGCTGCAGGTCTAGATATGGTCAATCCAGGTGGCATCACAGCCCCTGAACGAATTTTGTAAGAATTTCTCTCTCTCTCACTGTCTTTGTTTCACGGGTTTTTAAAATTAATTGGGTTTTATAATGGGGTTTAGCTGCTTTTCACTGCTGTGTTTATGCAGCTTTACACCCACTTGACTCACTTACAGAGAGATATCAATACATAGGTTTTAAGATTCTTACTAGTCAGATATATTCTTGGGCGGTGAATAGGGGGTGTTGAGTCCAGTTCCCTGAGCAAGGAGTAGGTCTTGTCTATTACATATTGGGTTTATGGAACGGTATCTGAGCTAATTTGAAACCCTTGTTTTATGCATCACCCCACCTCACCTTTCCCGTTAGGCAGCCGTAGTGTGTTTTCTAACCGTGTGACTCTGTTCTGTTTTGTAATGCAGTTCAAGGGTAGCGGTTTTTACATTCCCTCTATAAGTGATATCTTATGATAAGTGTCTTTTTCTGTGTGACTTATTTCACTTAGAATCGTCGTACCTAAATCCACTCATCATGCTGCTACTAGCCTTATGACGTTGATTTCATGGCTGAGTGATATTCCATTGTACATAAGGACCACAACTTCTTTATCCATTTTTCCCTTTCCTGGGATATTTAAGGTGTAACGAAGTGGAGGTTCTTGTCAACAGAGCAGCCCTACACTTTGGGGTGCTTGTGTCTTGCTGATTTTTAGTTTTCCCAATTTATACGCCCATGAGTGGAAGTGCCCTATGCTCTCTAAGCTGAGTTTTGTAGATGTTTCAGGACACACCGTACACTTCTCCAGAGTGGCTGTTGGCAATTTACATCCCGCCCATCAGCGTAGCAAGGTTCCCGTTTCTCCGTGGCCTGTCCTGCATTTCTGGTTTTGACACTTTATTCAGCATGGCCCTTTTGACCGATGGGAAGCGAGACTTCTTTGTAGCGCTGATTTGCCTTTGCAGGTTGCTTGGTTGGCCAAAAAGGGCGTATGCGTTTTTTCCTGAATATATACAGGGAAAAACGCATACGCCCTTTTTGGCCAAGGGCATCATTGTCGAGGTTTTGCCGCTTTTCCTGTGCTTTAAAGGCGATTCGAATCTGCCTCCTGAAATCTGTTTCCTGCAATTCTGCCTTGCTTTCAAATCCTCTTTGTTGCCTTCCCTCAATATATTTGTAGCCGAGAGTTATCATTTATAAGTCTGCAGGTTTGTGAATTGCAGTGCCCCTGAGCTCCATTTTTCAACTCGCTCTCTTGGGAGCTGGCCGCAAAAGCGCAGGATTGCTTTAGGCCCTATTCTGCTTCCGGGCGGCAGACTGAGCCTGTGGTTAATTCTTCTTCCTGATGGGAAAATAGAGTGACCTGTGCCTGTCCCAACACCTAGAGCTAGTCTCTCATTGGTTCCCCCTCTTCCCGTTCATCCTCAGGACAAATTGCCACCTGTATGGAACAGGAGGTTAAAGGTGCTGATTCTCCAAGGAGGGAGATTGCTAGTAAAGCGGCTGGAATGGCGAACCCGAGCACAAGGAGATGAGAAATGAGGTGCGTTTTAGCAACCTTTCCCGATCACTCGGTGGACCATCTTCTGGGTTTCTCATGCATGTTTTCGATGTAGGAAGATGCCCTTGAACCTGGAGATTTGGGACCCATGGGATGGGTACCCCGCAGTACTACTTTAAAGCGTCTGCGTTTGCTCACCCAACCTCACCAAACCTCTCAGCCCCAAGAGTGTCCACCCTTATGTCTCAATCAGCTGCAGGTCTAGATATGGTCAATCCAGGTGGCATCACAGCCCCTGAACGAATTTTGTAAGAATTTCTCTCTCTCTCACTGTCTTTGTTTCACGGGTTTTTAAAATTAATTGGGTTTTATAATGGGGTTTAGCTGCTTTTCACTGCTGTGTTTATGCAGCTTTACACCCACTTGACTCACTTACAGAGAGATATCAATACATAGGTTTTAAGATTCTTACTAGTCAGATATATTCTTGGGCGGTGAATAGGGGGTGTTGAGTCCAGTTCCCTGAGCAAGGAGTAGGTCTTGTCTATTACATATTGGGTTTATGGAACGGTATCTGAGCTAATTTGAAACCCTTGTTTTATGCATCACCCCACCTCACCTTTCCCGTTAGGCAGCCGTAGTGTGTTTTCTAACCGTGTGACTCTGTTCTGTTTTGTAATGCAGTTCAAGGGTAGCGGTTTTTACATTCCCTCTATAAGTGATATCTTATGATAAGTGTCTTTTTCTGTGTGACTTATTTCACTTAGAATCGTCGTACCTAAATCCACTCATCATGCTGCTACTAGCCTTATGACGTTGATTTCATGGCTGAGTGATATTCCATTGTACATAAGGACCACAACTTCTTTATCCATTTTTCCCTTTCCTGGGATATTTAAGGTGTAACGAAGTGGAGGTTCTTGTCAACAGAGCAGCCCTACACTTTGGGGTGCTTGTGTCTTGCTGATTTTTAGTTTTCCCAATTTATACGCCCATGAGTGGAAGTGCCCTATGCTCTCTAAGCTGAGTTTTGTAGATGTTTCAGGACACACCGTACACTTCTCCAGAGTGGCTGTTGGCAATTTACATCCCGCCCATCAGCGTAGCAAGGCTCCCGTTTCTCCGTGGCCTGTCCTGCATTTCTGGTTTTGACACTTTATTCAGCATGGCCCTTTTGACCGATGGGAAGCGAGACTTCTTTGTAGCGCTGATTTGCCTTTCCAGGTTGCTTGGTTGGCCAAAAAGGGCGTATGCGTTTTTTCCTGAATATATTCAGGAAAAAACGCATACGCCCTTTTTGGCCAAGGGCATCATTGTCGAGGTTTTGCCGCTTTTCCTGTGCTTTAAAGGCGATTCGAATCTGCCTCCTGAAATCTGTTTCCTGCAATTCTGCCTTGCTTTCAAATCCTCTTTGTTGCCTTTCCTCAATATATTTGTAGACGAGAGTTATCATTTATAAGTCTGCAGGTTTGTGAATTGCAGTGCCCCTGAGCTCCATTTTTCAACTCGCTCTCTTGGGAGCTGGCCGCAAAAGCGCAAGGTTTTCTTTAGGCCCTATTCTGCTTCCGGGAGGCAGACTGAGCCTGTGGTTAATTCTTCTTCCTGACGGGAAAATAGAGTGACCTGTGCCTGTCCCAACACCTAGAGCTAGTCTCTCATTGGTTCCCCCTCTTCCCGTTCATCCTCAGGACAAATTGCCACCTGTATGGAACAGGAGGTTAAAGGTGCTGATTCTCCAAGGAGGGAGATTGCTAGTAAAGCGGCTGGAATGGCGAACCCGAGCACAAGGAGATGAGAAATGAGGTGCGTTTTAGCAACCTTTCCCGATCACTCGGTGGACCATCTTCTGGGTTTCTCATGCATGTTTTCGATGTAGGAAGATGCCCTTGAACCTGGAGATTTGGGACCCATGGGATGGGTACCCCGCAGTACTACTTTAAAGCGTCTGCGTTTGCTCACCCAACCTCACCAAACCTCTCAGCCCCAAGAGTGTCCACCCTTATGTCTCAATCAGCTGCAGGTCTAGATATGGTCAATCCAGGTGGCATCACAGCCCCTGAACGAATTTTGTAAGAATTTCTCTCTCTCTCACTGTCTTTGTTTCACGGGTTTTTAAAATTAATTGGGTTTTATAATGGGGTTTAGCTGCTTTTCACTGCTGTGTTTATGCAGCTTTACACCCACTTGACTCACTTACAGAGAGATATAAATACATAGGTTTTAAGATTCTTACTAGTCAGATATATTCTTGGGCGGTGAATAGGGGGTGTTGAGTCCAGTTCCCTGAGCAAGGAGTAGGTCTTGTCTATTACATATTGGGTTTATGGAACGGTATCTGAGCTAATTTGAAACCCTTGTTTTATGCATCACCCCACCTAACCTTTCCCGTTAGGCAGCCGTAGTGTGTTTTCTAACCGTGTGACTCTGTTCTGTTTTGTAATGCAGTTCAAGGGTAGCGGTTTTTACATTCCCTCTATAAGTGATATCTTATGATAAGTGTCTTTTTCTGTGTGACTTATTTCACTTAGAATCGTCGTACCTAAATCCACTCATCATGCTGCTACTAGCCTTATGACGTTGATTTCATGGCTGAGTGATATTCCATTGTACATAAGGACCACAACTTCTTTATCCATTTTTCCCTTTCCTGGGATATTTAAGGTGTAACGAAGTGGAGGTTCTTGTCAACAGAGCAGCCCTACACTTTGGGGTGCTTGTGTCTTGCTGATTTTTAGTTTTCCCAATTTATACGCCCATGAGTGGAAGTGCCCTATGCTCTCTAAGCTGAGTTTTGTAGATGTTTCAGGACACACCGTACACTTCTCCAGAGTGGCTGTTGGCAATTTACATCCCGCCCATCAGCGTAGCAAGGCTCCCGTTTCTCCGTGGCCTGTCCTGTATTTCTGGTTTTGACACTTTATTCAGCATGGCCCTTTTGACCGATGGGAAGCGAGACTTCTTTGTAGCGCTGATTTGCCTTTCCAGGTTGCTTGGTTGGCCAAAAAGGGCGTATGCGTTTTTTCCTGAATATATTCAGGAAAAAACGCATACGCCCTTTTTGGCCAAGGGCATCATTGTCGAGGTTTTGCCGCTTTTCCTGTGCTTTAAAGGCGATTCGAATCTGCCTCCTGAAATCTGTTTCCTGCAATTCTGCCTTGCTTTCAAATCCTCTTTGTTGCCTTCCCTCAATATATTTGTAGCCGAGAGTTATCATTTATAAGTCTGCAGGTTTGTGAATTGCAGTGCCCCTGAGCTCCATTTTTCAACTCGCTCTCTTGGGAGCTGGCCGCAAAAGCGCAGGATTGCTTTAGGCCCTATTCTGCTTCTGGGCGGCAGACTGAGCCTGTGGTTAATTCTTCTTCCTGATGGGAAAATAGAGTGACCTGTGCCTGTCCCAACACCTAGAGCTAGTCTCTCATTGGTTCCCCCTCTTCCCGTTCATCCTCAGGACAAATTGCCACCTGTATGGAACAGGAGGTTAAAGGTGCTGATTCTCCAAGGAGGGAGATTGCTAGTAAAGCGGCTGGAATGGCGAACCCGAGCACAAGGAGATGAGAAATGAGGTGCGTTTTAGCAACCTTTCCCGATCACTCGGTGGACCATCTTCTGGGTTTCTCATGCATGTTTTCGATGTAGGAAGATGCCCTTGAACCTGGAGATTTGGGACCCATGGGATGGGTACCCCGCAGTACTACTTTAAAGCGTCTGCGTTTGCTCACCCAACCTCACCAAACCTCTCAGCCCCAAGAGTGTCCACCCTTATGTCTCAATCAGCTGCAGGTCTAGATATGGTCAATCCAGGTGGCATCACAGCCCCTGAACGAATTTTGTAAGAATTTCTCTCTCTCTCACTGTCTTTGTTTCACGGGTTTTTAAAATTAATTGGGTTTTATAATGGGGTTTAGCTGCTTTTCACTGCTGTGTTTATGCAGCTTTACACCCACTTGACTCACTTACAGAGAGATATCAATACATAGGTTTTAAGATTCTTACTAGTCAGATATATTCTTGGGCGGTGAATAGGGGGTGTTGAGTCCAGTTCCCTGAGCAAGGAGTAGGTCTTGTCTATTACATATTGGGTTTATGGAACGGTATCTGAGCTAATTTGAAACCCTTGTTTTATGCATCACCCCACCTCACCTTTCCCGTTAGGCAGCCGTAGTGTGTTTTCTAACCGTGTGACTCTGTTCTGTTTTGTAATGCAGTTCAAGGGTAGCGGTTTTTACATTCCCTCTATAAGTGATATCTTATGATAAGTGTCTTTTTCTGTGTGACTTATTTCACTTAGAATCGTCGTACCTAAATCCACTCATCATGCTGCTACTAGCCTTATGACGTTGATTTCATGGCTGAGTGATATTCCATTGTACATAAGGACCACAACTTCTTTATCCATTTTTCCCTTTCCTGGGATATTTAAGGTGTAACGAAGTGGAGGTTCTTGTCAACAGAGCAGCCCTACACTTTGGGGTGCTTGTGTCTTGCTGATTTTTAGTTTTCCCAATTTATACGCCCATGAGTGGAAGTGCCCTATGCTCTCTAAGCTGAGTTTTGTAGATGTTTCAGGACACACCGTACACTTCTCCAGAGTGGCTGTTGGCAATTTACATCCCGCCCATCAGCGTAGCAAGGCTCCCGTTTCTCCGTGGCCTGTCCTGCATTTCTGGTTTTGACACTTTATTCAGCATGGCCCTTTTGACCGATGGGAAGCGAGACTTCTTTGTAGCGCTGATTTGCCTTTCCAGGTTGCTTGGTTGGCCAAAAAGGGCGTATGCGTTTTTTCCTGAATATATTCAGGAAAAAACGCATACGCCCTTTTTGGCCAAGGGCATCATTGTCGAGGTTTTGCCGCTTTTCCTGTGCTTTAAAGGCGATTCGAATCTGCCTCCTGAAATCTGTTTCCTGCAATTCTGCCTTGCTTTCAAATCCTCTTTGTTGCCTTCCCTCAATATATTTGTAGCCGAGAGTTATCATTTATAAGTCTGCAGGTTTGTGAATTGCAGTGCCCCTGAGCTCCATTTTTCAACTCGCTCTCTTGGGAGCTGGCCGCAAAAGCGCAGGATTGCTTTAGGCCCTATTCTGCTTCCGGGCGGCAGACTGAGCCTGTGGTTAATTCTTCTTCCTGATGGGAAAATAGAGTGACCTGTGCCTGTCCCAACACCTAGAGCTAGTCTCTCATTGGTTCCCCCTCTTCCCGTTCATCCTCAGGACAAATTGCCACCTGTATGGAACAGGAGGTTAAAGGTGCTGATTCTCCAAGGAGGGAGATTGCTAGTAAAGCGGCTGGAATGGCGAACCCGAGCACAAGGAGATGAGAAATTAGGTGCGTTTTAGCAACCTTTCCCGATCACTCGGTGGACCATCTTCTGGGTTTCTCATGCATGTTTTCGATGTAGGAAGATGCCCTTGAACCTGGAGATTTGGGACCCATGGGATGGGTACCCCGCAGTACTACTTTAAAGCGTCTGCGTTTGCTCACCCAACCTCACCAAACCTCTCAGCCCCAAGAGTGTCCACCCTTATGTCTCAATCAGCTGCAGGTCTAGATATGGTCAATCCAGGTGGCATCACAGCCCCTGAACGAATTTTGTAAGAATTTCTCTCTCTCTCACTGTCTTTGTTTCACGGGTTTTTAAAATTAATTGGGTTTTATAATGGGGTTTAGCTGCTTTTCACTGCTGTGTTTATGCAGCTTTACACCCACTTGACTCACTTACAGAGAGATATCAATACATAGGTTTTAAGATTCTTACTAGTCAGATATATTCTTGGGCGGTGAATAGGGGGTGTTGAGTCCAGTTCCCTGAGCAAGGAGTAGGTCTTGTCTATTACATATTGGGTTTATGGAACGGTATCTGAGCTAATTTGAAACCCTTGTTTTATGCATCACCCCACCTCACCTTTCCCGTTAGGCAGCCGTAGTGTGTTTTCTAACCGTGTGACTCTGTTCTGTTTTGTAATGCAGTTCAAGGGTAGCGGTTTTTACATTCCCTCTATAAGTGATATCTTATGATAAGTGTCTTTTTCTGTGTGACTTATTTCACTTAGAATCGTCGTACCTAAATCCACTCATCATGCTGCTACTAGCCTTATGACGTTGATTTCATGGCTGAGTGATATTCCATTGTACATAAGGACCACAACTTCTTTATCCATTTTTCCCTTTCCTGGGATATTTAAGGTGTAACGAAGTGGAGGTTCTTGTCAACAGAGCAGCCCTACACTTTGGGGTGCTTGTGTCTTGCTGATTTTTAGTTTTCCCAATTTATACGCCCATGAGTGGAAGTGCCCTATGCTCTCTAAGCTGAGTTTTGTAGATGTTTCAGGACACACCGTACACTTCTCCAGAGTGGCTGTTGGCAATTTACATCCCGCCCATCAGCGTAGCAAGGCTCCCGTTTCTCCGTGGCCTGTCCTGCATTTCTGGTTTTGACACTTTATTCAGCATGGCCCTTTTGACCGATGGGAAGCGAGACTTCTTTGTAGCGCTGATTTGCCTTTCCAGGTTGCTTGGTTGGCCAAAAAGGGCGTATGCGTTTTTTCCTGAATATATTCAGGAAAAAACGCATACGCCCTTTTTGGCCAAGGGCATCATTGTCGAGGTTTTGCCGCTTTTCCTGTGCTTTAAAGGCGATTCGAATCTGCCTCCTGAAATCTGTTTCCTGCAATTCTGCCTTGCTTTCAAATCCTCTTTGTTGCCTTCCCTCAATATATTTGTAGCCGAGAGTTATCATTTATAAGTCTGCAGGTTTGTGAATTGCAGTGCCCCTGAGCTCCATTTTTCAACTCGCTCTCTTGGGAGCTGGCCGCAAAAGCGCAGGATTGCTTTAGGCCCTATTCTGCTTCCGGGCGGCAGACTGAGCCTGTGGTTAATTCTTCTTCCTGATGGGAAAATAGAGTGACCTGTGCCTGTCCCAACACCTAGAGCTAGTCTCTCATTGGTTCCCCCTCTTCCCGTTCATCCTCAGGACAAATTGCCACCTGTATGGAACAGGAGGTTAAAGGTGCTGATTCTCCAAGGAGGGAGATTGCTAGTAAAGCGGCTGGAATGGCGAACCCGAGCACAAGGAGATGAGAAATGAGGTGCGTTTTAGCAACCTTTCCCGATCACTCGGTGGACCATCTTCTGGGTTTCTCATGCATGTTTTCGATGTAGGAAGATGCCCTTGAACCTGGAGATTTGGGACCCATGGGATGGGTACCCCGCAGTACTACTTTAAAGCGTCTGCGTTTGCTCACCCAACCTCACCAAACCTCTCAGCCCCAAGAGTGTCCACCCTTATGTCTCAATCAGCTGCAGGTCTAGATATGGTCAATCCAGGTGGCATCACAGCCCCTGAACGAATTTTGTAAGAATTTCTCTCTCTCTCACTGTCTTTGTTTCACGGGTTTTTAAAATTAATTGGGTTTTATAATGGGGTTTAGCTGCTTTTCACTGCTGTGTTTATGCAGCTTTACACCCACTTGACTCACTTACAGAGAGATATCAATACATAGGTTTTAAGATTCTTACTAGTCAGATATATTCTTGGGCGGTGAATAGGGGGTGTTGAGTCCAGTTCCCTGAGCAAGGAGTAGGTCTTGTCTATTACATATTGGGTTTATGGAACGGTATCTGAGCTAATTTGAAACCCTTGTTTTATGCATCACCCCACCTCACCTTTCCCGTTAGGCAGCCGTAGTGTGTTTTCTAACCGTGTGACTCTGTTCTGTTTTGTAATGCAGTTCAAGGGTAGCGGTTTTTACATTCCCTCTATAAGTGATATCTTATGATAAGTGTCTTTTTCTGTGTGACTTATTTCACTTAGAATCGTCGTACCTAAATCCACTCATCATGCTGCTACTAGCCTTATGACGTTGATTTCATGGCTGAGTGATATTCCATTGTACATAAGGACCACAACTTCTTTATCCATTTTTCCCTTTCCTGGGATATTTAAGGTGTAACGAAGTGGAGGTTCTTGTCAACAGAGCAGCCCTACACTTTGGGGTGCTTGTGTCTTGCTGATTTTTAGTTTTCCCAATTTATACGCCCATGAGTGGAAGTGCCCTATGCTCTCTAAGCTGAGTTTTGTAGATGTTTCAGGACACACCGTACACTTCTCCAGAGTGGCTGTTGGCAATTTACATCCCGCCCATCAGCGTAGCAAGGCTCCCGTTTCTCCGTGGCCTGTCCTGCATTTCTGGTTTTGACACTTTATTCAGCATGGCCCTTTTGACCGATGGGAAGCGAGACTTCTTTGTAGCGCTGATTTGCCTTTCCAGGTTGCTTGGTTGGCCAAAAAGGGCGTATGCGTTTTTTCCTGAATATATTCAGGAAAAAACGCATACGCCCTTTTTGGCCAAGGGCATCATTGTCGAGGTTTTGCCGCTTTTCCTGTGCTTTAAAGGCGATTCGAATCTGCCTCCTGAAATCTGTTTCCTGCAATTCTGCCTTGCTTTCAAATCCTCTTCGTTGCCTTCCCTCAATATATTTGTAGCCGAGAGTTATCATTTATAAGTGTGCAGGTTTGTGAGTTGCAGTGCCCCTGAGCTCCATTTTTCAACTCGCTCTCTTGGGAGCTGGCCGCAAAAGCGCAGGATTGCTTTAGGCCCTATTCTGCTTCCGGGCGGCAGACTGAGCCTGTGGTTAATTCTTCTTCCTGATGGGAAAATAGAGTGACCTGTGCCTGTCCCAACACCTAGAGCTAGTCTCTCATTGGTTCCCCCTCTTCCCGTTCATCCTCAGGACAAATTGCCACCTGTATGGAACAGGAGGTTAAAGGTGCTGATTCTCCAAGGAGGGAGATTGCTAGTAAAGCGGCTGGAATGGCGAACCCGAGCACAAGGAGATGAGAAATGAGGTGCGTTTTAGCAACCTTTCCCGATCACTCGGTGGACCATCTTCTGGGTTTCTCATGCATGCTTTCGATGTAGGAAGATGCCCTTGAACCTGGAGATTTGGGACCCATGGGATGGGTACCCCGCAGTACTACTTTAAAGCGTCTTCGTTTGCTCACCCAACCTCACCAAACCTCTCAGCCCCAAGAGTGTCCACCCTTATGTCTCAATCAGCTGCAGGTCTAGATATGGTCAATCCAGGTGGCATCACAGCCCCTGAACGAATTTTGTAAGAATTTCTCTCTCTCTCACTGTCTTTGTTTCACGGGTTTTTAAAATTAATTGGGTTTTATAATGGGGTTTAGCTGCTTTTCACTGCTGTGTTTATGCAGCTTTACACCCACTTGACTCACTTACAGAGAGATATCAATACATAGGTTTTAAGATTCTTACTAGTCAGATATATTCTTGGGCGGTGAATAGGGGGTGTTGAGTCCAGTTCCCTGAGCAAGGAGTAGGTCTTGTCTATTACATATTGGGTTTATGGAACGGTATCTGAGCTAATTTGAAACCCTTGTTTTATGCATCACCCCACCTCACCTTTCCCGTTAGGCAGCCGTAGTGTGTTTTCTAACCGTGTGACTCTGTTCTGTTTTGTAATGCAGTTCAAGGGTAGCGGTTTTTACATTCCCTCTATAAGTGATATCTTATGATAAGTGTCTTTTTCTGTGTGACTTATTTCACTTAGAATCGTCGTACCTAAATCCACTCATCATGCTGCTACTAGCCTTATGACGTTGATTTCATGGCTGAGTGATATTCCATTGTACATAAGGACCACAACTTCTTTATCCATTTTTCCCTTTCCTGGGATATTTAAGGTGTAACGAAGTGGAGGTTCTTGTCAACAGAGCAGCCCTACACTTTGGGGTGCTTGTGTCTTGCTGATTTTTAGTTTTCCCAATTTATACGCCCATGAGTGGAAGTGCCCTATGCTCTCTAAGCTGAGTTTTGTAGATGTTTCAGGACACACCGTACACTTCTCCAGAGTGGCTGTTGGCAATTTACATCCCGCCCATCAGCGTAGCAAGGCTCCCGTTTCTCCGTGGCCTGTCCTGCATTTCTGGTTTTGACACTTTATTCAGCATGGCCCTTTTGACCGATGGGAAGCGAGACTTCTTTGTAGCGCTGATTTGCCTTTCCAGGTTGCTTGGTTGGCCAAAAAGGGCGTATGCGTTTTTTCCTGAATATATTCAGGAAAAAACGCATACGCCCTTTTTGGCCAAGGGCATCATTGTCGAGGTTTTGCCGCTTTTCCTGTGCTTTAAAGGCGATTCGAATCTGCCTCCTGAAATCTGTTTCCTGCAATTCTGCCTTGCTTTCAAATCCTCTTTGTTGCCTTCCCTCAATATATTTGTAGCCGAGAGTTATCATTTATAAGTCTGCAGGTTTGTGAATTGCAGTGCCCCTGAGCTCCATTTTTCAACTCGCTCTCTTGGGAGCTGGCCGCAAAAGCGCAGGATTGCTTTAGGCCCTATTCTGCTTCCGGGCGGCAGACTGAGCCTGTGGTTAATTCTTCTTCCTGATGGGAAAATAGAGTGACCTGTGCCTGTCCCAACACCTAGAGCTAGTCTCTCATTGGTTCCCCCTCTTCCCGTTCATCCTCAGGACAAATTGCCACCTGTATGGAACAGGAGGTTAAAGGTGCTGATTCTCCAAGGAGGGAGATTGCTAGTAAAGCGGCTGGAATGGCGAACCCGAGCACAAGGAGATGAGAAATGAGGTGCGTTTTAGCAACCTTTCCCGATCACTCGGTGGACCATCTTCTGGGTTTCTCATGCATGTTTTCGATGTAGGAAGATGCCCTTGAACCTGGAGATTTGGGACCCATGGGATGGGTACCCCGCAGTACTACTTTAAAGCGTCTGCGTTTGCTCACCCAACCTCACCAAACCTCTCAGCCCCAAGAGTGTCCACCCTTATGTCTCAATCAGCTGCAGGTCTAGATATGGTCAATCCAGGTGGCATCACAGCCCCTGAACGAATTTTGTAAGAATTTCTCTCTCTCTCACTGTCTTTGTTTCACGGGTTTTTAAAATTAATTGGGTTTTATAATGGGGTTTAGCTGCTTTTCACTGCTGTGTTTATGCAGCTTTACACCCACTTGACTCACTTACAGAGAGATATCAATACATAGGTTTTAAGATTCTTACTAGTCAGATATATTCTTGGGCGGTGAATAGGGGGTGTTGAGTCCAGTTCCCTGAGCAAGGAGTAGGTCTTGTCTATTACATATTGGGTTTATGGAACGGTATCTGAGCTAATTTGAAACCCTTGTTTTATGCATCACCCCACCTCACCTTTCCCGTTAGGCAGCCGTAGTGTGTTTTCTAACCGTGTGACTCTGTTCTGTTTTGTAATGCAGTTCAAGGGTAGCGGTTTTTACATTCCCTCTATAAGTGATATCTTATGATAAGTGTCTTTTTCTGTGTGACTTATTTCACTTAGAATCGTCGTACCTAAATCCACTCATCATGCTGCTACTAGCCTTATGACGTTGATTTCATGGCTGAGTGATATTCCATTGTACATAAGGACCACAACTTCTTTATCCATTTTTCCCTTTCCTGGGATATTTAAGGTGTAACGAAGTGGAGGTTCTTGTCAACAGAGCAGCCCTACACTTTGGGGTGCTTGTGTCTTGCTGATTTTTAGTTTTCCCAATTTATACGCCCATGAGTGGAAGTGCCCTATGCTCTCTAAGCTGAGTTTTGTAGATGTTTCAGGACACACCGTACACTTCTCCAGAGTGGCTGTTGGCAATTTACATCCCGCCCATCAGCGTAGCAAGGCTCCCGTTTCTCCGTGGCCTGTCCTGCATTTCTGGTTTTGACACTTTATTCAGCATGGCCCTTTTGACCGATGGGAAGCGAGACTTCTTTGTAGCGCTGATTTGCCTTTCCAGGTTGCTTGGTTGGCCAAAAAGGGCGTATGCGTTTTTTCCTGAATATATTCAGGAAAAAACGCATACGCCCTTTTTGGCCAAGGGCATCATTGTCGAGGTTTTGCCGCTTTTCCTGTGCTTTAAAGGCGATTCGAATCTGCCTCCTGAAATCTGTTTCCTGCAATTCTGCCTTGCTTTCAAATCCTCTTCGTTGCCTTCCCTCAATATATTTGTAGCCGAGAGTTATCATTTATAAGTGTGCAGGTTTGTGAGTTGCAGTGCCCCTGAGCTCCATTTTTCAACTCGCTCTCTTGGGAGCTGGCCGCAAAAGCGCAGGATTGCTTTAGGCCCTATTCTGCTTCCGGGCGGCAGACTGAGCCTGTGGTTAATTCTTCTTCCTGATGGGAAAATAGAGTGACCTGTGCCTGTCCCAACACCTAGAGCTAGTCTCTCATTGGTTCCCCCTCTTCCCGTTCATCCTCAGGACAAATTGCCACCTGTATGGAACAGGAGGTTAAAGGTGCTGATTCTCCAAGGAGGGAGATTGCTAGTAAAGCGGCTGGAATGGCGAACCCGAGCACAAGGAGATGAGAAATGAGGTGCGTTTTAGCAACCTTTCCCGATCACTCGGTGGACCATCTTCTGGGTTTCTCATGCATGCTTTCGATGTAGGAAGATGCCCTTGAACCTGGAGATTTGGGACCCATGGGATGGGTACCCCGCAGTACTACTTTAAAGCGTCTTCGTTTGCTCACCCAACCTCACCAAACCTCTCAGCCCCAAGAGTGTCCACCCTTATGTCTCAATCAGCTGCAGGTCTAGATATGGTCAATCCAGGTGGCATCACAGCCCCTGAACGAATTTTGTAAGAATTTCTCTCTCTCTCACTGTCTTTGTTTCACGGGTTTTTAAAATTAATTGGGTTTTATAATGGGGTTTAGCTGCTTTTCACTGCTGTGTTTATGCAGCTTTACACCCACTTGACTCACTTACAGAGAGATATCAATACATAGGTTTTAAGATTCTTACTAGTCAGATATATTCTTGGGCGGTGAATAGGGGGTGTTGAGTCCAGTTCCCTGAGCAAGGAGTAGGTCTTGTCTATTACATATTGGGTTTATGGAACGGTATCTGAGCTAATTTGAAACCCTTGTTTTATGCATCACCCCACCTCACCTTTCCCGTTAGGCAGCCGTAGTGTGTTTTCTAACCGTGTGACTCTGTTCTGTTTTGTAATGCAGTTCAAGGGTAGCGGTTTTTACATTCCCTCTATAAGTGATATCTTATGATAAGTGTCTTTTTCTGTGTGACTTATTTCACTTAGAATCGTCGTACCTAAATCCACTCATCATGCTGCTACTAGCCTTATGACGTTGATTTCATGGCTGAGTGATATTCCATTGTACATAAGGACCACAACTTCTTTATCCATTTTTCCCTTTCCTGGGATATTTAAGGTGTAACGAAGTGGAGGTTCTTGTCAACAGAGCAGCCCTACACTTTGGGGTGCTTGTGTCTTGCTGATTTTTAGTTTTCCCAATTTATACGCCCATGAGTGGAAGTGCCCTATGCTCTCTAAGCTGAGTTTTGTAGATGTTTCAGGACACACCGTACACTTCTCCAGAGTGGCTGTTGGCAATTTACATCCCGCCCATCAGCGTAGCAAGGTTCCCGTTTCTCCGTGGCCTGTCCTGCATTTCTGGTTTTGACACTTTATTCAGCATGGCCCTTTTGACCGATGGGAAGCGAGACTTCTTTGTAGCGCTGATTTGCCTTTGCAGGTTGCTTGGTTGGCCAAAAAGGGCGTATGCGTTTTTTCCTGAATATATACAGGGAAAAACGCATACGCCCTTTTTGGCCAAGGGCATCATTGTCGAGGTTTTGCCGCTTTTCCTGTGCTTTAAAGGCGATTCGAATCTGCCTCCTGAAATCTGTTTCCTGCAATTCTGCCTTGCTTTCAAATCCTCTTTGTTGCCTTCCCTCAATATATTTGTAGCCGAGAGTTATCATTTATAAGTCTGCAGGTTTGTGAATTGCAGTGCCCCTGAGCTCCATTTTTCAACTCGCTCTCTTGGGAGCTGGCCGCAAAAGCGCAGGATTGCTTTAGGCCCTATTCTGCTTCCGGGCGGCAGACTGAGCCTGTGGTTAATTCTTCTTCCTGATGGGAAAATAGAGTGACCTGTGCCTGTCCCAACACCTAGAGCTAGTCTCTCATTGGTTCCCCCTCTTCCCGTTCATCCTCAGGACAAATTGCCACCTGTATGGAACAGGAGGTTAAAGGTGCTGATTCTCCAAGGAGGGAGATTGCTAGTAAAGCGGCTGGAATGGCGAACCCGAGCACAAGGAGATGAGAAATGAGGTGCGTTTTAGCAACCTTTCCCGATCACTCGGTGGACCATCTTCTGGGTTTCTCATGCATGTTTTCGATGTAGGAAGATGCCCTTGAACCTGGAGATTTGGGACCCATGGGATGGGTACCCCGCAGTACTACTTTAAAGCGTCTGCGTTTGCTCACCCAACCTCACCAAACCTCTCAGCCCCAAGAGTGTCCACCCTTATGTCTCAATCAGCTGCAGGTCTAGATATGGTCAATCCAGGTGGCATCACAGCCCCTGAACGAATTTTGTAAGAATTTCTCTCTCTCTCACTGTCTTTGTTTCACGGGTTTTTAAAATTAATTGGGTTTTATAATGGGGTTTAGCTGCTTTTCACTGCTGTGTTTATGCAGCTTTACACCCACTTGACTCACTTACAGAGAGATATCAATACATAGGTTTTAAGATTCTTACTAGTCAGATATATTCTTGGGCGGTGAATAGGGGGTGTTGAGTCCAGTTCCCTGAGCAAGGAGTAGGTCTTGTCTATTACATATTGGGTTTATGGAACGGTATCTGAGCTAATTTGAAACCCTTGTTTTATGCATCACCCCACCTCACCTTTCCCGTTAGGCAGCCGTAGTGTGTTTTCTAACCGTGTGACTCTGTTCTGTTTTGTAATGCAGTTCAAGGGTAGCGGTTTTTACATTCCCTCTATAAGTGATATCTTATGATAAGTGTCTTTTTCTGTGTGACTTATTTCACTTAGAATCGTCGTACCTAAATCCACTCATCATGCTGCTACTAGCCTTATGACGTTGATTTCATGGCTGAGTGATATTCCATTGTACATAAGGACCACAACTTCTTTATCCATTTTTCCCTTTCCTGGGATATTTAAGGTGTAACGAAGTGGAGGTTCTTGTCAACAGAGCAGCCCTACACTTTGGGGTGCTTGTGTCTTGCTGATTTTTAGTTTTCCCAATTTATACGCCCATGAGTGGAAGTGCCCTATGCTCTCTAAGCTGAGTTTTGTAGATGTTTCAGGACACACCGTACACTTCTCCAGAGTGGCTGTTGGCAATTTACATCCCGCCCATCAGCGTAGCAAGGCTCCCGTTTCTCCGTGGCCTGTCCTGCATTTCTGGTTTTGACACTTTATTCAGCATGGCCCTTTTGACCGATGGGAAGCGAGACTTCTTTGTAGCGCTGATTTGCCTTTCCAGGTTGCTTGGTTGGCCAAAAAGGGCGTATGCGTTTTTTCCTGAATATATTCAGGAAAAAACGCATACGCCCTTTTTGGCCAAGGGCATCATTGTCGAGGTTTTGCCGCTTTTCCTGTGCTTTAAAGGCGATTCGAATCTGCCTCCTGAAATCTGTTTCCTGCAATTCTGCCTTGCTTTCAAATCCTCTTTGTTGCCTTTCCTCAATATATTTGTAGACGAGAGTTATCATTTATAAGTCTGCAGGTTTGTGAATTGCAGTGCCCCTGAGCTCCATTTTTCAACTCGCTCTCTTGGGAGCTGGCCGCAAAAGCGCAAGGTTTTCTTTAGGCCCTATTCTGCTTCCGGGAGGCAGACTGAGCCTGTGGTTAATTCTTCTTCCTGACGGGAAAATAGAGTGACCTGTGCCTGTCCCAACACCTAGAGCTAGTCTCTCATTGGTTCCCCCTCTTCCCGTTCATCCTCAGGACAAATTGCCACCTGTATGGAACAGGAGGTTAAAGGTGCTGATTCTCCAAGGAGGGAGATTGCTAGTAAAGCGGCTGGAATGGCGAACCCGAGCACAAGGAGATGAGAAATGAGGTGCGTTTTAGCAACCTTTCCCGATCACTCGGTGGACCATCTTCTGGGTTTCTCATGCATGTTTTCGATGTAGGAAGATGCCCTTGAACCTGGAGATTTGGGACCCATGGGATGGGTACCCCGCAGTACTACTTTAAAGCGTCTGCGTTTGCTCACCCAACCTCACCAAACCTCTCAGCCCCAAGAGTGTCCACCCTTATGTCTCAATCAGCTGCAGGTCTAGATATGGTCAATCCAGGTGGCATCACAGCCCCTGAACGAATTTTGTAAGAATTTCTCTCTCTCTCACTGTCTTTGTTTCACGGGTTTTTAAAATTAATTGGGTTTTATAATGGGGTTTAGCTGCTTTTCACTGCTGTGTTTATGCAGCTTTACACCCACTTGACTCACTTACAGAGAGATATAAATACATAGGTTTTAAGATTCTTACTAGTCAGATATATTCTTGGGCGGTGAATAGGGGGTGTTGAGTCCAGTTCCCTGAGCAAGGAGTAGGTCTTGTCTATTACATATTGGGTTTATGGAACGGTATCTGAGCTAATTTGAAACCCTTGTTTTATGCATCACCCCACCTAACCTTTCCCGTTAGGCAGCCGTAGTGTGTTTTCTAACCGTGTGACTCTGTTCTGTTTTGTAATGCAGTTCAAGGGTAGCGGTTTTTACATTCCCTCTATAAGTGATATCTTATGATAAGTGTCTTTTTCTGTGTGACTTATTTCACTTAGAATCGTCGTACCTAAATCCACTCATCATGCTGCTACTAGCCTTATGACGTTGATTTCATGGCTGAGTGATATTCCATTGTACATAAGGACCACAACTTCTTTATCCATTTTTCCCTTTCCTGGGATATTTAAGGTGTAACGAAGTGGAGGTTCTTGTCAACAGAGCAGCCCTACACTTTGGGGTGCTTGTGTCTTGCTGATTTTTAGTTTTCCCAATTTATACGCCCATGAGTGGAAGTGCCCTATGCTCTCTAAGCTGAGTTTTGTAGATGTTTCAGGACACACCGTACACTTCTCCAGAGTGGCTGTTGGCAATTTACATCCCGCCCATCAGCGTAGCAAGGCTCCCGTTTCTCCGTGGCCTGTCCTGTATTTCTGGTTTTGACACTTTATTCAGCATGGCCCTTTTGACCGATGGGAAGCGAGACTTCTTTGTAGCGCTGATTTGCCTTTCCAGGTTGCTTGGTTGGCCAAAAAGGGCGTATGCGTTTTTTCCTGAATATATTCAGGAAAAAACGCATACGCCCTTTTTGGCCAAGGGCATCATTGTCGAGGTTTTGCCGCTTTTCCTGTGCTTTAAAGGCGATTCGAATCTGCCTCCTGAAATCTGTTTCCTGCAATTCTGCCTTGCTTTCAAATCCTCTTTGTTGCCTTCCCTCAATATATTTGTAGCCGAGAGTTATCATTTATAAGTCTGCAGGTTTGTGAATTGCAGTGCCCCTGAGCTCCATTTTTCAACTCGCTCTCTTGGGAGCTGGCCGCAAAAGCGCAGGATTGCTTTAGGCCCTATTCTGCTTCTGGGCGGCAGACTGAGCCTGTGGTTAATTCTTCTTCCTGATGGGAAAATAGAGTGACCTGTGCCTGTCCCAACACCTAGAGCTAGTCTCTCATTGGTTCCCCCTCTTCCCGTTCATCCTCAGGACAAATTGCCACCTGTATGGAACAGGAGGTTAAAGGTGCTGATTCTCCAAGGAGGGAGATTGCTAGTAAAGCGGCTGGAATGGCGAACCCGAGCACAAGGAGATGAGAAATGAGGTGCGTTTTAGCAACCTTTCCCGATCACTCGGTGGACCATCTTCTGGGTTTCTCATGCATGTTTTCGATGTAGGAAGATGCCCTTGAACCTGGAGATTTGGGACCCATGGGATGGGTACCCCGCAGTACTACTTTAAAGCGTCTGCGTTTGCTCACCCAACCTCACCAAACCTCTCAGCCCCAAGAGTGTCCACCCTTATGTCTCAATCAGCTGCAGGTCTAGATATGGTCAATCCAGGTGGCATCACAGCCCCTGAACGAATTTTGTAAGAATTTCTCTCTCTCTCACTGTCTTTGTTTCACGGGTTTTTAAAATTAATTGGGTTTTATAATGGGGTTTAGCTGCTTTTCACTGCTGTGTTTATGCAGCTTTACACCCACTTGACTCACTTACAGAGAGATATCAATACATAGGTTTTAAGATTCTTACTAGTCAGATATATTCTTGGGCGGTGAATAGGGGGTGTTGAGTCCAGTTCCCTGAGCAAGGAGTAGGTCTTGTCTATTACATATTGGGTTTATGGAACGGTATCTGAGCTAATTTGAAACCCTTGTTTTATGCATCACCCCACCTCACCTTTCCCGTTAGGCAGCCGTAGTGTGTTTTCTAACCGTGTGACTCTGTTCTGTTTTGTAATGCAGTTCAAGGGTAGCGGTTTTTACATTCCCTCTATAAGTGATATCTTATGATAAGTGTCTTTTTCTGTGTGACTTATTTCACTTAGAATCGTCGTACCTAAATCCACTCATCATGCTGCTACTAGCCTTATGACGTTGATTTCATGGCTGAGTGATATTCCATTGTACATAAGGACCACAACTTCTTTATCCATTTTTCCCTTTCCTGGGATATTTAAGGTGTAACGAAGTGGAGGTTCTTGTCAACAGAGCAGCCCTACACTTTGGGGTGCTTGTGTCTTGCTGATTTTTAGTTTTCCCAATTTATACGCCCATGAGTGGAAGTGCCCTATGCTCTCTAAGCTGAGTTTTGTAGATGTTTCAGGACACACCGTACACTTCTCCAGAGTGGCTGTTGGCAATTTACATCCCGCCCATCAGCGTAGCAAGGCTCCCGTTTCTCCGTGGCCTGTCCTGCATTTCTGGTTTTGACACTTTATTCAGCATGGCCCTTTTGACCGATGGGAAGCGAGACTTCTTTGTAGCGCTGATTTGCCTTTCCAGGTTGCTTGGTTGGCCAAAAAGGGCGTATGCGTTTTTTCCTGAATATATTCAGGAAAAAACGCATACGCCCTTTTTGGCCAAGGGCATCATTGTCGAGGTTTTGCCGCTTTTCCTGTGCTTTAAAGGCGATTCGAATCTGCCTCCTGAAATCTGTTTCCTGCAATTCTGCCTTGCTTTCAAATCCTCTTTGTTGCCTTCCCTCAATATATTTGTAGCCGAGAGTTATCATTTATAAGTCTGCAGGTTTGTGAATTGCAGTGCCCCTGAGCTCCATTTTTCAACTCGCTCTCTTGGGAGCTGGCCGCAAAAGCGCAGGATTGCTTTAGGCCCTATTCTGCTTCCGGGCGGCAGACTGAGCCTGTGGTTAATTCTTCTTCCTGATGGGAAAATAGAGTGACCTGTGCCTGTCCCAACACCTAGAGCTAGTCTCTCATTGGTTCCCCCTCTTCCCGTTCATCCTCAGGACAAATTGCCACCTGTATGGAACAGGAGGTTAAAGGTGCTGATTCTCCAAGGAGGGAGATTGCTAGTAAAGCGGCTGGAATGGCGAACCCGAGCACAAGGAGATGAGAAATGAGGTGCGTTTTAGCAACCTTTCCCGATCACTCGGTGGACCATCTTCTGGGTTTCTCATGCATGTTTTCGATGTAGGAAGATGCCCTTGAACCTGGAGATTTGGGACCCATGGGATGGGTACCCCGCAGTACTACTTTAAAGCGTCTGCGTTTGCTCACCCAACCTCACCAAACCTCTCAGCCCCAAGAGTGTCCACCCTTATGTCTCAATCAGCTGCAGGTCTAGATATGGTCAATCCAGGTGGCATCACAGCCCCTGAACGAATTTTGTAAGAATTTCTCTCTCTCTCACTGTCTTTGTTTCACGGGTTTTTAAAATTAATTGGGTTTTATAATGGGGTTTAGCTGCTTTTCACTGCTGTGTTTATGCAGCTTTACACCCACTTGACTCACTTACAGAGAGATATCAATACATAGGTTTTAAGATTCTTACTAGTCAGATATATTCTTGGGCGGTGAATAGGGGGTGTTGAGTCCAGTTCCCTGAGCAAGGAGTAGGTCTTGTCTATTACATATTGGGTTTATGGAACGGTATCTGAGCTAATTTGAAACCCTTGTTTTATGCATCACCCCACCTCACCTTTCCCGTTAGGCAGCCGTAGTGTGTTTTCTAACCGTGTGACTCTGTTCTGTTTTGTAATGCAGTTCAAGGGTAGCGGTTTTTACATTCCCTCTATAAGTGATATCTTATGATAAGTGTCTTTTTCTGTGTGACTTATTTCACTTAGAATCGTCGTACCTAAATCCACTCATCATGCTGCTACTAGCCTTATGACGTTGATTTCATGGCTGAGTGATATTCCATTGTACATAAGGACCACAACTTCTTTATCCATTTTTCCCTTTCCTGGGATATTTAAGGTGTAACGAAGTGGAGGTTCTTGTCAACAGAGCAGCCCTACACTTTGGGGTGCTTGTGTCTTGCTGATTTTTAGTTTTCCCAATTTATACGCCCATGAGTGGAAGTGCCCTATGCTCTCTAAGCTGAGTTTTGTAGATGTTTCAGGACACACCGTACACTTCTCCAGAGTGGCTGTTGGCAATTTACATCCCGCCCATCAGCGTAGCAAGGCTCCCGTTTCTCCGTGGCCTGTCCTGCATTTCTGGTTTTGACACTTTATTCAGCATGGCCCTTTTGACCGATGGGAAGCGAGACTTCTTTGTAGCGCTGATTTGCCTTTCCAGGTTGCTTGGTTGGCCAAAAAGGGCGTATGCGTTTTTTCCTGAATATATTCAGGAAAAAACGCATACGCCCTTTTTGGCCAAGGGCATCATTGTCGAGGTTTTGCCGCTTTTCCTGTGCTTTAAAGGCGATTCGAATCTGCCTCCTGAAATCTGTTTCCTGCAATTCTGCCTTGCTTTCAAATCCTCTTCGTTGCCTTCCCTCAATATATTTGTAGCCGAGAGTTATCATTTATAAGTGTGCAGGTTTGTGAGTTGCAGTGCCCCTGAGCTCCATTTTTCAACTCGCTCTCTTGGGAGCTGGCCGCAAAAGCGCAGGATTGCTTTAGGCCCTATTCTGCTTCCGGGCGGCAGACTGAGCCTGTGGTTAATTCTTCTTCCTGATGGGAAAATAGAGTGACCTGTGCCTGTCCCAACACCTAGAGCTAGTCTCTCATTGGTTCCCCCTCTTCCCGTTCATCCTCAGGACAAATTGCCACCTGTATGGAACAGGAGGTTAAAGGTGCTGATTCTCCAAGGAGGGAGATTGCTAGTAAAGCGGCTGGAATGGCGAACCCGAGCACAAGGAGATGAGAAATGAGGTGCGTTTTAGCAACCTTTCCCGATCACTCGGTGGACCATCTTCTGGGTTTCTCATGCATGCTTTCGATGTAGGAAGATGCCCTTGAACCTGGAGATTTGGGACCCATGGGATGGGTACCCCGCAGTACTACTTTAAAGCGTCTTCGTTTGCTCACCCAACCTCACCAAACCTCTCAGCCCCAAGAGTGTCCACCCTTATGTCTCAATCAGCTGCAGGTCTAGATATGGTCAATCCAGGTGGCATCACAGCCCCTGAACGAATTTTGTAAGAATTTCTCTCTCTCTCACTGTCTTTGTTTCACGGGTTTTTAAAATTAATTGGGTTTTATAATGGGGTTTAGCTGCTTTTCACTGCTGTGTTTATGCAGCTTTACACCCACTTGACTCACTTACAGAGAGATATCAATACATAGGTTTTAAGATTCTTACTAGTCAGATATATTCTTGGGCGGT
The DNA here is from genome assembly GCF_028021215.1 of Eschrichtius robustus. NCBI lineage: Eukaryota > Metazoa > Chordata > Mammalia > Artiodactyla > Eschrichtiidae > Eschrichtius > Eschrichtius robustus. The sequence goes on along the minus strand of NC_090830.1, from coordinate 20,466,590 downwards.
GAATAGGGGGTGTTGAGTCCAGTTCCCTGAGCAAGGAGTAGGTCTTGTCTATTACATATTGGGTTTATGGAACGGTATCTGAGCTAATTTGAAACCCTTGTTTTATGCATCACCCCACCTCACCTTTCCCGTTAGGCAGCCGTAGTGTGTTTTCTAACCGTGTGACTCTGTTCTGTTTTGTAATGCAGTTCAAGGGTAGCGGTTTTTACATTCCCTCTATAAGTGATATCTTATGATAAGTGTCTTTTTCTGTGTGACTTATTTCACTTAGAATCGTCGTACCTAAATCCACTCATCATGCTGCTACTAGCCTTATGACGTTGATTTCATGGCTGAGTGATATTCCATTGTACATAAGGACCACAACTTCTTTATCCATTTTTCCCTTTCCTGGGATATTTAAGGTGTAACGAAGTGGAGGTTCTTGTCAACAGAGCAGCCCTACACTTTGGGGTGCTTGTGTCTTGCTGATTTTTAGTTTTCCCAATTTATACGCCCATGAGTGGAAGTGCCCTATGCTCTCTAAGCTGAGTTTTGTAGATGTTTCAGGACACACCGTACACTTCTCCAGAGTGGCTGTTGGCAATTTACATCCCGCCCATCAGCGTAGCAAGGTTCCCGTTTCTCCGTGGCCTGTCCTGCATTTCTGGTTTTGACACTTTATTCAGCATGGCCCTTTTGACCGATGGGAAGCGAGACTTCTTTGTAGCGCTGATTTGCCTTTGCAGGTTGCTTGGTTGGCCAAAAAGGGCGTATGCGTTTTTTCCTGAATATATACAGGGAAAAACGCATACGCCCTTTTTGGCCAAGGGCATCATTGTCGAGGTTTTGCCGCTTTTCCTGTGCTTTAAAGGCGATTCGAATCTGCCTCCTGAAATCTGTTTCCTGCAATTCTGCCTTGCTTTCAAATCCTCTTTGTTGCCTTCCCTCAATATATTTGTAGCCGAGAGTTATCATTTATAAGTCTGCAGGTTTGTGAATTGCAGTGCCCCTGAGCTCCATTTTTCAACTCGCTCTCTTGGGAGCTGGCCGCAAAAGCGCAGGATTGCTTTAGGCCCTATTCTGCTTCCGGGCGGCAGACTGAGCCTGTGGTTAATTCTTCTTCCTGATGGGAAAATAGAGTGACCTGTGCCTGTCCCAACACCTAGAGCTAGTCTCTCATTGGTTCCCCCTCTTCCCGTTCATCCTCAGGACAAATTGCCACCTGTATGGAACAGGAGGTTAAAGGTGCTGATTCTCCAAGGAGGGAGATTGCTAGTAAAGCGGCTGGAATGGCGAACCCGAGCACAAGGAGATGAGAAATGAGGTGCGTTTTAGCAACCTTTCCCGATCACTCGGTGGACCATCTTCTGGGTTTCTCATGCATGTTTTCGATGTAGGAAGATGCCCTTGAACCTGGAGATTTGGGACCCATGGGATGGGTACCCCGCAGTACTACTTTAAAGCGTCTGCGTTTGCTCACCCAACCTCACCAAACCTCTCAGCCCCAAGAGTGTCCACCCTTATGTCTCAATCAGCTGCAGGTCTAGATATGGTCAATCCAGGTGGCATCACAGCCCCTGAACGAATTTTGTAAGAATTTCTCTCTCTCTCACTGTCTTTGTTTCACGGGTTTTTAAAATTAATTGGGTTTTATAATGGGGTTTAGCTGCTTTTCACTGCTGTGTTTATGCAGCTTTACACCCACTTGACTCACTTACAGAGAGATATCAATACATAGGTTTTAAGATTCTTACTAGTCAGATATATTCTTGGGCGGTGAATAGGGGGTGTTGAGTCCAGTTCCCTGAGCAAGGAGTAGGTCTTGTCTATTACATATTGGGTTTATGGAACGGTATCTGAGCTAATTTGAAACCCTTGTTTTATGCATCACCCCACCTCACCTTTCCCGTTAGGCAGCCGTAGTGTGTTTTCTAACCGTGTGACTCTGTTCTGTTTTGTAATGCAGTTCAAGGGTAGCGGTTTTTACATTCCCTCTATAAGTGATATCTTATGATAAGTGTCTTTTTCTGTGTGACTTATTTCACTTAGAATCGTCGTACCTAAATCCACTCATCATGCTGCTACTAGCCTTATGACGTTGATTTCATGGCTGAGTGATATTCCATTGTACATAAGGACCACAACTTCTTTATCCATTTTTCCCTTTCCTGGGATATTTAAGGTGTAACGAAGTGGAGGTTCTTGTCAACAGAGCAGCCCTACACTTTGGGGTGCTTGTGTCTTGCTGATTTTTAGTTTTCCCAATTTATACGCCCATGAGTGGAAGTGCCCTATGCTCTCTAAGCTGAGTTTTGTAGATGTTTCAGGACACACCGTACACTTCTCCAGAGTGGCTGTTGGCAATTTACATCCCGCCCATCAGCGTAGCAAGGCTCCCGTTTCTCCGTGGCCTGTCCTGCATTTCTGGTTTTGACACTTTATTCAGCATGGCCCTTTTGACCGATGGGAAGCGAGACTTCTTTGTAGCGCTGATTTGCCTTTCCAGGTTGCTTGGTTGGCCAAAAAGGGCGTATGCGTTTTTTCCTGAATATATTCAGGAAAAAACGCATACGCCCTTTTTGGCCAAGGGCATCATTGTCGAGGTTTTGCCGCTTTTCCTGTGCTTTAAAGGCGATTCGAATCTGCCTCCTGAAATCTGTTTCCTGCAATTCTGCCTTGCTTTCAAATCCTCTTTGTTGCCTTTCCTCAATATATTTGTAGACGAGAGTTATCATTTATAAGTCTGCAGGTTTGTGAATTGCAGTGCCCCTGAGCTCCATTTTTCAACTCGCTCTCTTGGGAGCTGGCCGCAAAAGCGCAAGGTTTTCTTTAGGCCCTATTCTGCTTCCGGGAGGCAGACTGAGCCTGTGGTTAATTCTTCTTCCTGACGGGAAAATAGAGTGACCTGTGCCTGTCCCAACACCTAGAGCTAGTCTCTCATTGGTTCCCCCTCTTCCCGTTCATCCTCAGGACAAATTGCCACCTGTATGGAACAGGAGGTTAAAGGTGCTGATTCTCCAAGGAGGGAGATTGCTAGTAAAGCGGCTGGAATGGCGAACCCGAGCACAAGGAGATGAGAAATGAGGTGCGTTTTAGCAACCTTTCCCGATCACTCGGTGGACCATCTTCTGGGTTTCTCATGCATGTTTTCGATGTAGGAAGATGCCCTTGAACCTGGAGATTTGGGACCCATGGGATGGGTACCCCGCAGTACTACTTTAAAGCGTCTGCGTTTGCTCACCCAACCTCACCAAACCTCTCAGCCCCAAGAGTGTCCACCCTTATGTCTCAATCAGCTGCAGGTCTAGATATGGTCAATCCAGGTGGCATCACAGCCCCTGAACGAATTTTGTAAGAATTTCTCTCTCTCTCACTGTCTTTGTTTCACGGGTTTTTAAAATTAATTGGGTTTTATAATGGGGTTTAGCTGCTTTTCACTGCTGTGTTTATGCAGCTTTACACCCACTTGACTCACTTACAGAGAGATATAAATACATAGGTTTTAAGATTCTTACTAGTCAGATATATTCTTGGGCGGTGAATAGGGGGTGTTGAGTCCAGTTCCCTGAGCAAGGAGTAGGTCTTGTCTATTACATATTGGGTTTATGGAACGGTATCTGAGCTAATTTGAAACCCTTGTTTTATGCATCACCCCACCTCACCTTTCCCGTTAGGCAGCCGTAGTGTGTTTTCTAACCGGGTGACTCTGTTCTGTTTTGTAATGCAGTTCAAGGGTAGCGGTTTTTACATTCCCTCTATAAGTGATATCTTATGATAAGTGTCTTTTTCTGTGTGACTTATTTCACTTAGAATCGTCGTACCTAAATCCACTCATCATGCTGCTACTAGCCTTATGACGTTGATTTCATGGCTGAGTGATATTCCATTGTACATAAGGACCACAACTTCTTTATCCATTTTTCCCTTTCCTGGGATATTTAAGGTGTAACGAAGTGGAGGTTCTTGTCAACAGAGCAGCCCTACACTTTGGGGTGCTTGTGTCTTGCTGATTTTTAGTTTTCCCAATTTATACGCCCATGAGTGGAAGTGCCCTATGCTCTCTAAGCTGAGTTTTGTAGATGTTTCAGGACACACCGTACACTTCTCCAGAGTGGCTGTTGGCAATTTACATCCCGCCCATCAGCGTAGCAAGGCTCCCGTTTCTCCGTGGCCTGTCCTGCATTTCTGGTTTTGACACTTTATTCAGCATGGCCCTTTTGACCGATGGGAAGCGAGACTTCTTTGTAGCGCTGATTTGCCTTTCCAGGTTGCTTGGTTGGCCAAAAAGGGCGTATGCGTTTTTTCCTGAATATATTCAGGAAAAAACGCATACGCCCTTTTTGGCCAAGGGCATCATTGTCGAGGTTTTGCCGCTTTTCCTGTGCTTTAAAGGCGATTCGAATCTGCCTCCTGAAATCTGTTTCCTGCAATTCTGCCTTGCTTTCAAATCCTCTTTGTTGCCTTCCCTCAATATATTTGTAGCCGAGAGTTATCATTTATAAGTCTGCAGGTTTGTGAATTGCAGTGCCCCTGAGCTCCATTTTTCAACTCGCTCTCTTGGGAGCTGGCCGCAAAAGCGCAGGATTGCTTTAGGCCCTATTCTGCTTCCGGGCGGCAGACTGAGCCTGTGGTTAATTCTTCTTCCTGATGGGAAAATAGAGTGACCTGTGCCTGTCCCAACACCTAGAGCTAGTCTCTCATTGGTTCCCCCTCTTCCCGTTCATCCTCAGGACAAATTGCCACCTGTATGGAACAGGAGGTTAAAGGTGCTGATTCTCCAAGGAGGGAGATTGCTAGTAAAGCGGCTGGAATGGCGAACCCGAGCACAAGGAGATGAGAAATGAGGTGCGTTTTAGCAACCTTTCCCGATCACTCGGTGGACCATCTTCTGGGTTTCTCATGCATGTTTTCGATGTAGGAAGATGCCCTTGAACCTGGAGATTTGGGACCCATGGGATGGGTACCCCGCAGTACTACTTTAAAGCGTCTGCGTTTGCTCACCCAACCTCACCAAACCTCTCAGCCCCAAGAGTGTCCACCCTTATGTCTCAATCAGCTGCAGGTCTAGATATGGTCAATCCAGGTGGCATCACAGCCCCTGAACGAATTTTGTAAGAATTTCTCTCTCTCTCACTGTCTTTGTTTCACGGGTTTTTAAAATTAATTGGGTTTTATAATGGGGTTTAGCTGCTTTTCACTGCTGTGTTTATGCAGCTTTACACCCACTTGACTCACTTACAGAGAGATATCAATACATAGGTTTTAAGATTCTTACTAGTCAGATATATTCTTGGGCGGTGAATAGGGGGTGTTGAGTCCAGTTCCCTGAGCAAGGAGTAGGTCTTGTCTATTACATATTGGGTTTATGGAACGGTATCTGAGCTAATTTGAAACCCTTGTTTTATGCATCACCCCACCTCACCTTTCCCGTTAGGCAGCCGTAGTGTGTTTTCTAACCGTGTGACTCTGTTCTGTTTTGTAATGCAGTTCAAGGGTAGCGGTTTTTACATTCCCTCTATAAGTGATATCTTATGATAAGTGTCTTTTTCTGTGTGACTTATTTCACTTAGAATCGTCGTACCTAAATCCACTCATCATGCTGCTACTAGCCTTATGACGTTGATTTCATGGCTGAGTGATATTCCATTGTACATAAGGACCACAACTTCTTTATCCATTTTTCCCTTTCCTGGGATATTTAAGGTGTAACGAAGTGGAGGTTCTTGTCAACAGAGCAGCCCTACACTTTGGGGTGCTTGTGTCTTGCTGATTTTTAGTTTTCCCAATTTATACGCCCATGAGTGGAAGTGCCCTATGCTCTCTAAGCTGAGTTTTGTAGATGTTTCAGGACACACCGTACACTTCTCCAGAGTGGCTGTTGGCAATTTACATCCCGCCCATCAGCGTAGCAAGGCTCCCGTTTCTCCGTGGCCTGTCCTGCATTTCTGGTTTTGACACTTTATTCAGCATGGCCCTTTTGACCGATGGGAAGCGAGACTTCTTTGTAGCGCTGATTTGCCTTTCCAGGTTGCTTGGTTGGCCAAAAAGGGCGTATGCGTTTTTTCCTGAATATATTCAGGAAAAAACGCATACGCCCTTTTTGGCCAAGGGCATCATTGTCGAGGTTTTGCCGCTTTTCCTGTGCTTTAAAGGCGATTCGAATCTGCCTCCTGAAATCTGTTTCCTGCAATTCTGCCTTGCTTTCAAATCCTCTTCGTTGCCTTCCCTCAATATATTTGTAGCCGAGAGTTATCATTTATAAGTGTGCAGGTTTGTGAGTTGCAGTGCCCCTGAGCTCCATTTTTCAACTCGCTCTCTTGGGAGCTGGCCGCAAAAGCGCAGGATTGCTTTAGGCCCTATTCTGCTTCCGGGCGGCAGACTGAGCCTGTGGTTAATTCTTCTTCCTGATGGGAAAATAGAGTGACCTGTGCCTGTCCCAACACCTAGAGCTAGTCTCTCATTGGTTCCCCCTCTTCCCGTTCATCCTCAGGACAAATTGCCACCTGTATGGAACAGGAGGTTAAAGGTGCTGATTCTCCAAGGAGGGAGATTGCTAGTAAAGCGGCTGGAATGGCGAACCCGAGCACAAGGAGATGAGAAATGAGGTGCGTTTTAGCAACCTTTCCCGATCACTCGGTGGACCATCTTCTGGGTTTCTCATGCATGCTTTCGATGTAGGAAGATGCCCTTGAACCTGGAGATTTGGGACCCATGGGATGGGTACCCCGCAGTACTACTTTAAAGCGTCTTCGTTTGCTCACCCAACCTCACCAAACCTCTCAGCCCCAAGAGTGTCCACCCTTATGTCTCAATCAGCTGCAGGTCTAGATATGGTCAATCCAGGTGGCATCACAGCCCCTGAACGAATTTTGTAAGAATTTCTCTCTCTCTCACTGTCTTTGTTTCACGGGTTTTTAAAATTAATTGGGTTTTATAATGGGGTTTAGCTGCTTTTCACTGCTGTGTTTATGCAGCTTTACACCCACTTGACTCACTTACAGAGAGATATCAATACATAGGTTTTAAGATTCTTACTAGTCAGATATATTCTTGGGCGGTGAATAGGGGGTGTTGAGTCCAGTTCCCTGAGCAAGGAGTAGGTCTTGTCTATTACATATTGGGTTTATGGAACGGTATCTGAGCTAATTTGAAACCCTTGTTTTATGCATCACCCCACCTCACCTTTCCCGTTAGGCAGCCGTAGTGTGTTTTCTAACCGTGTGACTCTGTTCTGTTTTGTAATGCAGTTCAAGGGTAGCGGTTTTTACATTCCCTCTATAAGTGATATCTTATGATAAGTGTCTTTTTCTGTGTGACTTATTTCACTTAGAATCGTCGTACCTAAATCCACTCATCATGCTGCTACTAGCCTTATGACGTTGATTTCATGGCTGAGTGATATTCCATTGTACATAAGGACCACAACTTCTTTATCCATTTTTCCCTTTCCTGGGATATTTAAGGTGTAACGAAGTGGAGGTTCTTGTCAACAGAGCAGCCCTACACTTTGGGGTGCTTGTGTCTTGCTGATTTTTAGTTTTCCCAATTTATACGCCCATGAGTGGAAGTGCCCTATGCTCTCTAAGCTGAGTTTTGTAGATGTTTCAGGACACACCGTACACTTCTCCAGAGTGGCTGTTGGCAATTTACATCCCGCCCATCAGCGTAGCAAGGTTCCCGTTTCTCCGTGGCCTGTCCTGCATTTCTGGTTTTGACACTTTATTCAGCATGGCCCTTTTGACCGATGGGAAGCGAGACTTCTTTGTAGCGCTGATTTGCCTTTGCAGGTTGCTTGGTTGGCCAAAAAGGGCGTATGCGTTTTTTCCTGAATATATTCAGGGAAAAACGCATACGCCCTTTTTGGCCAAGGGCATCATTGTCGAGGTTTTGCCGCTTTTCCTGTGCTTTAAAGGCGATTCGAATCTGCCTCCTGAAATCTGTTTCCTGCAATTCTGCCTTGCTTTCAAATCCTCTTTGTTGCCTTCCCTCAATATATTTGTAGCCGAGAATTATCATTTATAAGTCTGCAGGTTTGTGAATTGCAGTGCCCCTGAGCTCCATTTTTCAACTCGCTCTCTTGGGAGCTGGCCGCAAAAGCGCAGGATTGCTTTAGGCCCTATTCTGCTTCCGGGCGGCAGACTGAGCCTGTGGTTAATTCTTCTTCCTGATGGGAAAATAGAGTGACCTGTGCCTGTCCCAACACCTAGAGCTAGTCTCTCATTGGTTCCCCCTCTTCCCGTTCATCCTCAGGACAAATTGCCACCTGTATGGAACAGGAGGTTAAAGGTGCTGATTCTCCAAGGAGGGAGATTGCTAGTAAAGCGGCTGGAATGGCGAACCCGAGCACAAGGAGATGAGAAATGAGGTGCGTTTTAGCAACCTTTCCCGATCACTCGGTGGACCATCTTCTGGGTTTCTCATGCATGTTTTCGATGTAGGAAGATGCCCTTGAACCTGGAGATTTGGGACCCATGGGATGGGTACCCCGCAGTACTACTTTAAAGCGTCTGCGTTTGCTCACCCAACCTCACCAAACCTCTCAGCCCCAAGAGTGTCCACCCTTATGTCTCAATCAGCTGCAGGTCTAGATATGGTCAATCCAGGTGGCATCACAGCCCCTGAACGAATTTTGTAAGAATTTCTCTCTCTCTCACTGTCTTTGTTTCACGGGTTTTTAAAATTAATTGGGTTTTATAATGGGGTTTAGCTGCTTTTCACTGCTGTGTTTATGCAGCTTTACACCCACTTGACTCACTTACAGAGAGATATCAATACATAGGTTTTAAGATTCTTACTAGTCAGATATATTCTTGGGCGGTGAATAGGGGGTGTTGAGTCCAGTTCCCTGAGCAAGGAGTAGGTCTTGTCTATTACATATTGGGTTTATGGAACGGTATCTGAGCTAATTTGAAACCCTTGTTTTATGCATCACCCCACCTCACCTTTCCCGTTAGGCAGCCGTAGTGTGTTTTCTAACCGTGTGACTCTGTTCTGTTTTGTAATGCAGTTCAAGGGTAGCGGTTTTTACATTCCCTCTATAAGTGATATCTTATGATAAGTGTCTTTTTCTGTGTGACTTATTTCACTTAGAATCGTCGTACCTAAATCCACTCATCATGCTGCTACTAGCCTTATGACGTTGATTTCATGGCTGAGTGATATTCCATTGTACATAAGGACCACAACTTCTTTATCCATTTTTCCCTTTCCTGGGATATTTAAGGTGTAACGAAGTGGAGGTTCTTGTCAACAGAGCAGCCCTACACTTTGGGGTGCTTGTGTCTTGCTGATTTTTAGTTTTCCCAATTTATACGCCCATGAGTGGAAGTGCCCTATGCTCTCTAAGCTGAGTTTTGTAGATGTTTCAGGACACACCGTACACTTCTCCAGAGTGGCTGTTGGCAATTTACATCCCGCCCATCAGCGTAGCAAGGCTCCCGTTTCTCCGTGGCCTGTCCTGCATTTCTGGTTTTGACACTTTATTCAGCATGGCCCTTTTGACCGATGGGAAGCGAGACTTCTTTGTAGCGCTGATTTGCCTTTCCAGGTTGCTTGGTTGGCCAAAAAGGGCGTATGCGTTTTTTCCTGAATATATTCAGGAAAAAACGCATACGCCCTTTTTGGCCAAGGGCATCATTGTCGAGGTTTTGCCGCTTTTCCTGTGCTTTAAAGGCGATTCGAATCTGCCTCCTGAAATCTGTTTCCTGCAATTCTGCCTTGCTTTCAAATCCTCTTCGTTGCCTTCCCTCAATATATTTGTAGCCGAGAGTTATCATTTATAAGTGTGCAGGTTTGTGAGTTGCAGTGCCCCTGAGCTCCATTTTTCAACTCGCTCTCTTGGGAGCTGGCCGCAAAAGCGCAGGATTGCTTTAGGCCCTATTCTGCTTCCGGGCGGCAGACTGAGCCTGTGGTTAATTCTTCTTCCTGATGGGAAAATAGAGTGACCTGTGCCTGTCCCAACACCTAGAGCTAGTCTCTCATTGGTTCCCCCTGTTCCCGTTCATCCTCAGGACAAATTGCCACCTGTATGGAACAGGAGGTTAAAGGTGCTGATTCTCCAAGGAGGGAGATTGCTAGTAAAGCGGCTGGAATGGCGAACCCGAGCACAAGGAGATGAGAAATGAGGTGCGTTTTAGCAACCTTTCCCGATCACTCGGTGGACCATCTTCTGGGTTTCTCATGCATGCTTTCGATGTAGGAAGATGCCCTTGAACCTGGAGATTTGGGACCCATGGGATGGGTACCCCGCAGTACTACTTTAAAGCGTCTGCGTTTGCTCACCCAACCTCACCAAACCTCTCAGCCCCAAGAGTGTCCACCCTTATGTCTCAATCAGCTGCAGGTCTAGATATGGTCAATCCAGGTGGCATCACAGCCCCTGAACGAATTTTGTAAGAATTTCTCTCTCTCTCACTGTCTTTGTTTCACGGGTTTTTAAAATTAATTGGGTTTTATAATGGGGTTTAGCTGCTTTTCACTGCTGTGTTTATGCAGCTTTACACCCACTTGACTCACTTACAGAGAGATATCAATACATAGGTTTTAAGATTCTTACTAGTCAGATATATTCTTGGGCGGTGAATAGGGGGTGTTGAGTCCAGTTCCCTGAGCAAGGAGTAGGTCTTGTCTATTACATATTGGGTTTATGGAACGGTATCTGAGCTAATTTGAAACCCTTGTTTTATGCATCACCCCACCTCACCTTTCCCGTTAGGCAGCCGTAGTGTGTTTTCTAACCGTGTGACTCTGTTCTGTTTTGTAATGCAGTTCAAGGGTAGCGGTTTTTACATTCCCTCTATAAGTGATATCTTATGATAAGTGTCTTTTTCTGTGTGACTTATTTCACTTAGAATCGTCGTACCTAAATCCACTCATCATGCTGCTACTAGCCTTATGACGTTGATTTCATGGCTGAGTGATATTCCATTGTACATAAGGACCACAACTTCTTTATCCATTTTTCCCTTTCCTGGGATATTTAAGGTGTAACGAAGTGGAGGTTCTTGTCAACAGAGCAGCCCTACACTTTGGGGTGCTTGTGTCTTGCTGATTTTTAGTTTTCCCAATTTATACGCCCATGAGTGGAAGTGCCCTATGCTCTCTAAGCTGAGTTTTGTAGATGTTTCAGGACACACCGTACACTTCTCCAGAGTGGCTGTTGGCAATTTACATCCCGCCCATCAGCGTAGCAAGGTTCCCGTTTCTCCGTGGCCTGTCCTGCATTTCTGGTTTTGACACTTTATTCAGCATGGCCCTTTTGACCGATGGGAAGCGAGACTTCTTTGTAGCGCTGATTTGCCTTTGCAGGTTGCTTGGTTGGCCAAAAAGGGCGTATGCGTTTTTTCCTGAATATATTCAGGGAAAAACGCATACGCCCTTTTTGGCCAAGGGCATCATTGTCGAGGTTTTGCCGCTTTTCCTGTGCTTTAAAGGCGATTCGAATCTGCCTCCTGAAATCTGTTTCCTGCAATTCTGCCTTGCTTTCAAATCCTCTTTGTTGCCTTCCCTCAATATATTTGTAGCCGAGAGTTATCATTTATAAGTCTGCAGGTTTGTGAATTGCAGTGCCCCTGAGCTCCATTTTTCAACTCGCTCTCTTGGGAGCTGGCCGCAAAAGCGCAGGATTGCTTTAGGCCCTATTCTGCTTCCGGGCGGCAGACTGAGCCTGTGGTTAATTCTTCTTCCTGATGGGAAAATAGAGTGACCTGTGCCTGTCCCAACACCTAGAGCTAGTCTCTCATTGGTTCCCCCTCTTCCCGTTCATCCTCAGGACAAATTGCCACCTGTATGGAACAGGAGGTTAAAGGTGCTGATTCTCCAAGGAGGGAGATTGCTAGTAAAGCGGCTGGAATGGCGAACCCGAGCACAAGGAGATGAGAAATGAGGTGCGTTTTAGCAACCTTTCCCGATCACTCGGTGGACCATCTTCTGGGTTTCTCATGCATGTTTTCGATGTAGGAAGATGCCCTTGAACCTGGAGATTTGGGACCCATGGGATGGGTACCCCGCAGTACTACTTTAAAGCGTCTGCGTTTGCTCACCCAACCTCACCAAACCTCTCAGCCCCAAGAGTGTCCACCCTTATGTCTCAATCAGCTGCAGGTCTAGATATGGTCAATCCAGGTGGCATCACAGCCCCTGAACGAATTTTGTAAGAATTTCTCTCTCTCTCACTGTCTTTGTTTCACGGGTTTTTAAAATTAATTGGGTTTTATAATGGGGTTTAGCTGCTTTTCACTGCTGTGTTTATGCAGCTTTACACCCACTTGACTCACTTACAGAGAGATATCAATACATAGGTTTTAAGATTCTTACTAGTCAGATATATTCTTGGGCGGTGAATAGGGGGTGTTGAGTCCAGTTCCCTGAGCAAGGAGTAGGTCTTGTCTATTACATATTGGGTTTATGGAACGGTATCTGAGCTAATTTGAAACCCTTGTTTTATGCATCACCCCACCTCACCTTTCCCGTTAGGCAGCCGTAGTGTGTTTTCTAACCGTGTGACTCTGTTCTGTTTTGTAATGCAGTTCAAGGGTAGCGGTTTTTACATTCCCTCTATAAGTGATATCTTATGATAAGTGTCTTTTTCTGTGTGACTTATTTCACTTAGAATCGTCGTACCTAAATCCACTCATCATGCTGCTACTAGCCTTATGACGTTGATTTCATGGCTGAGTGATATTCCATTGTACATAAGGACCACAACTTCTTTATCCATTTTTCCCTTTCCTGGGATATTTAAGGTGTAACGAAGTGGAGGTTCTTGTCAACAGAGCAGCCCTACACTTTGGGGTGCTTGTGTCTTGCTGATTTTTAGTTTTCCCAATTTATACGCCCATGAGTGGAAGTGCCCTATGCTCTCTAAGCTGAGTTTTGTAGATGTTTCAGGACACACCGTACACTTCTCCAGAGTGGCTGTTGGCAATTTACATCCCGCCCATCAGCGTAGCAAGGCTCCCGTTTCTCCGTGGCCTGTCCTGCATTTCTGGTTTTGACACTTTATTCAGCATGGCCCTTTTGACCGATGGGAAGCGAGACTTCTTTGTAGCGCTGATTTGCCTTTCCAGGTTGCTTGGTTGGCCAAAAAGGGCGTATGCGTTTTTTCCTGAATATATTCAGGAAAAAACGCATACGCCCTTTTTGGCCAAGGGCATCATTGTCGAGGTTTTGCCGCTTTTCCTGTGCTTTAAAGGCGATTCGAATCTGCCTCCTGAAATCTGTTTCCTGCAATTCTGCCTTGCTTTCAAATCCTCTTCGTTGCCTTCCCTCAATATATTTGTAGCCGAGAGTTATCATTTATAAGTGTGCAGGTTTGTGAGTTGCAGTGCCCCTGAGCTCCATTTTTCAACTCGCTCTCTTGGGAGCTGGCCGCAAAAGCGCAGGATTGCTTTAGGCCCTATTCTGCTTCCGGGCGGCAGACTGAGCCTGTGGTTAATTCTTCTTCCTGATGGGAAAATAGAGTGACCTGTGCCTGTCCCAACACCTAGAGCTAGTCTCTCATTGGTTCCCCCTCTTCCCGTTCATCCTCAGGACAAATTGCCACCTGTATGGAACAGGAGGTTAAAGGTGCTGATTCTCCAAGGAGGGAGATTGCTAGTAAAGCGGCTGGAATGGCGAACCCGAGCACAAGGAGATGAGAAATGAGGTGCGTTTTAGCAACCTTTCCCGATCACTCGGTGGACCATCTTCTGGGTTTCTCATGCATGCTTTCGATGTAGGAAGATGCCCTTGAACCTGGAGATTTGGGACCCATGGGATGGGTACCCCGCAGTACTACTTTAAAGCGTCTTCGTTTGCTCACCCAACCTCACCAAACCTCTCAGCCCCAAGAGTGTCCACCCTTATGTCTCAATCAGCTGCAGGTCTAGATATGGTCAATCCAGGTGGCATCACAGCCCCTGAACGAATTTTGTAAGAATTTCTCTCTCTCTCACTGTCTTTGTTTCACGGGTTTTTAAAATTAATTGGGTTTTATAATGGGGTTTAGCTGCTTTTCACTGCTGTGTTTATGCAGCTTTACACCCACTTGACTCACTTACAGAGAGATATCAATACATAGGTTTTAAGATTCTTACTAGTCAGATATATTCTTGGGCGGTGAATAGGGGGTGTTGAGTCCAGTTCCCTGAGCAAGGAGTAGGTCTTGTCTATTACATATTGGGTTTATGGAACGGTATCTGAGCTAATTTGAAACCCTTGTTTTATGCATCACCCCACCTCACCTTTCCCGTTAGGCAGCCGTAGTGTGTTTTCTAACCGTGTGACTCTGTTCTGTTTTGTAATGCAGTTCAAGGGTAGCGGTTTTTACATTCCCTCTATAAGTGATATCTTATGATAAGTGTCTTTTTCTGTGTGACTTATTTCACTTAGAATCGTCGTACCTAAATCCACTCATCATGCTGCTACTAGCCTTATGACGTTGATTTCATGGCTGAGTGATATTCCATTGTACATAAGGACCACAACTTCTTTATCCATTTTTCCCTTTCCTGGGATATTTAAGGTGTAACGAAGTGGAGGTTCTTGTCAACAGAGCAGCCCTACACTTTGGGGTGCTTGTGTCTTGCTGATTTTTAGTTTTCCCAATTTATACGCCCATGAGTGGAAGTGCCCTATGCTCTCTAAGCTGAGTTTTGTAGATGTTTCAGGACACACCGTACACTTCTCCAGAGTGGCTGTTGGCAATTTACATCCCGCCCATCAGCGTAGCAAGGTTCCCGTTTCTCCGTGGCCTGTCCTGCATTTCTGGTTTTGACACTTTATTCAGCATGGCCCTTTTGACCGATGGGAAGCGAGACTTCTTTGTAGCGCTGATTTGCCTTTGCAGGTTGCTTGGTTGGCCAAAAAGGGCGTATGCGTTTTTTCCTGAATATATTCAGGGAAAAACGCATACGCCCTTTTTGGCCAAGGGCATCATTGTCGAGGTTTTGCCGCTTTTCCTGTGCTTTAAAGGCGATTCGAATCTGCCTCCTGAAATCTGTTTCCTGCAATTCTGCCTTGCTTTCAAATCCTCTTTGTTGCCTTCCCTCAATATATTTGTAGCCGAGAGTTATCATTTATAAGTCTGCAGGTTTGTGAATTGCAGTGCCCCTGAGCTCCATTTTTCAACTCGCTCTCTTGGGAGCTGGCCGCAAAAGCGCAGGATTGCTTTAGGCCCTATTCTGCTTCCGGGCGGCAGACTGAGCCTGTGGTTAATTCTTCTTCCTGATGGGAAAATAGAGTGACCTGTGCCTGTCCCAACACCTAGAGCTAGTCTCTCATTGGTTCCCCCTCTTCCCGTTCATCCTCAGGACAAATTGCCACCTGTATGGAACAGGAGGTTAAAGGTGCTGATTCTCCAAGGAGGGAGATTGCTAGTAAAGCGGCTGGAATGGCGAACCCGAGCACAAGGAGATGAGAAATGAGGTGCGTTTTAGCAACCTTTCCCGATCACTCGGTGGACCATCTTCTGGGTTTCTCATGCATGTTTTCGATGTAGGAAGATGCCCTTGAACCTGGAGATTTGGGACCCATGGGATGGGTACCCCGCAGTACTACTTTAAAGCGTCTGCGTTTGCTCACCCAACCTCACCAAACCTCTCAGCCCCAAGAGTGTCCACCCTTATGTCTCAATCAGCTGCAGGTCTAGATATGGTCAATCCAGGTGGCATCACAGCCCCTGAACGAATTTTGTAAGAATTTCTCTCTCTCTCACTGTCTTTGTTTCACGGGTTTTTAAAATTAATTGGGTTTTATAATGGGGTTTAGCTGCTTTTCACTGCTGTGTTTATGCAGCTTTACACCCACTTGACTCACTTACAGAGAGATATCAATACATAGGTTTTAAGATTCTTACTAGTCAGATATATTCTTGGGCGGTGAATAGGGGGTGTTGAGTCCAGTTCCCTGAGCAAGGAGTAGGTCTTGTCTATTACATATTGGGTTTATGGAACGGTATCTGAGCTAATTTGAAACCCTTGTTTTATGCATCACCCCACCTCACCTTTCCCGTTAGGCAGCCGTAGTGTGTTTTCTAACCGGGTGACTCTGTTCTGTTTTGTAATGCAGTTCAAGGGTAGCGGTTTTTACATTCCCTCTATAAGTGATATCTTATGATAAGTGTCTTTTTCTGTGTGACTTATTTCACTTAGAATCGTCGTACCTAAATCCACTCATCATGCTGCTACTAGCCTTATGACGTTGATTTCATGGCTGAGTGATATTCCATTGTACATAAGGACCACAACTTCTTTATCCATTTTTCCCTTTCCTGGGATATTTAAGGTGTAACGAAGTGGAGGTTCTTGTCAACAGAGCAGCCCTACACTTTGGGGTGCTTGTGTCTTGCTGATTTTTAGTTTTCCCAATTTATACGCCCATGAGTGGAAGTGCCCTATGCTCTCTAAGCTGAGTTTTGTAGATGTTTCAGGACACACCGTACACTTCTCCAGAGTGGCTGTTGGCAATTTACATCCCGCCCATCAGCGTAGCAAGGCTCCCGTTTCTCCGTGGCCTGTCCTGCATTTCTGGTTTTGACACTTTATTCAGCATGGCCCTTTTGACCGATGGGAAGCGAGACTTCTTTGTAGCGCTGATTTGCCTTTCCAGGTTGCTTGGTTGGCCAAAAAGGGCGTATGCGTTTTTTCCTGAATATATTCAGGAAAAAACGCATACGCCCTTTTTGGCCAAGGGCATCATTGTCGAGGTTTTGCCGCTTTTCCTGTGCTTTAAAGGCGATTCGAATCTGCCTCCTGAAATCTGTTTCCTGCAATTCTGCCTTGCTTTCAAATCCTCTTCGTTGCCTTCCCTCAATATATTTGTAGCCGAGAGTTATCATTTATAAGTGTGCAGGTTTGTGAGTTGCAGTGCCCCTGAGCTCCATTTTTCAACTCGCTCTCTTGGGAGCTGGCCGCAAAAGTGCAGGATTGCTTTAGGCCCTATTCTGCTTCCGGGCGGCAGACTGAGCCTGTGGTTAATTCTTCTTCCTGATGGGAAAATAGAGTGACCTGTGCCTGTCCCAACACCTAGAGCTAGTCTCTCATTGGTTCCCCCTCTTCCCGTTCATCCTCAGGACAAATTGCCACCTGTATGGAACAGGAGGTTAAAGGTGCTGATTCTCCAAGGAGGGAGATTGCTAGTAAAGCGGCTGGAATGGCGAACCCGAGCACAAGGAGATGAGAAATGAGGTGCGTTTTAGCAACCTTTCCCGATCACTCGGTGGACCATCTTCTGGGTTTCTCATGCATATTTTCGATGTAGGAAGATGCCCTTGAACCTGGAGATTTGGGACCCATGGGATGGGTACCCCGCAGTACTACTTTAAAGCGTCTGCGTTTGCTCACCCAACCTCACCAAACCTCTC
The DNA here is from genome assembly GCF_028021215.1 of Eschrichtius robustus. Lineage (NCBI taxonomy): Eukaryota > Metazoa > Chordata > Mammalia > Artiodactyla > Eschrichtiidae > Eschrichtius > Eschrichtius robustus. The sequence continues at coordinate 20,449,267 of NC_090830.1, read as the reverse complement.
AGCCCCAAGAGTGTCCACCCTTATGTCTCAATCAGCTGCAGGTCTAGATATGGTCAATCCAGGTGGCATCACAGCCCCTGAACGAATTTTGTAAGAATTTCTCTCTCTCTCACTGTCTTTGTTTCACGGGTTTTTAAAATTAATTGGGTTTTATAATGGGGTTTAGCTGCTTGTCACTGCTGTGTTTATGCAGCTTTACACCCACTTGACTCACTTACAGAGAGATATCAATACATAGGTTTTAAGATTCTTACTAGTCAGATATATTCTTGGGCGGTGAATAGGGGGTGTTGAGTCCAGTTCCCTGAGCAAGGAGTAGGTCTTGTCTATTACATATTGGGTTTATGGAACGGTATCTGAGCTAATTTGAAACCCTTGTTTTATGCATCACCCCACCTCACCTTTCCCGTTAGGCAGCCGTAGTGTGTTTTCTAACCGTGTGACTCTGTTCTGTTTTGTAATGCAGTTCAAGGGTAGCGGTTTTTACATTCCCTCTATAAGTGATATCTTATGATAAGTGTCTTTTTCTGTGTGACTTATTTCACTTAGAATCGTCGTACCTAAATCCACTCATCATGCTGCTACTAGCCTTATGACGTTGATTTCATGGCTGAGTGATATTCCATTGTACATAAGGACCACAACTTCTTTATCCATTTTTCCCTTTCCTGGGATATTTAAGGTGTAACGAAGTGGAGGTTCTTGTCAACAGAGCAGCCCTACACTTTGGGGTGCTTGTGTCTTGCTGATTTTTAGTTTTCCCAATTTATACGCCCATGAGTGGAAGTGCCCTATGCTCTCTAAGCTGAGTTTTGTAGATGTTTCAGGACACACCGTACACTTCTCCAGAGTGGCTGTTGGCAATTTACATCCCGCCCATCAGCGTAGCAAGGCTCCCGTTTCTCCGTGGCCTGTCCTGCATTTCTGGTTTTGACACTTTATTCAGCATGGCCCTTTTGACCGATGGGAAGCGAGACTTCTTTGTAGCGCTGATTTGCCTTTCCAGGTTGCTTGGTTGGCCAAAAAGGGCGTATGCGTTTTTTCCTGAATATATTCAGGAAAAAACGCATACGCCCTTTTTGGCCAAGGGCATCATTGTCGAGGTTTTGCCGCTTTTCCTGTGCTTTAAAGGCGATTCGAATCTGCCTCCTGAAATCTGTTTCCTGCAATTCTGCCTTGCTTTCAAATCCTCTTCGTTGCCTTCCCTCAATATATTTGTAGCCGAGAGTTATCATTTATAAGTCTGCAGGTTTGTGAGTTGCACTGACCCTGAGCTCCATTTTTCAACTCGCTCTCTTGGGAGCTGGCCGCAAAAGCGCAGGATTGCTTTAGGCCCTATTCTGCTTCCGGGCGGCAGACTGAGCCTGTGGTTAATTCTTCTTCCTGATGGGAAAATAGAGTGACCTGTGCCTGTCCCAACACCTAGAGCTAGTCTCTCATTGGTTCCCCCTCTTCCCGTTCATCCTCAGGACAAATTGCCACCTGTATGGAACAGGAGGTTAAAGGTGCTGATTCTCCAAGGAGGGAGATTGCTAGTAAAGCGGCTGGAATGGCGAACCCGAGCACAAGGAGATGAGAAATGAGGTGCGTTTTAGCAACCTTTCCCGATCACTCGGTGGACCATCTTCTGGGTTTCTCATGCATGCTTTCGATGTAGGAAGATGCCCTTGAACCTGGAGATTTGGGACCCATGGGATGGGTACCCCGCAGTACTACTTTAAAGCGTCTTTGTTTGCTCACCCAACCTCACCAAACCTCTCAGCCCCAAGAGTGTCCACCCTTATGTCTCAATCAGCTGCAGGTCTAGATATGGTCAATCCAGGTGGCATCACAGCCCCTGAACGAATTTTGTAAGAATTTCTCTCTCTCTCACTGTCTTTGTTTCACGGGTTTTTAAAATTAATTGGGTTTTATAATGGGGTTTAGCTGCTTTTCACTGCTGTGTTTATGCAGCTTTACACCCACTTGACTCACTTACAGAGAGATATCAATACATAGGTTTTAAGATTCTTACTAGTCAGATATATTCTTGGGCGGTGAATAGGGGGTGTTGAGTCCAGTTCCCTGAGCAAGGAGTAGGTCTTGTCTATTACATATTGGGTTTATGGAACGGTATCTGAGCTAATTTGAAACCCTTGTTTTATGCATCACCCCACCTCACCTTTCCCGTTAGGCAGCCGTAGTGTGTTTTCTAACCGGGTGACTCTGTTCTGTTTTGTAATGCAGTTCAAGGGTAGCGGTTTTTACATTCCCTCTATAAGTGATATCTTATGATAAGTGTCTTTTTCTGTGTGACTTATTTCACTTAGAATCGTCGTACCTAAATCCACTCATCATGCTGCTACTAGCCTTATGACGTTGATTTCATGGCTGAGTGATATTCCATTGTACATAAGGACCACAACTTCTTTATCCATTTTTCCCTTTCCTGGGATATTTAAGGTGTAACGAAGTGGAGGTTCTTGTCAACAGAGCAGCCCTACACTTTGGGGTGCTTGTGTCTTGCTGATTTTTAGTTTTCCCAATTTATACGCCCATGAGTGGAAGTGCCCTATGCTCTCTAAGCTGAGTTTTGTAGATGTTTCAGGACACACCGTACACTTCTCCAGAGTGGCTGTTGGCAATTTACATCCCGCCCATCAGCGTAGCAAGGCTCCCGTTTCTCCGTGGCCTGTCCTGCATTTCTGGTTTTGACACTTTATTCAGCATGGCCCTTTTGACCGATGGGAAGCGAGACTTCTTTGTAGCGCTGATTTGCCTTTCCAGGTTGCTTGGTTGGCCAAAAAGGGCGTATGCGTTTTTTCCTGAATATATTCAGGAAAAAACGCATACGCCCTTTTTGGCCAAGGGCATCATTGTCGAGGTTTTGCCGCTTTTCCTGTGCTTTAAAGGCGATTCGAATCTGCCTCCTGAAATCTGTTTCCTGCAATTCTGCCTTGCTTTCAAATCCTCTTTGTTGCCTTCCCTCAATATATTTGTAGCCGAGAGTTATCATTTATAAGTCTGCAGGTTTGTGAATTGCAGTGCCCCTGAGCTCCATTTTTCAACTCGCTCTCTTGGGAGCTGGCCGCAAAAGCGCAGGATTGCTTTAGGCCCTATTCTGCTTCTGGGCGGCAGACTGAGCCTGTGGTTAATTCTTCTTCCTGATGGGAAAATAGAGTGACCTGTGCCTGTCCCAACACCTAGAGCTAGCCTCTCATTGGTTCCCCCTCTTCCCGTTCATCCTCAGGACAAATTGCCACCTGTATGGAACAGGAGGTTAAAGGTGCTGATTCTCCAAGGAGGGAGATTGCTAGTAAAGCGGCTGGAATGGCGAACCCGAGCACAAGGAGATGAGAAATGAGGTGCGTTTTAGCAACCTTTCCCGATCACTCGGTGGACCATCTTCTGGGTTTCTCATGCATGTTTTCGATGTAGGAAGATGCCCTTGAACCTGGAGATTTGGGACCCATGGGATGGGTACCCCGCAGTACTACTTTAAAGCGTCTGCGTTTGCTCACCCAACCTCACCAAACCTCTCAGCCCCAAGAGTGTCCACCCTTATGTCTCAATCAGCTGCAGGTCTAGATATGGTCAATCCAGGTGGCATCACAGCCCCTGAACGAATTTTGTAAGAATTTCTCTCTCTCTCACTGTCTTTGTTTCACGGGTTTTTAAAATTAATTGGGTTTTATAATGGGGTTTAGCTGCTTTTCACTGCTGTGTTTATGCAGCTTTACACCCACTTGACTCACTTACAGAGAGATATAAATACATAGGTTTTAAGATTCTTACTAGTCAGATATATTCTTGGGCGGTGAATAGGGGGTGTTGAGTCCAGTTCCCTGAGCAAGGAGTAGGTCTTGTCTATTACATATTGGGTTTATGGAACGGTATCTGAGCTAATTTGAAACCCTTGTTTTATGCATCACCCCACCTCACCTTTCCCGTTAGGCAGCCGTAGTGTGTTTTCTAACCGTGTGACTCTGTTCTGTTTTGTAATGCAGTTCAAGGGTAGCGGTTTTTACATTCCCTCTATAAGTGATATCTTATGATAAGTGTCTTTTTCTGTGTGACTTATTTCACTTAGAATCGTCGTACCTAAATCCACTCATCATGCTGCTACTAGCCTTATGACGTTGATTTCATGGCTGAGTGATATTCCATTGTACATAAGGACCACAACTTCTTTATCCATTTTTCCCTTTCCTGGGATATTTAAGGTGTAACGAAGTGGAGGTTCTTGTCAACAGAGCAGCCCTACACTTTGGGGTGCTTGTGTCTTGCTGATTTTTAGTTTTCCCAATTTATACGCCCATGAGTGGAAGTGCCCTATGCTCTCTAAGCTGAGTTTTGTAGATGTTTCAGGACACACCGTACACTTCTCCAGAGTGGCTGTTGGCAATTTACATCCCGCCCATCAGCGTAGCAAGGCTCCCGTTTCTCCGTGGCCTGTCCTGCATTTCTGGTTTTGACACTTTATTCAGCATGGCCCTTTTGACCGATGGGAAGCGAGACTTCTTTGTAGCGCTGATTTGCCTTTCCAGGTTGCTTGGTTGGCCAAAAAGGGCGTATGCGTTTTTTCCTGAATATATTCAGGAAAAAACGCATACGCCCTTTTTGGCCAAGGGCATCATTGTCGAGGTTTTGCCGCTTTTCCTGTGCTTTAAAGGCGATTCGAATCTGCCTCCTGAAATCTGTTTCCTGCAATTCTGCCTTGCTTTCAAATCCTCTTTGTTGCCTTCCCTCAATATATTTGTAGCCGAGAGTTATCATTTATAAGTGTGCAGGTTTGTGAGTTGCAGTGCCCCTGAGCTCCATTTTTCAACTCGCTCTCTTGGGAGCTGGCCGCAAAAGCGCAGGATTGCTTTAGGCCCTATTCTGCTTCCGGGCGGCAGACTGAGCCTGTGGTTAATTCTTCTTCCTGATGGGAAAATAGAGTGACCTGTGCCTGTCCCAACACCTAGAGCTAGTCTCTCATTGGTTCCCCCTCTTCCCGTTCATCCTCAGGACAAATTGCCACCTGTATGGAACAGGAGGTTAAAGGTGCTGATTCTCCAAGGAGGGAGATTTCTAGTAAAGCGGCTGGAATGGCGAACCCGAGCACAAGGAGATGAGAAATGAGGTGCGTTTTAGCAACCTTTCCCGATCACTCGGTGGACCATCTTCTGGGTTTCTCATGCATGTTTTCGATGTAGGAAGATGCCCTTGAACCTGGAGATTTGGGACCCATGGGATGGGTACCCCGCAGTACTAATTTAAAGCGTCTGCGTTTGCTCACCCAACCTCACCAAACCTCTCAGCCCCAAGAGTGTCCACCCTTATGTCTCAATCAGCTGCAGGTCTAGATATGGTCAATCCAGGTGGCATCACAGCCCCTGAACGAATTTTGTAAGAATTTCTCTCTCTCTCACTGTCTTTGTTTCACGGGTTTTTAAAATTAATTGGGTTTTATAATGGGGTTTAGCTGCTTTTCACTGCTGTGTTTATGCAGCTTTACACCCACTTGACTCACTTACAGAGAGATATCAATACATAGGTTTTAAGATTCTTACTAGTCAGATATATTCTTGGGCGGTGAATAGGGGGTGTTGAGTCCAGTTCCCTGAGCAAGGAGTAGGTCTTGTCTATTACATATTGGGTTTATGGAACGGTATCTGAGCTAATTTGAAACCCTTGTTTTATGCATCACCCCACCTCACCTTTCCCGTTAGGCAGCCGTAGTGTGTTTTCTAACCGTGTGACTCTGTTCTGTTTTGTAATGCAGTTCAAGGGTAGCGGTTTTTACATTCCCTCTATAAGTGATATCTTATGATAAGTGTCTTTTTCTGTGTGACTTATTTCACTTAGAATCGTCGTACCTAAATCCACTCATCATGCTGCTACTAGCCTTATGACGTTGATTTCATGGCTGAGTGATATTCCATTGTACATAAGGACCACAACTTCTTTATCCATTTTTCCCTTTCCTGGGATATTTAAGGTGTAACGAAGTGGAGGTTCTTGTCAACAGAGCAGCCCTACACTTTGGGGTGCTTGTGTCTTGCTGATTTTTAGTTTTCCCAATTTATACGCCCATGAGTGGAAGTGCCCTATGCTCTCTAAGCTGAGTTTTGTAGATGTTTCAGGACACACCGTACACTTCTCCAGAGTGGCTGTTGGCAATTTACATCCCGCCCATCAGCGTAGCAAGGCTCCCGTTTCTCCGTGGCCTGTCCTGCATTTCTGGTTTTGACACTTTATTCAGCATGGCCCTTTTGACCGATGGGAAGCGAGACTTCTTTGTAGCGCTGATTTGCCTTTCCAGGTTGCTTGGTTGGCCAAAAAGGGCGTATGCGTTTTTTCCTGAATATATTCAGGAAAAAACGCATACGCCCTTTTTGGCCAAGGGCATCATTGTCGAGGTTTTGCCGCTTTTCCTGTGCTTTAAAGGCGATTCGAATCTGCCTCCTGAAATCTGTTTCCTGCAATTCTGCCTTGCTTTCAAATCCTCTTCGTTGCCTTCCCTCAATATATTTGTAGCCGAGAGTTATCATTTATAAGTCTGCAGGTTTGTGAGTTGCAGTGCCCCTGAGCTCCATTTTTCAACTCGCTCTCTTGGGAGCTGGCCGCAAAAGCGCAGGATTGCTTTAGGCCCTATTCTGCTTCCGGGCGGCAGACTGAGCCTGTGGTTAATTCTTCTTCCTGATGGAAAAATAGAGTGACCTGTGCCTGTCCCAACACCTAGAGCTAGTCTCTCATTGGTTCCCCCTCTTCCCGTTCATCCTCAGGACAAATTGCCACCTGTATGGAACAGGAGGTTAAAGGTGCTGATTCTCCAAGGAGGGAGATTGCTAGTAAAGCGGCTGGAATGGCGAACCCGAGCACAAGGAGATGAGAAATGAGGTGCGTTTTAGCAACCTTTCCCGATCACTCGGTGGACCATCTTCTGGGTTTCTCATGCATATTTTCGATGTAGGAAGATGCCCTTGAACCTGGAGATTTGGGACCCATGGGATGGGTACCCCGCAGTACTACTTTAAAGCGTCTGCGTTTGCTCACCCAACCTCACCAAACCTCTCAGCCCCAAGAGTGTCCACCCTTATGTCTCAATCAGCTGCAGGTCTAGATATGGTCAATCCAGGTGGCATCACAGCCCCTGAACGAATTTTGTAAGAATTTCTCTCTCTCTCACTGTCTTTGTTTCACGGGTTTTTAAAATTAATTGGGTTTTATAATGGGGTTTAGCTGCTTTTCACTGCTGTGTTTATGCAGCTTTACACCCACTTGACTCACTTACAGAGAGATATCAATACATAGGTTTTAAGATTCTTACTAGTCAGATATATTCTTGGGCGGTGAATAGGGGGTGTTGAGTCCAGTTCCCTGAGCAAGGAGTAGGTCTTGTCTATTACATATTGGGTTTATGGAACGGTATCTGAGCTAATTTGAAACCCTTGTTTTATGCATCACCCCACCTCACCTTTCCCGTTAGGCAGCCGTAGTGTGTTTTCTAACCGTGTGACTCTGTTCTGTTTTGTAATGCAGTTCAAGGGTAGCGGTTTTTACATTCCCTCTATAAGTGATATCTTATGATAAGTGTCTTTTTCTGTGTGACTTATTTCACTTAGAATCGTCGTACCTAAATCCACTCATCATGCTGCTACTAGCCTTATGACGTTGATTTCATGGCTGAGTGATATTCCATTGTACATAAGGACCACAACTTCTTTATCCATTTTTCCCTTTCCTGGGATATTTAAGGTGTAACGAAGTGGAGGTTCTTGTCAACAGAGCAGCCCTACACTTTGGGGTGCTTGTGTCTTGCTGATTTTTAGTTTTCCCAATTTATACGCCCATGAGTGGAAGTGCCCTATGCTCTCTAAGCTGAGTTTTGTAGATGTTTCAGGACACACCGTACACTTCTCCAGAGTGGCTGTTGGCAATTTACATCCCGCCCATCAGCGTAGCAAGGCTCCCGTTTCTCCGTGGCCTGTCCTGCATTTCTGGTTTTGACACTTTATTCAGCATGGCCCTTTTGACCGATGGGAAGCGAGACTTCTTTGTAGCGCTGATTTGCCTTTCCAGGTTGCTTGGTTGGCCAAAAAGGGCGTATGCGTTTTTTCCTGAATATATTCAGGAAAAAACGCATACGCCCTTTTTGGCCAAGGGCATCATTGTCGAGGTTTTGCCGCTTTTCCTGTGCTTTAAAGGCGATTCGAATCTGCCTCCTGAAATCTGTTTCCTGCAATTCTGCCTTGCTTTCAAATCCTCTTCGTTGCCTTCCCTCAATATATTTGTAGCCGAGAGTTATCATTTATAAGTGTGCAGGTTTGTGAGTTGCAGTGCCCCTGAGCTCCATTTTTCAACTCGCTCTCTTGGGAGCTGGCCGCAAAAGCGCAGGATTGCTTTAGGCCCTATTCTGCTTCCGGGCGGCAGACTGAGCCTGTGGTTAATTCTTCTTCCTGATGGGAAAATAGAGTGACCTGTGCCTGTCCCAACACCTAGAGCTAGTCTCTCATTGGTTCCCCCTCTTCCCGTTCATCCTCAGGACAAATTGCCACCTGTATGGAACAGGAGGTTAAAGGTGCTGATTCTCCAAGGAGGGAGATTGCTAGTAAAGCGGCTGGAATGGCGAACCCGAGCACAAGGAGATGAGAAATGAGGTGCGTTTTAGCAACCTTTCCCGATCACTCGGTGGACCATCTTCTGGGTTTCTCATGCATGTTTTCGATGTAGGAAGATGCCCTTGAACCTGGAGATTTGGGACCCATGGGATGGGTACCCCGCAGTACTACTTTAAAGCGTCTGCGTTTGCTCACCCAACCTCACCAAACCTCTCAGCCCCAAGAGTGTCCACCCTTATGTCTCAATCAGCTGCAGGTCTAGATATGGTCAATCCAGGTGGCATCACAGCCCCTGAACGAATTTTGTAAGAATTTCTCTCTCTCTCACTGTCTTTGTTTCACGGGTTTTTAAAATTAATTGGGTTTTATAATGGGGTTTAGCTGCTTTTCACTGCTGTGTTTATGCAGCTTTACACCCACTTGACTCACTTACAGAGAGATATCAATACATAGGTTTTAAGATTCTTACTAGTCAGATATATTCTTGGGCGGTGAATAGGGGGTGTTGAGTCCAGTTCCCTGAGCAAGGAGTAGGTCTTGTCTATTACATATTGGGTTTATGGAACGGTATCTGAGCTAATTTGAAACCCTTGTTTTATGCATCACCCCACCTCACCTTTCCCGTTAGGCAGCCGTAGTGTGTTTTCTAACCGTGTGACTCTGTTCTGTTTTGTAATGCAGTTCAAGGGTAGCGGTTTTTACATTCCCTCTATAAGTGATATCTTATGATAAGTGTCTTTTTCTGTGTGACTTATTTCACTTAGAATCGTCGTACCTAAATCCACTCATCATGCTGCTACTAGCCTTATGACGTTGATTTCATGGCTGAGTGATATTCCATTGTACATAAGGACCACAACTTCTTTATCCATTTTTCCCTTTCCTGGGATATTTAAGGTGTAACGAAGTGGAGGTTCTTGTCAACAGAGCAGCCCTACACTTTGGGGTGCTTGTGTCTTGCTGATTTTTAGTTTTCCCAATTTATACGCCCATGAGTGGAAGTGCCCTATGCTCTCTAAGCTGAGTTTTGTAGATGTTTCAGGACACACCGTACACTTCTCCAGAGTGGCTGTTGGCAATTTACATCCCGCCCATCAGCGTAGCAAGGCTCCTGTTTCTCCGTGGCCTGTCCTGCATTTCTGGTTTTGACACTTTATTTAGCATGGCCCTTTTGACCGATGGGAAGCGAGACTTCTTTGTAGCGCTGATTTGCCTTTCCAGGTTGCTTGGTTGGCCAAAAAGGGCGTATGCGTTTTTTCCTGAATATATTCAGGAAAAAACGCATACGCCCTTTTTGGCCAAGGGCATCATTGTCGAGGTTTTGCCGCTTTTCCTGTGCTTTAAAGGCGATTCGAATCTGCCTCCTGAAATCTGTTTCCTGCAATTCTGCCTTGCTTTCAAATCCTCTTCGTTGCCTTCCCTCAATATATTTGTAGCCGAGAGTTATCATTTATAAGTCTGCAGGTTTGTGAGTTGCAGTGCCCCTGAGCTCCATTTTTCAACTCGCTCTCTTGGGAGCTGGCCGCAAAAGCGCAGGATTGCTTTAGGCCCTATTCTGCTTCCGGGCGGCAGACTGAGCCTGTGGTTAATTCTTCTTCCTGATGGGAAAATAGAGTGACCTGTGCCTGTCCCAACACCTAGAGCTAGTCTCTCATTGGTTCCCCCTCTTCCCGTTCATCCTCAGGACAAATTGCCACCTGTATGGAACAGGAGGTTAAAGGTGCTGATTCTCCAAGGAGGGAGATTGCTAGTAAAGCGGCTGGAATGGCGAACCCGAGCACAAGGAGATGAGAAATGAGGTGCGTTTTAGCAACCTTTCCCGATCACTCGGTGGACCATCTTCTGGGTTTCTCATGCATGCTTTCGATGTAGGAAGATGCCCTTGAACCTGGAGATTTGGGACCCATGGGATGGGTACACCGCAGTACTACTTTAAAGCGTCTGCGTTTGCTCACCCAACCTCACCAAACCTCTCAGCCCCAAGAGTGTCCACCCTTATGTCTCAATCAGCTGCAGGTCTAGATATGGTCAATCCAGGTGGCATCACAGCCCCTGAACGAATTTTGTAAGAATTTCTCTCTCTCTCACTGTCTTTGTTTCACGGGTTTTTAAAATTAATTGGGTTTTATAATGGGGTTTAGCTGCTTGTCACTGCTGTGTTTATGCAGCTTTACACCCACTTGACTCACTTACAGAGAGATATCAATACATAGGTTTTAAGATTCTTACTAGTCAGATATATTCTTGGGCGGTGAATAGGGGGTGTTGAGTCCAGTTCCCTGAGCAAGGAGTAGGTCTTGTCTATTACATATTGGGTTTATGGAACGGTATCTGAGCTAATTTGAAACCCTTGTTTTATGCATCACCCCACCTCACCTTTCCCGTTAGGCAGCCGTAGTGTGTTTTCTAACCGGGTGACTCTGTTCTGTTTTGTAATGCAGTTCAAGGGTAGCGGTTTTTACATTCCCTCTATAAGTGATATCTTATGATAAGTGTCTTTTTCTGTGTGACATATTTCACTTAGAATCGTCGTACCTAAATCCACTCATCATGCTGCTACTAGCCTTATGACGTTGATTTCATGGCTGAGTGATATTCCATTGTACATAAGGACCACAACTTCTTTATCCATTTTTCCCTTTCCTGGGATATTTAAGGTGTAACGAAGTGGAGGTTCTTGTCAACAGAGCAGCCCTACACTTTGGGGTGCTTGTGTCTTGCTGATTTTTAGTTTTCCCAATTTATACGCCCATGAGTGGAAGTGCCCTATGCTCTCTAAGCTGAGTTTTGTAGATGTTTCAGGACACACCGTACACTTCTCCAGAGTGGCTGTTGGCAATTTACATCCCGCCCATCAGCGTAGCAAGGCTCCCGTTTCTCCGTGGCCTGTCCTGCATTTCTGGTTTTGACACTTTATTCAGCATGGCCCTTTTGACCGATGGGAAGCGAGACTTCTTTGTAGCGCTGATTTGCCTTTCCAGGTTGCTTGGTTGGCCAAAAAGGGCGTATGCGTTTTTTCCTGAATATATTCAGGAAAAAACGCATACGCCCTTTTTGGCCAAGGGCATCATTGTCGAGGTTTTGCCGCTTTTCCTGTGCTTTAAAGGCGATTCGAATCTGCCTCCTGAAATCTGTTTCCTGCAATTCTGCCTTGCTTTCAAATCCTCTTCGTTGCCTTCCCTCAATATATTTGTAGCCGAGAGTTATCATTTATAAGTGTGCAGGTTTGTGAGTTGCAGTGCCCCTGAGCTCCATTTTTCAACTCGCTCTCTTGGGAGCTGGCCGCAAAAGCGCAGGATTGCTTTAGGCCCTATTCTGCTTCCGGGCGGCAGACTGAGCCTGTGGTTAATTCTTCTTCCTGATGGGAAAATAGAGTGACCTGTGCCTGTCCCAACACCTAGAGCTAGTCTCTCATTGGTTCCCCCTCTTCCCGTTCATCCTCAGGACAAATTGCCACCTGTATGGAACAGGAGGTTAAAGGTGCTGATTCTCCAAGGAGGGAGATTGCTAGTAAAGCGGCTGGAATGGCGAACCCGAGCACAAGGAGATGAGAAATGAGGTGCGTTTTAGCAACCTTTCCCGATCACTCGGTGGACCATCTTCTGGGTTTCTCATGCATATTTTCGATGTAGGAAGATGCCCTTGAACCTGGAGATTTGGGACCCATGGGATGGGTACCCCGCAGTACTACTTTAAAGCGTCTGCGTTTGCTCACCCAACCTCACCAAACCTCTCAGCCCCAAGAGTGTCCACCCTTATGTCTCAATCAGCTGCAGGTCTAGATATGGTCAATCCAGGTGGCATCACAGCCCCTGAACGAATTTTGTAAGAATTTCTCTCTCTCTCACTGTCTTTGTTTCACGGGTTTTTAAAATTAATTGGGTTTTATAATGGGGTTTAGCTGCTTTTCACTGCTGTGTTTATGCTGCTTTACACACATTGACTCACTTACAGAGAGATATCAATACATAGGTTTTAAGATTCTTACTAGTCAGATATATTCTTGGGCGGTGAATAGGGGGTGTTGAGTCCAGTTCCCTGAGCAAGGAGTAGGTCTTGTCTATTACATATTGGGTTTATGGAACGGTATCTGAGCTAATTTGAAACCCTTGTTTTATGCATCACCCCACCTCACCTTTCCCGTTAGGCAGCCGTAGTGTGTTTTCTAACCGGGTGACTCTGTTCTGTTTTGTAATGCAGTTCAAGGGTAGCGGTTTTTACATTCCCTCTATAAGTGATATCTTATGATAAGTGTCTTTTTCTGTGTGACTTATTTCACTTAGAATCGTCGTACCTAAATCCACTCATCATGCTGCTACTAGCCTTATGACGTTGATTTCATGGCTGAGTGATATTCCATTGTACATAAGGACCACAACTTCTTTATCCATTTTTCCCTTTCCTGGGATATTTAAGGTGTAACGAAGTGGAGGTTCTTGTCAACAGAGCAGCCCTACACTTTGGGGTGCTTGTGTCTTGCTGATTTTTAGTTTTCCCAATTTATACGCCCATGAGTGGAAGTGCCCTATGCTCTCTAAGCTGAGTTTTGTAGATGTTTCAGGACACACCGTACACTTCTCCAGAGTGGCTGTTGGCAATTTACATCCCGCCCATCAGCGTAGCAAGGCTCCCGTTTCTCCGTGGCCTGTCCTGCATTTCTGGTTTTGACACTTTATTCAGCATGGCCCTTTTGACCGATGGGAAGCGAGACTTCTTTGTAGCGCTGATTTGCCTTTCCAGGTTGCTTGGTTGGCCAAAAAGGGCGTATGCGTTTTTTCCTGAATATATTCAGGAAAAAACGCATACGCCCTTTTTGGCCAAGGGCATCATTGTCGAGGTTTTGCCGCTTTTCCTGTGCTTTAAAGGCGATTCGAATCTGCCTCCTGAAATCTGTTTCCTGCAATTCTGCCTTGCTTTCAAATCCTCTTCGTTGCCTTCCCTCAATATATTTGTAGCCGAGAGTTATCATTTATAAGTGTGCAGGTTTGTGAGTTGCAGTGCCCCTGAGCTCCATTTTTCAACTCGCTCTCTTGGGAGCTGGCCGCAAAAGCGCAGGATTGCTTTAGGCCCTATTCTGCTTCCGGGCGGCAGACTGAGCCTGTGGTTAATTCTTCTTCCTGATGGGAAAATAGAGTGACCTGTGCCTGTCCCAACACCTAGAGCTAGTCTCTCATTGGTTCCCCCTCTTCCCGTTCATCCTCAGGACAAATTGCCACCTGTATGGAACAGGAGGTTAAAGGTGCTGATTCTCCAAGGAGGGAGATTGCTAGTAAAGCGGCTGGAATGGCGAACCCGAGCACAAGGAGATGAGAAATGAGGTGCGTTTTAGCAACCTTTCCCGATCACTCGGTGGACCATCTTCTGGGTTTCTCATGCATGTTTTCGATGTAGGAAGATGCCCTTGAACCTGGAGATTTGGGACCCATGGGATGGGTACCCCGCAGTACTACTTTAAAGCGTCTGCGTTTGCTCACCCAACCTCACCAAACCTCTCAGCCCCAAGAGTGTCCACCCTTATGTCTCAATCAGCTGCAGGTCTAGATATGGTCAATCCAGGTGGCATCACAGCCCCTGAACGAATTTTGTAAGAATTTCTCTCTCTCTCACTGTCTTTGTTTCACGGGTTTTTAAAATTAATTGGGTTTTATAATGGGGTTTAGCTGCTTTTCACTGCTGTGTTTATGCTGCTTTACACACATTGACTCACTTACAGAGAGATATCAATACATAGGTTTTAAGATTCTTACTAGTCAGATATATTCTTGGGCGGTGAATAGGGGGTGTTGAGTCCAGTTCCCTGAGCAAGGAGTAGGTCTTGTCTATTACATATTGGGTTTATGGAACGGTATCTGAGCTAATTTGAAACCCTTGTTTTATGCATCACCCCACCTCACCTTTCCCGTTAGGCAGCCGTAGTGTGTTTTCTAACCGGGTGACTCTGTTCTGTTTTGTAATGCAGTTCAAGGGTAGCGGTTTTTACATTCCCTCTATAAGTGATATCTTATGATAAGTGTCTTTTTCTGTGTGACTTATTTCACTTAGAATCGTCGTACCTAAATCCACTCATCATGCTGCTACTAGCCTTATGACGTTGATTTCATGGCTGAGTGATATTCCATTGTACATAAGGACCACAACTTCTTTATCCATTTTTCCCTTTCCTGGGATATTTAAGGTGTAACGAAGTGGAGGTTCTTGTCAACAGAGCAGCCCTACACTTTGGGGTGCTTGTGTCTTGCTGATTTTTAGTTTTCCCAATTTATACGCCCATGAGTGGAAGTGCCCTATGCTCTCTAAGCTGAGTTTTGTAGATGTTTCAGGACACACCGTACACTTCTCCAGAGTGGCTGTTGGCAATTTACATCCCGCCCATCAGCGTAGCAAGGCTCCCGTTTCTCCGTGGCCTGTCCTGCATTTCTGGTTTTGACACTTTATTCAGCATGGCCCTTTTGACCGATGGGAAGCGAGACTTCTTTGTAGCGCTGATTTGCCTTTCCAGGTTGCTTGGTTGGCCAAAAAGGGCGTATGCGTTTTTTCCTGAATATATTCAGGAAAAAACGCATACGCCCTTTTTGGCCAAGGGCATCATTGTCGAGGTTTTGCCGCTTTTCCTGTGCTTTAAAGGCGATTCGAATCTGCCTCCTGAAATCTGTTTCCTGCAATTCTGCCTTGCTTTCAAATCCTCTTCGTTGCCTTCCCTCAATATATTTGTAGCCGAGAGTTATCATTTATAAGTGTGCAGGTTTGTGAGTTGCAGTGCCCCTGAGCTCCATTTTTCAACTCGCTCTCTTGGGAGCTGGCCGCAAAAGCGCAGGATTGCTTTAGGCCCTATTCTGCTTCCGGGCGGCAGACTGAGCCTGTGGTTAATTCTTCTTCCTGATGGGAAAATAGAGTGACCTGTGCCTGTCCCAACACCTAGAGCTAGTCTCTCATTGGTTCCCCCTCTTCCCGTTCATCCTCAGGACAAATTGCCACCTGTATGGAACAGGAGGTTAAAGGTGCTGATTCTCCAAGGAGGGAGATTGCTAGTAAAGCGGCTGGAATGGCGAACCCGAGCACAAGGAGATGAGAAATGAGGTGCGTTTTAGCAACCTTTCCCGATCACTCGGTGGACCATCTTCTGGGTTTCTCATGCATGTTTTCGATGTAGGAAGATGCCCTTGAACCTGGAGATTTGGGACCCATGGGATGGGTACCCCGCAGTACTACTTTAAAGCGTCTGCGTTTGCTCACCCAACCTCACCAAACCTCTCAGCCCCAAGAGTGTCCACCCTTATGTCTCAATCAGCTGCAGGTCTAGATATGGTCAATCCAGGTGGCATCACAGCCCCTGAACGAATTTTGTAAGAATTTCTCTCTCTCTCACTGTCTTTGTTTCACGGGTTTTTAAAATTAATTGGGTTTTATAATGGGGTTTAGCTGCTTGTCACTGCTGTGTTTATGCAGCTTTACACCCACTTGACTCACTTACAGAGAGATATCAATACATAGGTTTTAAGATTCTTACTAGTCAGATATATTCTTGGGCGGTGAATAGGGGGTGTTGAGTCCAGTTCCCTGAGCAAGGAGTAGGTCTTGTCTATTACATATTGGGTTTATGGAACGGTATCTGAGCTAATTTGAAACCCTTGTTTTATGCATCACCCCACCTCACCTTTCCCGTTAGGCAGCCGTAGTGTGTTTTCTAACCGTGTGACTCTGTTCTGTTTTGTAATGCAGTTCAAGGGTAGCGGTTTTTACATTCCCTCTATAAGTGATATCTTATGATAAGTGTCTTTTTCTGTGTGACTTATTTCACTTAGAATCGTCGTACCTAAATCCACTCATCATGCTGCTACTAGCCTTATGACGTTGATTTCATGGCTGAGTGATATTCCATTGTACATAAGGACCACAACTTCTTTATCCATTTTTCCCTTTCCTGGGATATTTAAGGTGTAACGAAGTGGAGGTTCTTGTCAACAGAGCAGCCCTACACTTTGGGGTGCTTGTGTCTTGCTGATTTTTAGTTTTCCCAATTTATACGCCCATGAGTGGAAGTGCCCTATGCTCTCTAAGCTGAGTTTTGTAGATGTTTCAGGACACACCGTACACTTCTCCAGAGTGGCTGTTGGCAATTTACATCCCGCCCATCAGCGTAGCAAGGCTCCCGTTTCTCCGTGGCCTGTCCTGCATTTCTGGTTTTGACACTTTATTCAGCATGGCCCTTTTGACCGATGGGAAGCGAGACTTCTTTGTAGCGCTGATTTGCCTTTCCAGGTTGCTTGGTTGGCCAAAAAGGGCGTATGCGTTTTTTCCTGAATATATTCAGGAAAAAACGCATACGCCCTTTTTGGCCAAGGGCATCATTGTCGAGGTTTTGCCGCTTTTCCTGTGCTTTAAAGGCGATTCGAATCTGCCTCCTGAAATCTGTTTCCTGCAATTCTGCCTTGCTTTCAAATCCTCTTCGTTGCCTTCCCTCAATATATTTGTAGCCGAGAGTTATCATTTATAAGTGTGCAGGTTTGTGAGTTGCAGTGCCCCTGAGCTCCATTTTTCAACTCGCTCTCTTGGGAGCTGGCCGCAAAAGCGCAGGATTGCTTTAGGCCCTATTCTGCTTCCGGGCGGCAGACTGAGCCTGTGGTTAATTCTTCTTCCTGATGGGAAAATAGAGTGACCTGTGCCTGTCCCAACACCTAGAGCTAGTCTCTCATTGGTTCCCCCTTTTCCCGTTCATCCTCAGGACAAATTGCCACCTGTATGGAACAGGAGGTTAAAGGTGCTGATTCTCCAAGGAGGGAGATTGCTAGTAAAGCGGCTGGAATGGCGAACCCGAGCACAAGGAGATGAGAAATGAGGTGCGTTTTAGCAACCTTTCCCGATCACTCGGTGGACCATCTTCTGGGTTTCTCATGCATATTTTCGATGTAGGAAGATGCCCTTGAACCTGGAGATTTGGGACCCATGGGATGGGTACCCCGCAGTACTACTTTAAAGCGTCTGCGTTTGCTCACCCAACCTCACCAAACCTCTCAGCCCCAAGAGTGTCCACCCTTATGTCTCAATCAGCTGCAGGTCTAGATATGGTCAATCCAGGTGGCATCACAGCCCCTGAACGAATTTTGTAAGAATTTCTCTCTCTCTCACTGTCTTTGTTTCACGGGTTTTTAAAATTAATTGGGTTTTATAATGGGGTTTAGCTGCTTTTCACTGCTGTGTTTATGCTGCTTTACACACATTGACTCACTTACAGAGAGATATCAATACATAGGTTTTAAGATTCTTACTAGTCAGATATATTCTTGGGCGGTGAATAGGGGGTGTTGAGTCCAGTTCCCTGAGCAAGGAGTAGGTCTTGTCTATTACATATTGGGTTTATGGAACGGTATCTGAGCTAATTTGAAACCCTTGTTTTATGCATCACCCCACCTCACCTTTCCCGTTAGGCAGCCGTAGTGTGTTTTCTAACCGGGTGACTCTGTTCTGTTTTGTAATGCAGTTCAAGGGTAGCGGTTTTTACATTCCCTCTATAAGTGATATCTTATGATAAGTGTCTTTTTCTGTGTGACTTATTTCACTTAGAATCGTCGTACCTAAATCCACTCATCATGCTGCTACTAGCCTTATGACGTTGATTTCATGGCTGAGTGATATTCCATTGTACATAAGGACCACAACTTCTTTATCCATTTTTCCCTTTCCTGGGATATTTAAGGTGTAACGAAGTGGAGGTTCTTGTCAACAGAGCAGCCCTACACTTTGGGGTGCTTGTGTCTTGCTGATTTTTAGTTTTCCCAATTTATACGCCCATGAGTGGAAGTGCCCTATGCTCTCTAAGCTGAGTTTTGTAGATGTTTCAGGACACACCGTACACTTCTCCAGAGTGGCTGTTGGCAATTTACATCCCGCCCATCAGCGTAGCAAGGCTCCCGTTTCTCCGTGGCCTGTCCTGCATTTCTGGTTTTGACACTTTATTCAGCATGGCCCTTTTGACCGATGGGAAGCGAGACTTCTTTGTAGCGCTGATTTGCCTTTCCAGGTTGCTTGGTTGGCCAAAAAGGGCGTATGCGTTTTTTCCTGAATATATTCAGGAAAAAACGCATACGCCCTTTTTGGCCAAGGGCATCATTGTCGAGGTTTTGCCGCTTTTCCTGTGCTTTAAATGCGATTCGAATCTGCCTCCTGAAATCTGTTTCCTGCAATTCTGCCTTGCTTTCAAATCCTCTTCGTTGCCTTCCCTCAATATATTTGTAGCCGAGAGTTATCATTTATAAGTGTGCAGGTTTGTGAGTTGCAGTGCCCCTGAGCTCCATTTTTCAACTCGCTCTCTTGGGAGCTGGCCGCAAAAGCGCAGGATTGCTTTAGGCCCTATTCTGCTTCCGGGCGGCAGACTGAGCCTGTGGTTAATTCTTCTTCCTGATGGGAAAATAGAGTGACCTGTGCCTGTCCCAACACCTAGAGCTAGTCTCTCATTGGTTCCCCCTCTTCCCGTTCATCCTCAGGACAAATTGCCACCTGTATGGAACAGGAGGTTAAAGGTGCTGATTCTCCAAGGAGGGAGATTGCTAGTAAAGCGGCTGGAATGGCGAACCCGAGCACAAGGAGATGAGAAATGAGGTGCGTTTTAGCAACCTTTCCCGATCACTCGGTGGACCATCTTCTGGGTTTCTCATGCATGTTTTCGATGTAGGAAGATGCCCTTGAACCTGGAGATTTGGGACCCATGGGATGGGTACCCCGCAGTACTACTTTAAAGCGTCTGCGTTTGCTCACCCAACCTCACCAAACCTCTCAGCCCCAAGAGTGTCCACCCTTATGTCTCAATCAGCTGCAGGTCTAGATATGGTCAATCCAGGTGGCATCACAGCCCCTGAACGAATTTTGTAAGAATTTCTCTCTCTCTCACTGTCTTTGTTTCACGGGTTTTTAAAATTAATTGGGTTTTATAATGGGGTTTAGCTGCTTTTCACTGCTGTGTTTATGCTGCTTTACACACATTGACTCACTTACAGAGAGATATCAATACATAGGTTTTAAGATTCTTACTAGTCAGATATATTCTTGGGCGGTGAATAGGGGGTGTTGAGTCCAGTTCCCTGAGCAAGGAGTAGGTCTTGTCTATTACATATTGGGTTTATGGAACGGTATCTGAGCTAATTTGAAACCCTTGTTTTATGCATCACCCCACCTCACCTTTCCCGTTAGGCAGCCGTAGTGTGTTTTCTAACCGGGTGACTCTGTTCTGTTTTGTAATGCAGTTCAAGGGTAGCGGTTTTTACATTCCCTCTATAAGTGATATCTTATGATAAGTGTCTTTTTCTGTGTGACTTATTTCACTTAGAATCGTCGTACCTAAATCCACTCATCATGCTGCTACTAGCCTTATGACGTTGATTTCATGGCTGAGTGATATTCCATTGTACATAAGGACCACAACTTCTTTATCCATTTTTCCCTTTCCTGGGATATTTAAGGTGTAACGAAGTGGAGGTTCTTGTCAACAGAGCAGCCCTACACTTTGGGGTGCTTGTGTCTTGCTGATTTTTAGTTTTCCCAATTTATACGCCCATGAGTGGAAGTGCCCTATGCTCTCTAAGCTGAGTTTTGTAGATGTTTCAGGACACACCGTACACTTCTCCAGAGTGGCTGTTGGCAATTTACATCCCGCCCATCAGCGTAGCAAGGCTCCCGTTTCTCCGTGGCCTGTCCTGCATTTCTGGTTTTGACACTTTATTCAGCATGGCCCTTTTGACCGATGGGAAGCGAGACTTCTTTGTAGCGCTGATTTGCCTTTCCAGGTTGCTTGGTTGGCCAAAAAGGGCGTATGCGTTTTTTCCTGAATATATTCAGGAAAAAACGCATACGCCCTTTTTGGCCAAGGGCATCATTGTCGAGGTTTTGCCGCTTTTCCTGTGCTTTAAAGGCGATTCGAATCTGCCTCCTGAAATCTGTTTCCTGCAATTCTGCCTTGCTTTCAAATCCTCTTCGTTGCCTTCCCTCAATATATTTGTAGCCGAGAGTTATCATTTATAAGTGTGCAGGTTTGTGAGTTGCAGTGCCCCTGAGCTCCATTTTTCAACTCGCTCTCTTGGGAGCTGGCCGCAAAAGCGCAGGATTGCTTTAGGCCCTATTCTGCTTCCGGGCGGCAGACTGAGCCTGTGGTTAATTCTTCTTCCTGATGGGAAAATAGAGTGACCTGTGCCTGTCCCAACACCTAGAGCTAGTCTCTCATTGGTTCCCCCTCTTCCCGTTCATCCTCAGGACAAATTGCCACCTGTATGGAACAGGAGGTTAAAGGTGCTGATTCTCCAAGGAGGGAGATTGCTAGTAAAGCGGCTGGAATGGCGAACCCGAGCACAAGGAGATGAGAAATGAGGTGCGTTTTAGCAACCTTTCCCGATCACTCGGTGGACCATCTTCTGGGTTTCTCATGCATGTTTTCGATGTAGGAAGATGCCCTTGAACCTGGAGATTTGGGACCCATGGGATGGGTACCCCGCAGTACTACTTTAAAGCGTCTGCGTTTGCTCACCCAACCTCACCAAACCTCTCAGCCCCAAGAGTGTCCACCCTTATGTCTCAATCAGCTGCAGGTCTAGATATGGTCAATCCAGGTGGCATCACAGCCCCTGAACGAATTTTGTAAGAATTTCTCTCTCTCTCACTGTCTTTGTTTCACGGGTTTTTAAAATTAATTGGGTTTTATAATGGGGTTTAGCTGCTTTTCACTGCTGTGTTTATGCTGCTTTACACACATTGACTCACTTACAGAGAGATATCAATACATAGGTTTTAAGATTCTTACTAGTCAGATATATTCTTGGGCGGTGAATAGGGGGTGTTGAGTCCAGTTCCCTGAGCAAGGAGTAGGTCTTGTCTATTACATATTGGGTTTATGGAACGGTATCTGAGCTAATTTGAAACCCTTGTTTTATGCATCACCCCACCTCACCTTTCCCGTTAGGCAGCCGTAGTGTGTTTTCTAACCGGGTGACTCTGTTCTGTTTTGTAATGCAGTTCAAGGGTAGCGGTTTTTACATTCCCTCTATAAGTGATATCTTATGATAAGTGTCTTTTTCTGTGTGACTTATTTCACTTAGAATCGTCGTACCTAAATCCACTCATCATGCTGCTACTAGCCTTATGACGTTGATTTCATGGCTGAGTGATATTCCATTGTACATAAGGACCACAACTTCTTTATCCATTTTTCCCTTTCCTGGGATATTTAAGGTGTAACGAAGTGGAGGTTCTTGTCAACAGAGCAGCCCTACACTTTGGGGTGCTTGTGTCTTGCTGATTTTTAGTTTTCCCAATTTATACGCCCATGAGTGGAAGTGCCCTATGCTCTCTAAGCTGAGTTTTGTAGATGTTTCAGGACACACCGTACACTTCTCCAGAGTGGCTGTTGGCAATTTACATCCCGCCCATCAGCGTAGCAAGGCTCCCGTTTCTCCGTGGCCTGTCCTGCATTTCTGGTTTTGACACTTTATTCAGCATGGCCCTTTTGACCGATGGGAAGCGAGACTTCTTTGTAGCGCTGATTTGCCTTTCCAGGTTGCTTGGTTGGCCAAAAAGGGCGTATGCGTTTTTTCCTGAATATATTCAGGAAAAAACGCATACGCCCTTTTTGGCCAAGGGCATCATTGTCGAGGTTTTGCCGCTTTTCCTGTGCTTTAAAGGCGATTCGAATCTGCCTCCTGAAATCTGTTTCCTGCAATTCTGCCTTGCTTTCAAATCCTCTTCGTTGCCTTCCCTCAATATATTTGTAGCCGAGAGTTATCATTTATAAGTGTGCAGGTTTGTGAGTTGCAGTGCCCCTGAGCTCCATTTTTCAACTCGCTCTCTTGGGAGCTGGCCGCAAAAGCGCAGGATTGCTTTAGGCCCTATTCTGCTTCCGGGCGGCAGACTGAGCCTGTGGTTAATTCTTCTTCCTGATGGGAAAATAGAGTGACCTGTGCCTGTCCCAACACCTAGAGCTAGTCTCTCATTGGTTCCCCCTCTTCCCGTTCATCCTCAGGACAAATTGCCACCTGTATGGAACAGGAGGTTAAAGGTGCTGATTCTCCAAGGAGGGAGATTGCTAGTAAAGCGGCTGGAATGGCGAACCCGAGCACAAGGAGATGAGAAATGAGGTGCGTTTTAGCAACCTTTCCCGATCACTCGGTGGACCATCTTCTGGGTTTCTCATGCATATTTTCGATGTAGGAAGATGCCCTTGAACCTGGAGATTTGGGACCCATGGGATGGGTACCCCGCAGTACTACTTTAAAGCGTCTGCGTTTGCTCACCCAACCTCACCAAACCTCTCAGCCCCAAGAGTGTCCACCCTTATGTCTCAATCAGCTGCAGGTCTAGATATGGTCAATCCAGGTGGCATCACAGCCCCTGAACGAATTTTGTAAGAATTTCTCTCTCTCTCACTGTCTTTGTTTCACGGGTTTTTAAAATTAAGTGGGTTTTATAATGGGGTTTAGCTGCTTTTCACTGCTGTGTTTATGCAGCTTTACACACATTGACTCACTTACAGAGAGATATCAATACATAGGTTTTAAGATTCTTACTAGTCAGATATATTCTTGGGCGGTGAATAGGGGGTGTTGAGTCCAGTTCCCTGAGCAAGGAGTAGGTCTTGTCTATTACATATTGGGTTTATGGAACGGTATCTGAGCTAATTTGAAACCCTTGTTTTATGCATCACCCCACCTCACCTTTCCCGTTAGGCAGCCGTAGTGTGTTTTCTAACCGGGTGACTCTGTTCTGTTTTGTAATGCAGTTCAAGGGTAGCGGTTTTTACATTCCCTCTATAAGTGATATCTTATGATAAGTGTCTTTTTCTGTGTGACTTATTTCACTTAGAATCGTCGTACCTAAATCCACTCATCATGCTGCTACTAGCCTTATGACGTTGATTTCATGGCTGAGTGATATTCCATTGTACATAAGGACCACAACTTCTTTATCCATTTTTCCCTTTCCTGGGATATTTAAGGTGTAACGAAGTGGAGGTTCTTGTCAACAGAGCAGCCCTACACTTTGGGGTGCTTGTGTCTTGCTGATTTTTAGTTTTCCCAATTTATACGCCCATGAGTGGAAGTGCCCTATGCTCTCTAAGCTGAGTTTTGTAGATGTTTCAGGACACACCGTACACTTCTCCAGAGTGGCTGTTGGCAATTTACATCCCGCCCATCAGCGTAGCAAGGCTCCCGTTTCTCCGTGGCCTGTCCTGCATTTCTGGTTTTGACACTTTATTCAGCATGGCCCTTTTGACCGATGGGAAGCGAGACTTCTTTGTAGCGCTGATTTGCCTTTCCAGGTTGCTTGGTTGGCCAAAAAGGGCGTATGCGTTTTTTCCTGAATATATTCAGGAAAAAACGCATACGCCCTTTTTGGCCAAGGGCATCATTGTCGAGGTTTTGCCGCTTTTCCTGTGCTTTAAAGGCGATTCGAATCTGCCTCCTGAAATCTGTTTCCTGCAATTCTGCCTTGCTTTCAAATCCTCTTCGTTGCCTTCCCTCAATATATTTGTAGCCGAGAGTTATCATTTATAAGTGTGCAGGTTTGTGAGTTGCAGTGCCCCTGAGCTCCATTTTTCAACTCGCTCTCTTGGGAGCTGGCCGCAAAAGCGCAGGATTGCTTTAGGCCCTATTCTGCTTCCGGGCGGCAGACTGAGCCTGTGGTTAATTCTTCTTCCTGATGGGAAAATAGAGTGACCTGTGCCTGTCCCAACACCTAGAGCTAGTCTCTCATTGGTTCCCCCTCTTCCCGTTCATCCTCAGGACAAATTGCCACCTGTATGGAACAGGAGGTTAAAGGTGCTGATTCTCCAAGGAGGGAGATTGCTAGTAAAGCGGCTGGAATGGCGAACCCGAGCACAAGGAGATGAGAAATGAGGTGCGTTTTAGCAACCTTTCCCGATCACTCGGTGGACCATCTTCTGGGTTTCTCATGCATGTTTTCGATGTAGGAAGATGCCCTTGAACCTGGAGATTTGGGACCCATGGGATGGGTACCCCGCAGTACTACTTTAAAGCGTCTGCGTTTGCTCACCCAACCTCACCAAACCTCTCAGCCCCAAGAGTGTCCACCCTTATGTCTCAATCAGCTGCAGGTCTAGATATGGTCAATCCAGGTGGCATCACAGCCCCTGAACGAATTTTGTAAGAATTTCTCTCTCTCTCACTGTCTTTGTTTCACGGGTTTTTAAAATTAATTGGGTTTTATAATGGGGTTTAGCTGCTTTTCACTGCTGTGTTTATGCAGCTTTACACCCACTTGACTCACTTACAGAGAGATATCAATACATAGGTTTTAAGATTCTTACTAGTCAGATATATTCTTGGGCGGTGAATAGGGGGTGTTGAGTCCAGTTCCCTGAGCAAGGAGTAGGTCTTGTCTATTACATATTGGGTTTATGGAACGGTATCTGAGCTAATTTGAAACCCTTGTTTTATGCATCACCCCACCTCACCTTTCCCGTTAGGCAGCCGTAGTGTGTTTTCTAACCGTGTGACTCTGTTCTGTTTTGTAATGCAGTTCAAGGGTAGCGGTTTTTACATTCCCTCTATAAGTGATATCTTATGATAAGTGTCTTTTTCTGTGTGACTTATTTCACTTAGAATCGTCGTACCTAAATCCACTCATCATGCTGCTACTAGCCTTATGACGTTGATTTCATGGCTGAGTGATATTCCATTGTACATAAGGACCACAACTTCTTTATCCATTTTTCCCTTTCCTGGGATATTTAAGGTGTAACGAAGTGGAGGTTCTTGTCAACAGAGCAGCCCTACACTTTGGGGTGCTTGTGTCTTGCTGATTTTTAGTTTTCCCAATTTATACGCCCATGAGTGGAAGTGCCCTATGCTCTCTAAGCTGAGTTTTGTAGATGTTTCAGGACACACCGTACACTTCTCCAGAGTGGCTGTTGGCAATTTACATCCCGCCCATCAGCGTAGCAAGGCTCCCGTTTCTCCGTGGCCTGTCCTGCATTTCTGGTTTTGACACTTTATTCAGCATGGCCCTTTTGACCGATGGGAAGCGAGACTTCTTTGTAGCGCTGATTTGCCTTTCCAGGTTGCTTGGTTGGCCAAAAAGGGCGTATGCGTTTTTTCCTGAATATATTCAGGAAAAAACGCATACGCCCTTTTTGGCCAAGGGCATCATTGTCGAGGTTTTGCCGCTTTTCCTGTGCTTTAAAGGCGATTCGAATCTGCCTCCTGAAATCTGTTTCCTGCAATTCTGCCTTGCTTTCAAATCCTCTTCGTTGCCTTCCCTCAATATATTTGTAGCCGAGAGTTATCATTTATAAGTCTGCAGGTTTGTGAGTTGCAGTGCCCCTGAGCTCCATTTTTCAACTCGCTCTCTTGGGAGCTGGCCGCAAAAGCGCAGGATTGCTTTAGGCCCTATTCTGCTTCCGGGCGGCAGACTGAGCCTGTGGTTAATTCTTCTTCCTGATGGGAAAATAGAGTGACCTGTGCCTGTCCCAACACCTAGAGCTAGTCTCTCATTGGTTCCCCCTCTTCCCGTTCATCCTCAGGACAAATTGCCACCTGTATGGAACAGGAGGTTAAAGGTGCTGATTCTCCAAGGAGGGAGATTGCTAGTAAAGCGGCTGGAATGGCGAACCCGAGCACAAGGAGATGAGAAATGAGGTGCGTTTTAGCAACCTTTCCCGATCACTCGGTGGACCATCTACTGGGTTTCTCATGCATGTTTTCGATGTAGGAAGATGCCCTTGAACCTGGAGATTTGGGACCCATGGGATGGGTACCCCGCAGTACTACTTTAAAGCGTCTGCGTTTGCTCACCCAACCTCACCAAACCCCTCAGCCCCAAGAGTGTCCACCCTTATGTCTCAATCAGCTGCAGGTCTAGATATGGTCAATCCAGGTGGCATCACAGCCCCTGAACGAATTTTGTAAGAATTTCTCTCTCTCTCACTGTCTTTGTTTCACGGGTTTTTAAAATTAATTGGGTTTTATAATGGGGTTTAGCTGGTTTTCACTGCTGTGTTTATGCAGCTTTACACCCACTTGACTCACTTACAGAGAGATATCAATACATAGGTTTTAAGATTCTTACTAGTCAGATATATTCTTGGGCGGTGAATAGGGGGTGTTGAGTCCAGTTCCCTGAGCAAGGAGTAGGTCTTGTCTATTACATATTGGGTTTATGGAACGGTATCTGAGCTAATTTGAAACCCTTGTTTTATGCATCACCCCACCTCACCTTTCCCGTTAGGCAGCCGTAGTGTGTTTTCTAACCGGGTGACTCTGTTCTGTTTTGTAATGCAGTTCAAGGGTAGCGGTTTTTACATTCCCTCTATAAGTGATATCTTATGATAAGTGTCTTTTTCTGTGTGACTTATTTCACTTAGAATCGTCGTACCTAAATCCACTCATCATGCTGCTACTAGCCTTATGACGTTGATTTCATGGCTGAGTGATATTCCATTGTACATAAGGACCACAACTTCTTTATCCATTTTTCCCTTTCCTGGGATATTTAAGGTGTAACGAAGTGGAGGTTCTTGTCAACAGAGCAGCCCTACACTTTGGGGTGCTTGTGTCTTGCTGATTTTTAGTTTTCCCAATTTATACGCCCATGAGTGGAAGTGCCCTATGCTCTCTAAGCTGAGTTTTGTAGATGTTTCAGGACACACCGTACACTTCTCCAGAGTGGCTGTTGGCAATTTACATCCCGCCCATCAGCGTAGCAAGGCTCCCGTTTCTCCGTGGCCTGTCCTGCATTTCTGGTTTTGACACTTTATTCAGCATGGCCCTTTTGACCGATGGGAAGCGAGACTTCTTTGTAGCGCTGATTTGCCTTTCCAGGTTGCTTGGTTGGCCAAAAAGGGCGTATGCGTTTTTTCCTGAATATATTCAGGAAAAAACGCATACGCCCTTTTTGGCCAAGGGAATCATTGTCGAGGTTTTGCCGCTTTTCCTGTGCTTTAAAGGCGATTCGAATCTGCCTCCTGAAATCTGTTTCCTGCAATTCTGCCTTGCTTTCAAATCCTCTTTGTTGCCTTCCCTCAATATATTTGTAGCCGAGAGTTATCATTTATAAGTCTGCAGGTTTGTGAATTGCAGTGCCCCTGAGCTCCATTTTTCAACTCGCTCTCTTGGGAGCTGGCCGCAAAAGCGCAGGATTGCTTTAGGCCCTATTCTGCTTCCGGGCGGCAGACTGAGCCTGTGGTTAATTCTTCTTCCTGATGGGAAAATAGAGTGACCTGTGCCTGTCCCAACACCTAGAGCTAGTCTCTCATTGGTTCCCCCTCTTCCCGTTCATCCTCAGGACAAATTGCCACCTGTATGGAACAGGAGGTTAAAGGTGCTGATTCTCCAAGGAGGGAGATTGCTACTAAAGCGGCTGGAATGGCGAACCCGAGCACAAGGAGATGAGAAATGAGGTGCGTTTTAGCAACCTTTCCCGATCACTCGGTGGACCATCTTCTGGGTTTCTCATGCATGTTTTCGATGTAGGAAGATGCCCTTGAACCTGGAGATTTGGGACCCATGGGATGGGTACCCCGCAGTACTACTTTAAAGCGTCTGCGTTTGCTCACCCAACCTCACCAAACCTCTCAGCCCCAAGAGTGTCCACCCTTATGTCTCAATCAGCTGCAGGTCTAGATATGGTCAATCCAGGTGGCATCACAGCCCCTGAACGAATTTTGTAAGAATTTCTCTCTCTCTCACTGTCTTTGTTTCACGGGTTTTTAAAATTAATTGGGTTTTATAATGGGGTTTAGCTGCTTTTCACTGCTGTGTTTATGCAGCTTTACACCCACTTGACTCACTTACAGAGAGATATAAATACATAGGTTTTAAGATTCTTACTAGTCAGATATATTCTTGGGCGGTGAATAGGGGGTGTTGAGTCCAGTTCCCTGAGCAAGGAGTAGGTCTTGTCTATTACATATTGGGTTTATGGAACGGTATCTGAGCTAATTTGAAACCCTTGTTTTATGCATCACCCCACCTCACCTTTCCCGTTAGGCAGCCGTAGTGTGTTTTCTAACCGTGTGACTCTGTTCTGTTTTGTAATGCAGTTCAAGGGTAGCGGTTTTTACATTCCCTCTATAAGTGATATCTTATGATAAGTGTCTTTTTCTGTGTGACTTATTTCACTTAGAATCGTCGTACCTAAATCCACTCATCATGCTGCTACTAGCCTTATGACGTTGATTTCATGGCTGAGTGATATTCCATTGTACATAAGGACCACAACTTCTTTATCCATTTTTCCCTTTCCTGGGATATTTAAGGTGTAACGAAGTGGAGGTTCTTGTCAACAGAGCAGCCCTACACTTTGGGGTGCTTGTGTCTTGCTGATTTTTAGTTTTCCCAATTTATACGCCCATGAGTGGAAGTGCCCTATGCTCTCTAAGCTGAGTTTTGTAGATGTTTCAGGACACACCGTACACTTCTCCAGAGTGGCTGTTGGCAATTTACATCCCGCCCATCAGCGTAGCAAGGCTCCCGTTTCTCCGTGGCCTGTCCTGCATTTCTGGTTTTGACACTTTATTCAGCATGGCCCTTTTGACCGATGGGAAGCGAGACTTCTTTGTAGCGCTGATTTGCCTTTCCAGGTTGCTTGGTTGGCCAAAAAGGGCGTATGCGTTTTTTCCTGAATATATTCAGGGAAAAACGCATACGCCCTTTTTGGCCAAGGGCATCATTGTCGAGGTTTTGCCGCTTTTCCTGTGCTTTAAAGGCGATTCGAATCTGCCTCCTGAAATCTGTTTCCTGCAATTCTGCCTTGCTTTCAAATCCTCTTGGTTGCCTTCCCTCAATATATTTGTAGCCGAGAGTTATCATTTATAAGTCTGCAGGTTTGTGAATTGCAGTGCCCCTGAGCTCCATTTTTCAACTCGCTCTCTTGGGAGCTGGCCGCAAAAGCGCAGGATTGCTTTAGGCCCTATTCTGCTTCCGGGCGGCAGACTGAGCCTGTGGTTAATTCTTCTTCCTGATGGGAAAATAGAGTGACCTGTGCCTGTCCCAACACCTAGAGCTAGTCTCTCATTGGTTCCCCCTCTTCCCGTTCATCCTCAGGACAAATTGCCACCTGTATGGAACAGGAGGTTAAAGGTGCTGATTCTCCAAGGAGGGAGATTGCTAGTAAAGCGGCTGGAATGGCGAACCCGAGCACAAGGAGATGAGAAATGAGGTGCGTTTTAGCAACCTTTCCCGATCACTCGGTGGACCATCTTCTGGGTTTCTCATGCATGTTTTCGATGTAGGAAGATGCCCTTGAACCTGGAGATTTGGGACCCATGGGATGGGTACCCCGCAGTACTACTTTAAAGCGTCTGCGTTTGCTCACCCAACCTCACCAAACCTCTCAGCCCCAAGAGTGTCCACCCTTATGTCTCAATCAGCTGCAGGTCTAGATATGGTCAATCCAGGTGGCATCACAGCCCCTGAACGAATTTTGTAAGAATTTCTCTCTCTCTCACTGTCTTTGTTTCACGGGTTTTTAAAATTAATTGGGTTTTATAATGGGGTTTAGCTGCTTTTCACTGCTGTGTTTATGCAGCTTTACACCCACTTGACTCACTTACAGAGAGATATAAATACATAGGTTTTAAGATTCTTACTAGTCAGATATATTCTTGGGCGGTGAATAGGGGGTGTTGAGTCCAGTTCCCTGAGCAAGGAGTAGGTCTTGTCTATTACATATTGGGTTTATGGAACGGTATCTGAGCTAATTTGAAACCCTTGTTTTATGCATCACCCCACCTCACCTTTCCCGTTAGGCAGCCGTAGTGTGTTTTCTAACCGTGTGACTCTGTTCTGTTTTGTAATGCAGTTCAAGGGTAGCGGTTTTTACATTCCCTCTATAAGTGATATCTTATGATAAGTGTCTTTTTCTGTGTGACTTATTTCACTTAGAATCGTCGTACCTAAATCCACTCATCATGCTGCTACTAGCCTTATGACGTTGATTTCATGGCTGAGTGATATTCCATTGTACATAAGGACCACAACTTCTTTATCCATTTTTCCCTTTCCTGGGATATTTAAGGTGTAACGAAGTGGAGGTTCTTGTCAACAGAGCAGCCCTACACTTTGGGGTGCTTGTGTCTTGCTGATTTTTAGTTTTCCCAATTTATACGCCCATGAGTGGAAGTGCCCTATGCTCTCTAAGCTGAGTTTTGTAGATGTTTCAGGACACACCGTACACTTCTCCAGAGTGGCTGTTGGCAATTTACATCCCGCCCATCATTGTAGCAAGGCTCCCGTTTCTCCGTGGCCTGTCCTGCATTTCTGGTTTTGACACTTTATTCAGCATGGCCCTTTTGACCGATGGGAAGCGAGACTTCTTTGTAGCGCTGATTTGCCTTTCCAGGTTGCTTGGTTGGCCAAAAAGGGCGTATGCGTTTTTTCCTGAATATATTCAGGAAAAAACGCATACGCCCTTTTTGGCCAAGGGCATCATTGTCGAGGTTTTGCCGCTTTTCCTGTGCTTTAAAGGCGATTCGAATCTGCCTCCTGAAATCTGTTTCCTGCAATTCTGCCTTGCTTTCAAATCCTCTTCGTTGCCTTCCCTCAATATATTTGTAGCCGAGAGTTATCATTTATAAGTGTGCAGGTTTGTGAGTTGCAGTGCCCCTGAGCTCCATTTTTCAACTCGCTCTCTTGGGAGCTGGCCGCAAAAGCGCAGGATTGCTTTAGGCCCTATACTGCTTCCGGGCGGCAGACTGAGCCTGTGGTTAATTCTTCTTCCTGATGGGAAAATAGAGTGACCTGTGCCTGTCCCAACACCTAGAGCTAGTCTCTCATTGGTTCCCCCTCTTCCCGTTCATCCTCAGGACAAATTGCCACCTGTATGGAACAGGAGGTTAAAGGTGCTGATTCTCCAAGGAGGGAGATTGCTAGTAAAGCGGCTGGAATGGCGAACCCGAGCACAAGGAGATGAGAAATGAGGTGCGTTTTAGCAACCTTTCCCGATCACTCGGTGGACCATCTTCTGGGTTTCTCATGCATATTTTCGATGTAGTAAGATGCCCTTGAACCTGGAGATTTGGGACCCATGGGATGGGTACCCCGCAGTACTACTTTAAAGCGTCTGCGTTTGCTCACCCAACCTCACCAAACCTCTCAGCCCCAAGAGTGTCCACCCTTATGTCTCAATCAGCTGCAGGTCTAGATATGGTCAATCCAGGTGGCATCACAGCCCCTGAACGAATTTTGTAAGAATTTCTCTCTCTCTCACTGTCTTTGTTTCACGGGTTTTTAAAATTAAGTGGGTTTTATAATGGGGTTTAGCTGCTTTTCACTGCTGTGTTTATGCAGCTTTACACACATTGACTCACTTACAGAGAGATATCAATACATAGGTTTTAAGATTCTTACTAGTCAGATATATTCTTGGGCGGTGAATAGGGGGTGTTGAGTCCAGTTCCCTGAGCAAGGAGTAGGTCTTGTCTATTACATATTGGGTTTATGGAACGGTATCTGAGCTAATTTGAAACCCTTGTTTTATGCATCACCCCACCTCACCTTTCCCGTTAGGCAGCCGTAGTGTGTTTTCTAACCGGGTGACTCTGTTCTGTTTTGTAATGCAGTTCAAGGGTAGCGGTTTTTACATTCCCTCTATAAGTGATATCTTATGATAAGTGTCTTTTTCTGTGTGACTTATTTCACTTAGAATCGTCGTACCTAAATCCACTCATCATGCTGCTACTAGCCTTATGACGTTGATTTCATGGCTGAGTGATATTCCATTGTACATAAGGACCACAACTTCTTTATCCATTTTTCCCTTTCCTGGGATATTTAAGGTGTAACGAAGTGGAGGTTCTTGTCAACAGAGCAGCCCTACACTTTGGGGTGCTTGTGTCTTGCTGATTTTTAGTTTTCCCAATTTATACGCCCATGAGTGGAAGTGCCCTATGCTCTCTAAGCTGAGTTTTGTAGATGTTTCAGGACACACCGTACACTTCTCCAGAGTGGCTGTTGGCAATTTACATCCCGCCCATCAGCGTAGCAAGGCTCCCGTTTCTCCGTGGCCTGTCCTGCATTTCTGGTTTTGACACTTTATTCAGCATGGCCCTTTTGACCGATGGGAAGCGAGACTTCTTTGTAGCGCTGATTTGCCTTTCCAGGTTGCTTGGTTGGCCAAAAAGGGCGTATGCGTTTTTTCCTGAATATATTCAGGAAAAAACGCATACGCCCTTTTTGGCCAAGGGCATCATTGTCGAGGTTTTGCCGCTTTTCCTGTGCTTTAAAGGCGATTCGAATCTGCCTCCTGAAATCTGTTTCCTGCAATTCTGCCTTGCTTTCAAATCCTCTTCGTTGCCTTCCCTCAATATATTTGTAGCCGAGAGTTATCATTTATAAGTCTGCAGGTTTGTGAGTTGCAGTGCCCCTGAGCTCCATTTTTCAACTCGCTCTCTTGGGAGCTGGCCGCAAAAGCGCAGGATTGCTTTAGGCCCTATTCTGCTTCCGGGCGGCAGACTGAGCCTGTGGTTAATTCTTCTTCCTGATGGGAAAATAGAGTGACCTGTGCCTGTCCCAACACCTAGAGCTAGTCTCTCATTGGTTCCCCCTCTCCCGTTCATCCTCAGGACAAATTGCCACCTGTATGGAACAGGAGGTTAAAGGTGCTGATTCTCCAAGGAGGGAGATTGCTAGTAAAGCGGCTGGAATGGCGAACCCGAGCACAAGGAGATGAGAAATGAGGTGCGTTTTAGCAACCTTTCCCGATCACTCGGTGGACCATCTTCTGGGTTTCTCATGCATGTTTTCGATGTAGGAAGATGCCCTTCAACCTGGAGATTTGGGACCCATGGGATGGGTACCCCGCAGTATTACTTTAAAGCGTCTGCGTTTGCTCACCCAACCTCACCAAACCTCTCAGCCCCAAGAGTGTCCACCCTTATGTCTCAATCAGCTGCAGGTCTAGATATGGTCAATCCAGGTGGCATCACAGCCCCTGAACGAATTTTGTAAGAATTTCTCTCTCTCTCACTGTCTTTGTTTCACGGGTTTTTAAAATTAAGTGGGTTTTATAATGGGGTTTAGCTGCTTTTCACTGCTGTGTTTATGCAGCTTTACACACATTGACTCACTTACAGAGAGATATCAATACATAGGTTTTAAGATTCTTACTAGTCAGATATATTCTTGGGCGGTGAATAGGGGGTGTTGAGTCCAGTTCCCTGAGCAAGGAGTAGGTCTTGTCTATTACATATTGGGTTTATGGAACGGTATCTGAGCTAATTTGAAACCCTTGTTTTATGCATCACCCCACCTCACCTTTCCCGTTAGGCAGCCGTAGTGTGTTTTCTAACCGGGTGACTCTGTTCTGTTTTGTAATGCAGTTCAAGGGTAGCGGTTTTTACATTCCCTCTATAAGTGATATCTTATGATAAGTGTCTTTTTCTGTGTGACTTATTTCACTTAGAATCGTCGTACCTAAATCCACTCATCATGCTGCTACTAGCCTTATGACGTTGATTTCATGGCTGAGTGATATTCCATTGTACATAAGGACCACAACTTCTTTATCCATTTTTCCCTTTCCTGGGATATTTAAGGTGTAACGAAGTGGAGGTTCTTGTCAACAGAGCAGCCCTACACTTTGGGGTGCTTGTGTCTTGCTGATTTTTAGTTTTCCCAATTTATACGCCCATGAGTGGAAGTGCCCTATGCTCTCTAAGCTGAGTTTTGTAGATGTTTCAGGACACACCGTACACTTCTCCAGAGTGGCTGTTGGCAATTTACATCCCGCCCATCAGCGTAGCAAGGCTCCCGTTTCTCCGTGGCCTGTCCTGCATTTCTGGTTTTGACACTTTATTCAGCATGGCCCTTTTGACCGATGGGAAGCGAGACTTCTTTGTAGCGCTGATTTGCCTTTCCAGGTTGCTTGGTTGGCCAAAAAGGGCGTATGCGTTTTTTCCTGAATATATTCAGGAAAAAACGCATACGCCCTTTTTGGCCAAGGGCATCATTGTCGAGGTTTTGCCGCTTTTCCTGTGCTTTAAAGGCGATTCGAATCTGCCTCCTGAAATCTGTTTCCTGCAATTCTGCCTTGCTTTCAAATCCTCTTCGTTGCCTTCCCTCAATATATTTGTAGCCGAGAGTTATCATTTATAAGTCTGCAGGTTTGTGAGTTGCAGTGCCCCTGAGCTCCATTTTTCAACTCGCTCTCTTGGGAGCTGGCCGCAAAAGCGCAGGATTGCTTTAGGCCCTATTCTGCTTCCGGGCGGCAGACTGAGCCTGTGGTTAATTCTTCTTCCTGATGGGAAAATAGAGTGACCTGTGCCTGTCCCAACACCTAGAGCTAGTCTCTCATTGGTTCCCCCTCTCCCGTTCATCCTCAGGACAAATTGCCACCTGTATGGAACAGGAGGTTAAAGGTGCTGATTCTCCAAGGAGGGAGATTGCTAGTAAAGCGGCTGGAATGGCGAACCCGAGCACAAGGAGATGAGAAATGAGGTGCGTTTTAGCAACCTTTCCCGATCACTCGGTGGACCATCTTCTGGGTTTCTCATGCATGTTTTCGATGTAGGAAGATGCCCTTCAACCTGGAGATTTGGGACCCATGGGATGGGTACCCCGCAGTATTACTTTAAAGCGTCTGCGTTTGCTCACCCAACCTCACCAAACCTCTCAGCCCCAAGAGTGTCCACCCTTATGTCTCAATCAGCTGCAGGTCTAGATATGGTCAATCCAGGTGGCATCACAGCCCCTGAACGAATTTTGTAAGAATTTCTCTCTCTCTCACTGTCTTTGTTTCACGGGTTTTTAAAATTAAGTGGGTTTTATAATGGGGTTTAGCTGCTTTTCACTGCTGTGTTTATGCAGCTTTACACACATTGACTCACTTACAGAGAGATATCAATACATAGGTTTTAAGATTCTTACTAGTCAGATATACTCTTGGGCGGTGAATAGGGGGTGTTGAGTCCAGTTCCCTGAGCAAGGAGTAGGTCTTGTCTATTACGTATTGGTTTTATGGAACGGTATCTGAGCTATTTTGAAACCCTTGTTTTATGCATCACCCCACCTCACCTTTCCCGTTAGGCAGCCATAGTGTGTTTCTAACCGTGTGACTCTGTACTGTTTTGTAATTCAGTTCAAGGGTAGCGGTTTTTACATTCCCTCTATAAGTGATATCTTATGATAAGTGTCTTTTTCTGTGTGACTTATTTCACTTAGAATCGTCGTACCTAAATCCACTCATCATGCTGCTACTAGCCTTATGATGTTGATTTCATGGCTGAGTGATATTCCATTGTACATAAGGACCACAACTTCTTTATCCATTTTTCCCTTTCCTGGGATATTTAAGGTGTAACGAAGTGGAGGTTCTTGTCAACAGAGCAGCCCTAAACTTTGGGGTGCTTGTGTCTTGCTGATTTTTAGTTTTCCCAATTTATACGCCCATGAGTGGAATT
Organism: Eschrichtius robustus; assembly: GCF_028021215.1. Taxonomy (NCBI): domain Eukaryota; kingdom Metazoa; phylum Chordata; class Mammalia; order Artiodactyla; family Eschrichtiidae; genus Eschrichtius; species Eschrichtius robustus. The sequence continues at coordinate 20,413,291 of NC_090830.1, read as the reverse complement.
ACCCTATGCTCTCTAAGCTGAGTTTTGTAAATGTTTCAGGACACACCGTACACTTCTCCAGAGTGGCTGTTGGCAATTTACATCCCGCCCATCAGCGTAGCAAGTCTCCCGTTTCTCCGTGGCCTGTCCTGCTTTTCTGGTTTTGACACTTTATTCAGCATGGCTCTTTTGACCGATGGGAAGCGAGACTTCTTTATAGCGCTGATTTGCCTTTCCAGGTTGCTTGGTTGGCCAAAAAGGGCGTATGCGTGTTTTCCTGAATATATTCAGGAAAAAACGCATACGCCCTTTTTGGCCAAGGCATCATTGTCGAGGTTTTGCCGCTTTTCCTGTGCTTTAAAGGCGATTCGAATCTGCCTCCTGAAATCTGTTTCCTGCAATTCTGCCTTGCTTTCAAATCCTCTTTGTTGCCTTCCCTCAATATATTTGTAGACGAGAGTTATCATTTATAAGTCTGCAGGTTTGTGAATTGCAGTGCCCCTGAGCTCCATTTTTCAACTCGCTCTCTTGGGAGCTGGCCGCAAAAGCGCAAGGTTTTCTTTAGGCCCTATTCTGCTTCCGGGAGGCAGACTGAGCCTGTGGTTAATTCTTCTTCCTGACGGGAAAATAGAGTGACCTGTGCCTGTCCCAACACCTAGAGCTAGTCTCTCATTGGTTCCCCCTCTTCCCGTTCATCCTCAGGACAAATTGCAACCTGTATGGAACAGGAGGTTAAAAGTGCTGATTCTCCAAGGAGGGAGATTACTAGTAAAGCGGCTGGAATGGCGAACCCGAGCACAAGGAGATGAGAAATGAGGTGCGTTTTAGAAACCTTTCCCGATCACTCGATGTACCATCTTCTGGGTTTCTCATGCATGTTTTCGATGTAGGCAGATGCCCTTGAACCTGGAGATTTGGGACCCATGGGATGGGTACCACGCAGTATTACTTTAAAGCGTCTGCGTTTGCTCACCCAACCTCACCAAACCTCTCAGCCCCAAGAGTGTCCACCCTTATGTCTCAATCAGCTGCAGGTCTAGATATGGTCAATCCAGGTGGCATCACAGCCCCTGAACGAATTTTGTAAGAATTTCTCTCTCTTTCACTGTCTTTGTTTCACGGGTTTTTAAAATTATTTGAGTTTTATAATGGGGTTTAGCTGCTTTTCACTGCTGTGTTTATGCAGCTTTACACCCACTTGACTCACTTACAGAGAGATATCAATACATAAGTTTTAAGATTCTTACTAGTCAGATATATTCTTGGGCGGTGAATAGGGGGTGCTGAGTCCAGTTCCCTGAGCAAGGAGTAGTTCTTGTCTAATACGTATTGGTTTTATGGAACGGTATTTGAGCTATTTTGAAACCCTTGTTTTATGCATCACCCCACCTCACCTTTCCCGTTAGGCAGCCATAGTGTGTTTTCTAACCGTGTGACTCTGTACTGTTTTGTAATTCAGTTCAAGGGTAGCGGTTTTTACATTCCCTCTATAAGTGATATCTTATGATAAGTGTCTTTTTCTGTGTGACTTATTTCACTTAGAATCGTCGTACCTAAATCCACTCATCATGCTGCTACTAGCCTTATGATGTTGATTTCATGGCTGAGTGATATTCCATTGTACATAAGGACCACAACTTCTTTATCCATTTTTCCCTTTCCTGGGATATTTAAGGTGTAACGAAGTGGAGGTTCTTGTCAACAGAGCAGCCCTAAACTTTGGGGTGCTTGTGTCTTGCTGATTTTTAGTTTTCCCAATTTATACGCCCATGAGTGGAAGTACCCTATGCTCTCTAAGCTGAGTTTTGTAAATGTTTCAGGACACACCGTACACTTCTCCAGAGTGGCTGTTGGCAATTTACATCCCGCCCATCAGCGTAGCAAGGCTCCCGTTTCTCCGTGGCCTGTCCTGCATTTCTGGTTTTGACACTTTATTCAGCATGGCTCTTTTGACCGATGGGAAGCGAGACTTCTTTGTAGCGCTGATTTGCCTTTCCAGGTTGCTTGGTTGGCCAAAAAGGGCGTATGCGTTTTTTCCTGAATATATTCAGGAAAAAACGCATACGCCCTTTTTGGCCAAGGGCATCATTGTCGAGGTTTTGCCGCTTTTCCTGTGCTTTAAAGGCGATTCGAATCTGCCTCCTGAAATCTGTTTCCTGCAATTCTGCCTTGCTTTCAAATCCTCTTTGTTACCTTCCCTCAATATATTTGTAGACGAGAGTTATCATTTATAAGTCTGCAGGTTTGTGAATTGCAGTGCCCCTGAGCTCCATTTTTCAACTCGCTCTCTTGGGAGCTGGCCGCAAAAGCGCAAGGTTTTCTTTAGGCCCTATTCTGCTTCCGGGCGGCAGACTGAGCCTGTGGTTAATTCTTCTTCCTGATGGGAAAATAGAGTGACCTGTGCCTGTCCCAACACCTAGAGCTAGTCTCTCATTGGTTCCCCCTCTTCCCGTTCACCCTCAGGACAAATTGCAACCTGTATGGAACAGGAGGTTAAAGGTGCTGATTCTCCAAGGAGGGAGATTGCTAGTAAAGCGGCTGGAATGGCGAACCCGAGCACAAGGAGATGAGAAATGAGGTGCGTTTCAGGAACCTTTCCCGATCACTCGATGTACCATCTTCTTGGTTTCTCATGCATGTTTTTGATGTAGGCAGATGCCCTTGAACCTGGAGATTTGGGACCCATGGGATGGGTACCACGCAGTGTTACTTTAAAGCGTCTGCGTTTGCTCACCCAACCTCACCAAACCTCTCAGCCCCAAGAGTGTCCACCCTTACGTCTCAATCAGCTGCAGGTCTAGGTATGGTCAATCCAGGTGGCATCACAGCCCCTGAACGAATTTTGTGAGAATTTCTCTGTCTTTCACTGTCTTTGTTTCACGGGTTTTTAAAATTAATTGAGTTTTATAATGGGGTTTAGCTGCTTTTCACTGCTGTGTTTATGCAGCTTTACACCCACTTGACTCACTTACAGAGAGATATCAATACATAGGTTTTAAGATTCTTACTAGTCAGATATATTCTTGGGCGGTGAATAGGGGGTGTTGAGTCCAGTTCCCTAAGCAAGGAGTAGGTCTTGTCTATTACGTATTGGGTTTATGGAACGGTATCTGAGCTAATTTGAAACCCTTGTTTTATGCATCACCCCACCTCACCTTTCCCGTTAGGCAGCCATAGTGTGTTTTCTAACCGTGTGACTCTGTTCTGTTTTGTAATTCAGTTCAAGGGTAGCGGTTTTTACATTCCCTCTATATGTGATATCTTATGATAAGTGTCTTTTTCTGTGTGACTTATTTCACTTAGAATCGTCGTACCTAAATCCACTCATCATGCTGCTACTAGCCTTATGATGTTGATTTCATGGCTGAGTGATATTCCATTGTACATAAGGACCACAACTTCTTTATCCATTTTTCCCTTTCCTGGGATATTTAAGGTGTAACGAAGTGGAGGTTCTTGTCAACAGAGCAGCCCTAAACTTTGGGGTGCTTGTGTCTTGCTGATTTTTAGTTTTCCCAATTTATACGCCCATGAGTGGAAGTACCCTATGCTCTCTAAGCTGAGTTTTGTAAATGTTTCAGGACACACCGTACACTTCTCCAGAGTGGCTGTTGGCAATTTACATCCCGCCCATCAGCGTAGCAAGGCTCCCGTTTCTCCGTGGCCTGTCCTGCATTTCTGGTTTTGACACTTTATTCAGCATGGCTCTTTTGACCGATGGGAAGCGAGACTTCTTTGTACCGCTGATTTGCCTTTCCAGGTTGCTTGGTTGGCCAAAAAGGGCGTATGCGTTTTTTCCTGAATATATTCAGGAAAAAACGCATACGCCCTTTTTGGCCAAGGGCATCATTGTCGAGGTTTTGCCGCTTTTCCTGTGCTTTAAAGGCGATTCGAATCTGCCTTCTGAAATCTGTTTCCTGCAATTCTGCCTTGCTTTCAAATCCTCTTTGTTGCCTTCCCTCAATATATTTGTAGACGAGAGTTATCATTTATAAGTCTGCAGGTTTGTGAATTGCAGTGCCCCTGAGCTCCATTTTTCAACTCGCTCTCTTGGGAGCTGGCCGCAAAAGCGCAAGGTTTTCTTTAGGCCCTATTCTGCTTCCGGGCGGCAGACTGAGCCTGTGGTTAATTCTTCTTCCTGATGGGAAAATAGAGTGACCTGTGCCTGTCCCAACACCTAGAGCTAGTCTCTCATTGGTTCCCCCTCTTCCCGTTCACCCTCAGGACAAATTGCAACCTGTATGGAACAGGAGGTTAAAGGTGTTGATTCTCCAAGGAGGGAGATTGCTAGTAAAGCGGCTGGAATGGCGAACCCGAGCACAAGGAGATGAGAAATGAGGTGCGTTTCAGGAACCTTTCCCGATCACTCGATGGACCATCTTCTTGGTTTCTCATTCATGTTTTCGATGTAGGCAGATGCCCTTGAACCTGGAGATTTGGGACCCATGGGATGGGTACCACGCAGTGTTACTTTAAAGCGTCTGCGTTTGCTCACCCAACCTCACCAAACCTCTCAGCCCCAAGAGTGTCCACCCTTACGTCTCAATCAGCTGCAGGTCTAGGTATGGTCAATCGAGGTGGCATCACAGCCCCTGAACGAATTTTGTGAGAATTTCTCTGTCTTTCACTGTCTTTGTTTCACGGGTTTTTAAAATTAATTGAGTTTTATAATGGGGTTTAGCTGCTTTTCACTGCTGTGTTTATGCAGCTTTACACCCACTTGACTCACTTACAGAGAGATATCAATACATAGGTTTTAAGATTCTTACTAGTCAGATATATTCTTGGGCGGTGAATAGGGGGTGTTGAGTCCAGTTCCCTGAGCAAGGAGTAGGTCTTGTCTATTACGTATTGGGTTTATGGAACGGTATCTGAGCTAATTTGAAACCCTTGTTTTATGCATCACCCCACCTCACCTTTCCCGTTAGGCAGCCATAGTGTGTTTTCTAACCGTGTGACTCTGTTCTGTTTTGTAATTCAGTTCAAGGGTAGCGGTTTTTACATTCCCTCTATAAGTGATATCTTATGATAAGTGTCTTTTTCTGTGTGACTTATTTCACTTAGAATCGTCGTACCTAAATCCACTCATCATGCTGCTACTAGCCTTATGACGTTTATTTCATGGCTGAGTGATATTCCATTGTACATAAGGACCACAGCTTCTTTATCCATTTTTCCCTTTCCTGGGATATTTAAGGTGTAACGAAGTGGAGGTTCTTGTCAACAGAGCAGCCCTAAACTTTGGGGTGCTTGTGTCTTGCTGATTTTTAGTTTTCCCAATTTATACGCCCATGAGTGGAAGTGCCCTATGCTCTCTAAGCTGAGTTTTGTAAATGTTTCAGGACACACCGTACACTTCTCCAGAGTGGCTGTTGGCAATTTACATCCCGCCCATCAGCGTAGCAAGGCTCCCGTTTCTCCGTGGCCTGTCCTGCATTTCTGGTTTTGACACTTTATTCAGAATGGCTCTTTTGACCGATGGGAAGCGAGACTTCTTTGTACCGCTGATTTGCCTTTCCAGGTTGCTTGGTTGGCCAAAAAGGGCGTATGCGTTTTTTCCTGAATATATTCAGGAAAAAACGCATACGCCCTTTTTGGCCAAGGGCATCATTGTCGAGGTTTTGCCGCTTTTCCTGTGCTTTAAAGGCGATTCGAATCTGCCTTCTGAAATCTGTTTCCTGCAATTCTGCCTTGCTTTCAAATCCTCTTTGTTGCCTTCCCTCAATATATTTGTAGACGAGAGTTATCATTTATAAGTCTGCAGGTTTGTGAATTGCAGTGCCCCTGAGCTCCATTTTTCAACTCGCTCTCTTGGGAGCTGGCCGCAAAAGCGCAAGGTTTTCTTTAGGCCCTATTCTGCTTCCGGGCGGCAGACTGAGCCTGTGGTTAATTCTTCTTCCTGACGGGAAAATAGAGTGACCTGTGCCTGTCCCAACACCTAGAGTTAGTCTCTCATTGGTTCCCCCTCTTCCCGTTCATCCTCAGGACAAATTGCAACCTGTATGGAACAGGAGGTTAAAGGTGCTGATTCTCCAAGGAGGGAGATTACTAGTAAAGCGGCTGGAATGGCGAACCCGAGCACAAGGAGATGAGAAATGAGGTGCGTTTTAGAAACCTTTCCCGATCACTCGATGTACCATCTTCTGGGTTTCTCATGCATGTTTTCGATGTAGGCAGATGCCCTTGAACCTGGAGATTTGGGACCCATGGGATGGGTACCACGCAGTATTACTTTAAAGCGTCTGCGTTTGCTCACCCAACCTCACCAAACCTCTCAGCCCCAAGAGTGTCCACCCTTATGTCTCAATCAGCTGCATTTCTAGATATGGTCAATCCAGGTGGCATCACAGCCCCTGAACGAATTTTGTAAGAATTTCTCTCTCTTTCACTGTCTTTGTTTCACGGGTTTTTAAAATTAATTGAGTTTTATAATGGGGTTTAGCTGCTTTTCACTGCTGTGTTTATGCAGCTTTACACCCACTTGACTCACTTACAGAGAGATATCAATACATAAGTTTTAAGATTCTTACCAGTCACATATATTCTTGGGCGGTGAATAGGGGGTGTTGAGTCCAGTTCCCTGAGCAAGGAGTAGGTCTTGTCTATTACGTATTGGGTTTATGGAACGGTATCTGAGCTATTTTGAAACCCTTGTTTTATGCATCACCCCACCTCACCTTTCCCGTTAGGCAGCCATAGTGTGTTTCTAACCGTGTGACTGTGTACTGTTTTGTAATTCAGTTCAAGGGTAGCGGTTTTTACATTCCCTCTATAAGTGATATCTTATGATAAGTGTCTTTTTCTGTGTGACTTATTTCACTTAGAATCGTCGTACCTAAATCCACTCATCATGCTGCTACTAGCCTTATGACGTTGATTTCATGGCTGAGTGATATTCCATTGTACATAAGGACCACAGCTTCTTTATCCATTTTTCTCTTTCCTGGGATATTTAAGGTGTAACGAAGTGGAGGTTCTTGTCAACAGAGCAGCCCTAAACTTTGGGGTGCTTGTGTCTTGCTGATTTTTAGTTTTCCCAATTTATACGCCCATGAGAGGAAGTGCCCTATGCTCTCTAAGCTGAGTTTTGTAAATGTTTCAGGACACACCGTACACTTCTCCAGAGTGGCTGTTGGCAATTTACATCCCGCCCATCAGCGTAGCAAGGCTCCCGTTTCTCCGTGGCCTGTCCTGCATTTCTGGTTTTGACACTTTATTCAGCATGGCCCTTTTGACCGATGGGAAGCGAGACTTCTTTGTAGCGCTGATTTGCCTTTCCAGGTTGCTTGGTTGGCCAAATAGGGCTTATGCGTTTTTTCCTGAATATATTCAGGAAAAAACGGATACGCCCTTTTTGGCCAAGGGCATCATTGTCGAGGCTTTGCCGCTTTTCCTGTGCTTTAAAGGCGATTCGAATCTGCCTGCTGAAATCTGTTTCCTGCAATTCTGCCTTGCTTTCAAATCCTCTTTGTTGCCTTCCCTCAATATATTTGTAGACGAGAGTTATCATTTATAAGTCTGCAGGTTTGTGAATTGCAGTGCCCCTGAGCTCCATTTTTCAACTCGCTCTCTTGGGAGCTGGCCGCAAAAGCGCAGGATTGCTTTAGGCCCTATTCTGCTTCCGGGCGGCAGACTGAGCCTGTGGTTAATTCTTCTTCCTGATGGGAAAATAGAGTGACCTGTGCCTGTCCCAACACCTAGAGCTAGTCTCTCATTGGTTCCCCCTCTTCCCGTTCATCCTCAGGACAAATTGCCACCTGTATGGAACAGGAGGTTAAAGGTGCTGATTCTCCAAGGAGGGAGATTGCTAGTAAAGCGGCTGGAATGGCGAACTCGAGCACAAGGAGATGAGAAATGAGGTGCGTTTTAGAAACCTTTCCCGATAACTCGGTGGACCATTTTCTGGGTTTCTCATGCATGTTTTCGATGTAGGAAGATGCCCTTGAACCTGGAGATTTGGGACCCATGGGATGGGTACCACGCAGTATTACTTTAAAGCGTCTGCGTTTGCTCACCCAACCTCACCAAACCTCTCAGCCCCAAGAGTGTCCACCCTTATGTCTCAATCAGCTGCAGGTCTAGATATGGTCAATCGAGGTGGCATCACAGCCCCTGAACGAATTTTGTGAGAATTTCTCTCTCTTTCACTGTCTTTGTTTCACGGGTTTTTAAAATTATTTGAGTTTTATAATGGGGTTTAGCTGCTTTTCACTGCTGTGTTTATGCAGCTTTACACCCACTTGACTCACTTACAGAGAGATATCAATACATAAGTTTTAAGATTCTTACTAGTCAGATATATTCTTGGGCGGTGAATAGGGGGTGTTGAGTCCAGTTCCCTGAGCAAGGAGTAGGTCTTGTCTATTACGTATTGGTTTTATGGAACGGTATCTGAGCTATTTTGAAACCCTTGTTTTATGCATCACCCCACCTCACCTTTCCCGTTAGGCAGCCATAGTGTGTTTCTAACCGTGTGACTCTGTACTGTTTTGTAATTCAGTTCAAGGGTAGCGGTTTTTACATTCCCTCTATAAGTGATATCTTATGATAAGTGTCTTTTTCTGTGTGACTTATTTCACTTAGAATCGTCGTACCTAAATCCACTCATCATGCTGCTACTAGCCTTATGATGTTGATTTCATGGCTGAGTGATATTCCATTGTACATAAGGACCACAACTTCTTTATCCATTTTTCCCTTTCCTGGGATATTTAAGGTGTAACGAAGTGGAGGTTCTTGTCAACAGAGCAGCCCTAAACTTTGGGGTGCTTGTGTCTTGCTGATTTTTAGTTTTCCCAATTTATACGCCCATGAGTGGAATTACCCTATGCTCTCTAAGCTGAGTTTTGTAAATGTTTCAGGACACACCGTACACTTCTCCAGAGTGGCTGTTGGCAATTTACATCCCGCCCATCAGCGTAGCAAGTCTCCCGTTTCTCCGTGGCCTGTCCTGCATTTCTGGTTTTGACACTTTATTCAGCATGGCTCTTTTGACCGATGGGAAGCGAGACTTCTTTATAGCGCTGATTTGCCTTTCCAGGTTGCTTGGTTGGCCAAAAAGGGCGTATGCGTGTTTTCCTGAATATATTCAGGAAAAAACGCATACGCCCTTTTTGGCCAAGGGCATCATTGTCGAGGTTTTGCCGCTTTTCCTGTGCTTTAAAGGCGATTCGAATCTGCCTCCTGAAATCTGTTTCCTGCAATTCTGCCTTGCTTTCAAATCCTCTTTGTTGCCTTCCCTCAATATATTTGTAGACGAGAGTTATCATTTATAAGTCTGCAGGTTTGTGAATTGCAGTGCCCCTGAGCTCCATTTTTCAACTCGCTCTCTTGGGAGCTGGCCGCAAAAGCGCAAGGTTTTCTTTAGGCCCTATTCTGCTTCCGGGAGGCAGACTGAGCCTGTGGTTAATTCTTCTTCCTGACGGGAAAATAGAGTGACCTGTGCCTGTCCCAACACCTAGAGCTAGTCTCTCATTGGTTCCCCCTCTTCCCGTTCATCCTCAGGACAAATTGCAACCTGTATGGAACAGGAGGTTAAAAGTGCTGATTCTCCAAGGAGGGAGATTACTAGTAAAGCGGCTGGAATGGCGAACCCGAGCACAAGGAGATGAGAAATGAGGTGCGTTTTAGAAACCTTTCCCGATCACTCGATGTACCATATTCTGGGTTTCTCATGCATGTTTTCGATGTAGGCAGATGCCCTTGAAACTGGAGATTTGGGACCCATGGGATGGGTACCACGCAGTATTACTTTAAAGCGTCTGCGTTTGCTCACCCAACCTCACCAAACCTCTCAGCCCCAAGAGTGTCCACCCTTATGTCTCAATCAGCTGCAGGTCTAGATATGGTCAATCCAGGTGGCATCACAGCCCCTGAACGAATTTTGTAAGAATTTCTCTCTCTTTCACTGTCTTTGTTTCACGGGTTTTTAAAATTATTTGAGTTTTATAATGGGGTTTAGCTGCTTTTCACTGCTGTGTTTATGCAGCTTTACACCCACTTGACTCACTTACAGAGAGATATCAATACATAAGTTTTAAGATTCTTACTAGTCAGATATATTCTTGGGCGGTGAATAGGGGGTGCTGAGTCCAGTTCCGTGAGCAAGGAGTAGTTCTTGTCTAATACGTATTGGTTTTATGGAACGGTATTTGAGCTATTTTGAAACCCTTGTTTTATGCATCACCCCACCTCACCTTTCCCGTTAGGCAGCCATAGTGTGTTTCTAACCGTGTGACTCTGTACTGTTTTGTAATTCAGTTCAAGGGTAGCGGTTTTTACATTCCCTCTATAAGTGATATCTTATGATAAGTGTCTTTTTCTGTGTGACTTATTTCACTTAGAATCGTCGTACCTAAATCCACTCATCATGCTGCTACTAGCCTTATGATGTTGATTTCATGGCTGAGTGATATTCCATTGTACATAAGGACCACAACTTCTTTATCCATTTTTCCCTTTCCTGGGATATTTAAGGTGTAACGAAGTGGAGGTTCTTGTCAACAGAGCAGCCCTAAACTTTGGGGTGCTTGTGTCTTGCTGATTTTTAGTTTTCCCAATTTATACGTCCATGAGTGGAAGTACCCTATGCTCTCTAAGCTGAGTTTTGTAAATGTTTCAGGACACACCGTACACTTCTCCAGAGTGGCTGTTGGCAATTTACATCCCGCCCATCAGCGTAGCAAGGCTCCCGTTTCTCCGTGGCCTGTCCTGCATTTCTGGTTTTGACACTTTATTCAGCATGGCTCTTTTGACCGATGGGAAGCGAGACTTCTTTGTAGCGCTGATTTGCCTTTCCAGGTTGCTTGGTTGGCCAAAAAGGGCGTATGCGTTTTTTCCTGAATATATTCAGGAAAAAACGCATACGCCCTTTTTGGCCAAGGGCATCATTGTCGAGGTTTTGCCGCTTTTCCTGTGCTTTAAAGGCGATTCGAATCTGCCTCCTGAAATCTGTTTCCTGCAATTCTGCCTTGCTTTCAAATCCTCTTTGTTACCTTCCCTCAATATATTTGTAGACGAGAGTTATCATTTATAAGTCTGCAGGTTTGTGAATTGCAGTGCCCCTGAGCTCCATTTTTCAACTCGCTCTCTTGGGAGCTGGCCGCAAAAGCGCAAGGTTTTCTTTAGGCCCTATTCTGCTTCCGGGCGGCAGACTGAGCCTGTGGTTAATTCTTCTTCCTGATGGGAAAATAGAGTGACCTGTGCCTGTCCCAACACCTAGAGCTAGTCTCTCATTGGTTCCCCCTCTTCCCGTTCATCCTCAGGACAAATTGCAACCTGTATGGAACAGGAGGTTAAAAGTGCTGATTCTCCAAGGAGGGAGATTACTAGAAAAGCGGCTGGAATGGCGAACCCGAGCACAAGGAGATGAGAAATGAGGTGCGTTTTAGAAACCTTTCCCGATCACTCGATGTACCATCTTCTGGGTTTCTCATGCATGTTTTCGATGTAGGCAGATGCCCTTGAACCTGGAGATTTGGGACCCATGGGATGGGTACCACGCAGTATTACTTTAAAGCGTCTGCGTTTGCTCACCCAACCTCACCAAACCTCTCAGCCCCAAGAGTGTCCACCCTTATGTCTCAATCAGCTGCAGGTCTAGATATGGTCAATCCAGGTGGCATCACAGCCCCTGAACGAATTTTGTAAGAATTTCTCTCTCTTTCACTGTCTTTGTTTCACGGGTTTTTAAAATTATTTGAGTTTTATAATGGGGTTTAGCTGCTTTTCACTGCTGTGTTTATGCAGCTTTACACCCACTTGACTCACTTACAGAGAGATATCAATACATAAGTTTTAAGATTCTTACTAGTCAGATATATTCTTGGGCGGTGAATAGGGGGTGCTGAGTCCAGTTCCCTGAGCAAGGAGTAGTTCTTGTCTAATACGTATTGGTTTTATGGAACGGTATTTGAGCTATTTTGAAACCCTTGTTTTATGCATCACCCCACCTCACCTTTCCCGTTAGGCAGCCATAGTGTGTTTCTAACCGTGTGACTCTGTACTGTTTTGTAATTCAGTTCAAGGGTAGCGGTTTTTACATTCCCTCTATAAGTGATATCTTATGATAAGTGTCTTTTTCTGTGTGACTTATTTCACTTAGAATCGTCGTACCTAAATCCACTCATCATGCTGCTACTAGCCTTATGATGTTGATTTCATGGCTGAGTGATATTCCATTGTACATAAGGACCACAACTTCTTTATCCATTTTTCCCTTTCCTGGGATATTTAAGGTGTAACGAAGTGGAGGTTCTTGTCAACAGAGCAGCCCTAAACTTTGGGGTGCTTGTGTCTTGCTGATTTTTAGTTTTCCCAATTTATACGCCCATGAGTGGAAGTACCCTATGCTCTATAAGCTGAGTTTTGTAAATGTTTCAGGACACACCGTACACTTCTCCAGAGTGGCTGTTGGCAATTTACATCCCGCCCATCAGCGTAGCAAGGCTCCCGTTTCTCCGTGGCCTGTCCTGCATTTCTGGTTTTGACACTTTATTCAGCATGGCTCTTTTGACCGATGGGAAGCGAGACTTCTTTGTAGCGCTGATTTGCATTTCCAGGTTGCTTGGTTGGCCAAAAAGGGCGTATGCGTTTTTTCCTGAATATATTCAGGAAAAAACGCATACGCCCTTTTTGGCCAAGGGCATCATTGTCGAGGTTTTGCCGCTTTTCCTGTGCTTTAAAGGCGATTCGAATCTGCCTCCTGAAATCTGTTTCCTGCAATTCTGCCTTGCTTTCAAATCCTCTTTGTTACCTTCCCTCAATATATTTGTAGACGAGAGTTATCATTTATAAGTCTGCAGGTTTGTGAATTGCAGTGCCCCTGAGCTCCATTTTTCAACTCGCTCTCTTGGGAGCTGGCCGCAAAAGCGCAAGATTTTCTTTAGGCCCTATTCTGCTTCCGGGCGGCAGACTGAGCCTGTGGTTAATTCTTCTTCCTGATGGGAAAATAGAGTGACCTGTGCCTGTCCCAACACCTAGAGCTAGTCTCTCATTGGTTCCCCCTCTTCCCGTTCACCCTCAGGACAAATTGCAACCTGTATGGAACAGGAGGTTAAAGGTGCTGATTCTCCAAGGAGGGAGATTGCTAGTAAAGCGGCTGGAATGGCGAACCCGAGCACAAGGAGATGAGAAATGAGGTGCGTTTCAGGAACCTTTCCCGATCACTCGATGTACCATCTTCTTGGTTTATCATGCATGTTTTTGATGTAGGCAGATGCCCTTGAACCTGGAGATTTGGGACCCATGGGATGGGTACCACGCAGTGTTACTTTAAAGCGTCTGCGTTTGCTCACCCAACCTCACCAAACCTCTCAGCCCCAAGAGTGTCCACCCTTACGTCTCAATCAGCTGCAGGTCTAGGTATGGTCAATCCAGGTGGCATCACAGCCCCTGAACGAATTTTGTGAGAATTTCTCTGTCTTTCACTGTCTTTGTTTCACGGGTTTTTAAAATTAATTGAGTTTTATAATGGGGTTTAGCTGCTTTTCACTGCTGTGTTTATGCAGCTTTACACCCACTTGACTCACTTACAGAGAGATATCAATTCATAGGTTTTAAGATTCTTACTAGTCAGATATATTCTTGGGCGGTGAATAGGGGGTGTTGAGTCCAGTTCCCTGAGCAAGGAGTAGGTCTTGTCTATTACGTATTGGGTTTATGGAACGGTATCTGAGCTAATTTGAAACCCTTGTTTTATGCATCACCCCACCTCACCTTTCCCGTTAGGCAGCCATAGTGTGTTTTCTAACCGTGTGACTCTGTTCTGTTTTGTAATTCAGTTCAAGGGTAGCGGTTTTTACATTCCCTCTATAAGTGATATCTTATGATAAGTGTCTTTTTCTGTGTGACTTATTTCACTTAGAATCGTCGTACCTAAATCCACTCATCATGCTGCTACTAGCCTTATGACGTTTATTTCATGGCTGAGTGATATTCCATTGTACATAAGGACCACAGCTTGTTTATCCATTTTTCCCTTTCCTGGGATATTTAAGGTGTAACGAAGTGGAGGTTCTTGTCAACAGAGCAGCCCTAAACTTTGGGGTGCTTGTGTCTTGCTGATTTTTAGTTTTCCCAATTTATACGCCCATGAGTGGAAGTGCCCTATGCTCTCTAAGCTGAGTTTTGTAAATGTTTCAGGACACACCGTACACTTCTCCAGAGTGGCTGTTGGCAATTTACATCCCGCCCATCAGCGTAGCAAGGCTCCCGTTTCTCCGTGGCCTGTCCTGCATTTCTGGTTTTGACACTTTATTCAGCATGGCTCTTTTGACCGATGGGAAGCGAGACTTCTTTGTAGCGCTGATTTGCCTTTCCAGGTTGCTTGGTTGGCCAAAAAGGGCGTATGCGTGTTTTCCTGAATATATTCAGGAAAAAACCCATACGCCCTTTTTGGCCAAGGGCATCATTGTCGAGGTTTTGCCGCTTTTCCTGTGCTTTAAAGGCGATTCGAATCTGCCTCCTGAAATCTGTTTCCTGCAATTCTGCCTTGCTTTCAAATCCTCTTTGTTGCCTTCCCTCAATATATTTGTAGACGAGAGTTATCATTTATAAGTCTGCAGGTTTGTGAATTGCAGTGCCCCTGAGCTCCATTTTTCAACTCGCTCTCTTGGGAGCTGGCCGCAAAAGCGCAAGGTTTTCTTTAGGCCCTATTCTGCTTCCGGGCGGCAGACTGAGCCTGTGGTTAATTCTTCTTCCTGACGGGAAAATAGAGTGACCTGTGCCTGTCCCAACACCTAGAGATAGTCTCTCATTGGTTCCCCCTCTTCCCGTTCATCCTCAGGACAAATTGCAACCTGTATGGAACAGGAGGTTAAAAGTGCTGATTCTCCAAGGAGGGAGATTACTAGAAAAGCGGCTGGAATGGCGAACCCGAGCACAAGGAGATGAGAAATGAGGTGCGTTTTAGAAACCTTTCCCGATCACCCGATGTACCATCTTCTGGGTTTCTCATGCATGTTTTCGATGTAGGCAGATGCCCTTGAACCTGGAGATTTGGGACCCATGGGATGGGTACCACGCAGTATTACTTTAAAGCGTCTGCGTTTGCTCACCCAACCTCACCAAACCTCTCAGCCCCAAGAGTGTCCACCCTTATGTCTCAATCAGCTGCAGGTCTAGATATGGTCAATCCAGGTGGCATCACAGCCCCTGAACGAATTTTGTAAGAATTTCTCTCTCTTTCACTGTCTTTGTTTCACGGGTTTTTAAAATTATTTGAGTTTTATAATGGGGTTTAGCTGCTTTTCACTGCTGTGTTTATGCAGCTTTACACCCACTTGACTCACTTACAGAGAGATATCAATACATAAGTTTTAAGATTCTTACTAGTCAGATATATTCTTGGGCGGTGAATAGGGGGTGTTGAGTCCAGTTCCCTGAGCAAGGAGTAGGTCTTGTCTAATACGTATTGGTTTTATGGAACGGTATTTGAGCTATTTTGAAACCCTTGTTTTATGCATCACCCCACCTCACCTTTCCCGTTAGGCAGCCATAGTGTGTTTCTAACCGTGTGACTCTGTACTGTTTTGTAATTCAGTTCAAGGGTAGCGGTTTTTACATTCCCTCTATAAGTGATATCTTATGATAAGTGTCTTTTTCTGTGTGACTTATTTCACTTAGAATCGTCGTACCTAAATCCACTCATCATGCTGCTACTAGCCTTATGATGTTGATTTCATGGCTGAGTGATATTCCATTGTACATAAGGACCACAACTTCTTTATCCATTTTTCCCTTTCCTGGGATATTTAAGGTGTAACGAAGTGGAGGTTCTTGTCAACAGAGCAGCCCTAAACTTTGGGGTGCTTGTGTCTTGCTGATTTTTAGTTTTCCCAATTTATACGCCCATGAGTGGAAGTGCCCTATGCTCTCTAAGCTGAGTTTTGTAAATGTTTCAGGACACACCGTACACTTCTCCAGAGTGGCTGTTGGCAATTTACATCCCGCCCATCAGCGTAGCAAGGCTTCCGTTTCTCCGTGGCCTGTCCTGCATTTCTGGTTTTGACACTTTATTCAGCATGGCCCTTTTGACCGATGGGAAGCGAGACTTCTTTGTAGCGCTGATTTGCCTTTCCAGGTTGCTTGGTTGGCCAAAAAGGGCGTATGCGTTTTTTCCTGAATATATTCAGGAAAAAACGCATACGCCCTTTTTGGCCAAGGGCATCATTGTCGAGGTTTTGCCGCTTTTCCTGTGCTTTAAAGGCGATTCGAATCTGCCTCCTGAAATCTGTTTCCTGCAATTCTGCCTTGCTTTCAAATCCTCTTTGTTGCCTTCCCTCAATATATTTGTAGACGAGAGTTATCATTTATAAGTCTGCAGGTTTGTGAATTGCAGTGCCCCTGAGCTCCATTTTTCAACTCGCTCTCTTGGGAGCTGGCCGCAAAAGCGCAGGATTGCTTTAGGCCCTATTCTGCTTCCGGGCGGCAGACTGAGCCTGTGGTTAATTCTTCTTCCTGATGGGAAAATAGAGTGACCTGTGCCTGTCCCAACACCTAGAGCTAGTCTCTCATTGGTTTCCCCCTCTTCCCGTTCACCCTCAGGACAAATTGCAACCTGTATGGAACAGGAGATTAAAGGTGCTGATTCTCCAAGGAGGGAGATTGCTAGTAAAGCGGCTGGAATGGCGAACCCGAGCACAAGGAGATGAGAAATGAGGTGCGTTTTAGAAACCTTTCCCGATCACTCGGTGGACCATCTTCTGGGTTTCTCATGCATGTTTTCGATGTAGGAAGATGCCCTTGAACCTGGAGATTTGGGACCCATGGGATGGGTACCACGCAGTATTACTTTAAAGCGTCTGCGTTTGCTCACCCAACCTCACCAAACCCCTCAGCCCCAAGAGTGTCCACCCTTATGTCTCAATCAGCTGCGGGTCTAGATATGGTCAATCCAGGTGGCATCACAGCGCCTGAACGAATTTTGTAAGAATTTCTCTCCCTTTCACTGTCTTTGTTTCACGGGTTTTTAAAATTAATTGAGTTTTATAATGGGGTTTAGCTGCTTTTCACTGCTGTGTTTATGCAGCTTTACACCCACTTGACTCACTTACAGAGAGATATCAATACATAGGTTTTAAGATTCTTACTAGTCAGATATACTCTTGGGCGGTGAATAGGGGGTGTTGAGTCCACTTCCCTGAGCAAGGAGTAGGTCTTGTCTATTACGTATTGGGTTTATGGAACGGTATCTGAGCTAATTTGAAACCCTTGTTTTAGGCATCACCCCACCTCACCTTTCCCGTTAGGCAGCCATATTGTGTTTTCTAACCGTGTGACTCTGTTCTGTTTTGTAATTCAGTTCAAGGGTAGCGGTTTTTAAATTCCCTCTATAGGTGATATCTTATGATAAGTGTCTTTTTCTGTGTGACTTATTTGACTTAGAATCGTCGTACCTAAATCCACTCATCAGGCTGCTACTAGCCTTATGACGTTGATTTCATGGCTGAGTGATATTCCATTGTACATAAGGACCACAACTTCTTTATCCATTTTTCTCTTTCCTGGGATATTTAAGGTGTAACGAAGTGGAGGTTCTTGTCAACAGAGCAGCCCTAAACTTTGGGGTGCTTGTGTCTTGCTGATTTTTAGTTTTCCCAATTTATACGCCCATGAGTGGAAGTGCCCTATGCTCTCTAAGCTGAGTTTTGTAAATGTTTCAGGACACACCGTACACTTCTCCAGAGTGGCTGTTGGCAATTTACATCCCGCCCATCAGCGTAGCAAGGCTTCCGTTTCTCCGTGGCCTGTCCTGCATTTCTGGTTTTGACACTTTATTCAGCATGGCCCTTTTGACCGATGGGAAGCGAGACTTCTTTGTAGCGCTGATTTGCCTTTCCAGGTTGCTTGGTTGGCCAAAAAGGGCGTATGCGTTTTTTCCTGAATATATTCAGGAAAAAACGCATACGCCCTTTTTGGCCAAGGGCATCATTGTCGAGGTTTTGCCGCTTTTCCTGTGCTTTAAAGGCGATTCGAATCTGCCTCCTGAAATCTGTTTCCTGCAATTCTGCCTTGCTTTCAAATCCTCTTTGTTGCCTTCCCTCAATATATTTGTAGACGAGAGTTATCATTTATAAGTCTGCAGGTTTGTGAATTGCAGTGCCCCTGAGCTCCATTTTTCAACTCGCTCTCTTGGGAGCTGGCCGCAAAAGCGCAGGACTGCTTTAGGCCCTATTCTGCTTCCGGGCGGCAGACTGAGCCTGTGGTTAATTCTTCTTCCTGATGGGAAAATAGAGTGACCTGTGCCTGTCCCAACACCTAGAGCTAGTCTCTCATTGGTTCCCCCTCTTCCCGTTCACCCTCAGGACAAATTGCAACCTGTATGGAACAGGAGATTAAAGGTGCTGATTCTCCAAGGAGGGAGATTGCTAGTAAAGCGGCTGGAATGGCGAACCCGAGCACAAGGAGATGAGAAATGAGGTGCGTTTTAGAAACCTTTCCCGATCACTCGGTGGACCATCTTCTGGGTTTCTCATGCATGTTTTCGATGTAGGAAGATGCCCTTGAACCTGGAGATTTGGGACCCATGGGATGGGTACCACGCAGTATTACTTTAAAGCGTCTGCGTTTGCTCACCCAACCTCACCAAACCCCTCAGCCCCAAGAGTGTCCACCCTTATGTCTCAATCAGCTGCGGGTCTAGATATGGTCAATCCAGGTGGCATCACAGCGCCTGAACGAATTTTGTAAGAATTTCTCTCCCTTTCACTGTCTTTGTTTCACGGGTTTTTAAAATTAATTGAGTTTTATAATGGGGTTTAGCTGCTTTTCACTGCTGTGTTTATGCAGCTTTACACCCACTTGACTCACTTACAGAGAGATATCAATACATAGGTTTTAAGATTCTTACTAGTCAGATATACTCTTGGGCGGTGAATAGGGGGTGTTGAGTCCACTTCCCTGAGCAAGGAGTAGGTCTTGTCTATTACGTATTGGGTTTATGGAACGGTATCTGAGCTAATTTGAAACCCTTGTTTTATGCATCACCCCACCTCACCTTTCCCGTTAGGCAGCCATAGTGTGTTTTCTAACCGTGTGACTCTGTTCTGTTTTGTAATTCAGTTCAAGGGTAGCGGTTTTTACATTCCCTCTATAGGTGATATCTTATGATAAGTGTCTTTTTCTGGGTGACTTATTTGACTTAGAATCGTCGTACCTAAATCCACTCATCATGCTGCTACTAGCCTTATGACGTTGATTTCATGGCTGAGTGATATTCCATTGTACATAAGGACCACAACTTCTTTATCCATTTTTCTCTTTCCTGGGATATTTAAGGTGTAACGAAGTGGAGGTTCTTGTCAACAGAGCAGCCCTAAACTTTGGGGTGCTTGTGTCTTGCTGATTTTTAGTTTTCCCAATTTATACGCCCATGAGTGGAAGTGCCCTATGCTCTCTAAGCTGAGTTTTGTAAATGTTTCAGGACACACCGTACACTTCTCCAGAGTGGCTGTTGGCAATTTACATCCCGCCCATCAGCGTAGCAAGGCTTCCGTTTCTCCGTGGCCTGTCCTGCATTTCTGGTTTTGACACTTTATTCAGCATGGCCCTTTTGACCGATGGGAAGCGAGACTTCTTTGTAGCGCTGATTTGCCTTTCCAGGTTGCTTGGTTGGCCAAAAAGGGCGTATGCGTTTTTTCCTGAATATATTCAGGAAAAAACGCATACGCCCTTTTTGGCCAAGGGCATCATTGTCGAGGTTTTGCCGCTTTTCCTGTGCTTTAAAGGCGATTCGAATCTGCCTCCTGAAATCTGTTTCCTGCAATTCTGCCTTGCTTTCAAATCCTCTTTGTTGCCTTCCCTCAATATATTTGTAGACGAGAGTTATCATTTATAAGTCTGCAGGTTTGTGAATTGCAGTGCCCCTGAGCTCCATTTTTCAACTCGCTCTCTTGGGAGCTGGCCGCAAAAGCGCAGGATTGCTTTAGGCCCTATTCTGCTTCCGGGCGGCAGACTGAGCCTGTGGTTAATTCTTCTTCCTGATGGGAAAATAGAGTGACCTGTGCCTGTCCCAACACCTAGAGCTAGTCTCTCATTGGTTCCCCCTCTTCCCGTTCACCCTCAGGACAAATTGCAACTTGTATGGAACAGGAGATTAAAGGTGCTGATTCTCCAAGGAGGGAGATTGCTAGTAAAGCGGCTGGAATGGCGAACCTGAGCACAAGGAGATGAGAAATGAGGTGCGTTTTAGAAACCTTTCCCGATCACTCGGTGGACCATCTTCTGGGTTTCTCATGCATGTTTTCGATGTAGGAAGATGCCCTTGAACCTGGAGATTTGGGACCCATGGGATGGGTACCACGCAGTATTACTTTAAAGCGTCTGCGTTTGCTCACCCAACCTCACCAAACCTCTCAGCCCCAAGAGTGTCCACCCTTATGTCTCAATCAGCTGCAGGTCTAGATATGGTCAATCCAGGTGGCATCACAGCGCCTGAACGAATTTTGTAAGAATTTCTCTCCCTTTCACTGTCTTTGTTTCACGGGTTTTTAAAATTAATTGAGTTTTATAATGGGTTTTAGCTGCTTTTCACTGCTGTGTTTATGCAGCTTTACACCCACTTGACTCACTTACAGAGAGATATCAATACATAGGTTTTAAGATTCTTACTAGTCAGATATACTCTTGGGCGGTGAATAGGGGGTGTTGAGTCCACTTCCCTGAGCAAGGAGTAGGTCTTGTCTATTACGTATTGGGTTTATGGAACGGTATCTGAGCTAATTTGAAACCCTTGTTTTATGCATCACCCCACCTCACCTTTCCCGTTAGGCAGCCATAGTGTGTTTTCTAACCGTGTGACTCTGTTCTGTTTTGTAATTCAGTTCAAGGGTAGCGGTTTTTACATTCCCTCTATAAGTGATATCTTATGATAAGTGTCATTTTCTGTGTGACTTATTTGACTTAGAATCGTCGTACCTAAATCCACTCATCATGCTGCTACTAGCCTTATGACGTTGATTTCATGGCTGAGTGATATTCCATTGTACATAAGGACCACAACTTCTTTATCCATTTTTCTCTTTCCTGGGATATTTAAGGTGTAACGAAGTGGAGGTTCTTGTCAACAGAGCAGCCCTAAACTTTGGGGTGCTTGTGTCTTGCTGATTTTTAGTTTTCCCAATTTATACGCCCATGAGTGGAAGTGCCCTATGCTCTCTAAGCTGAGTTTTGTAAATGTTTCAGGACACACCGTACACTTCTCCAGAGTGGCTGTTGGCAATTTACATCCCGCCCATCAGCGTAGCAAGGCTTCCGTTTCTCCGTGGCCTGTCCTGCATTTCTGGTTTTGACACTTTATTCAGCATGGCCCTTTTGACCGATGGGAAGCGAGACTTCTTTGTAGCGCTGATTTGCCTTTCCAGGTTGCTTGGTTGGCCAAAAAGGGCGTATGCGTTTTTTCCTGAATATATTCAGGAAAAAACGCATACGCCCTTTTTGGCCAAGGGCATCATTGTCGAGGTTTTGGCGCTTTTCCTGTGCTTTAAAGGCGATTCGAATCTGCCTCCTGAAATCTGTTTCCTGCAATTCTGCCTTGCTTTCAAATCCTCTTTGTTGCCTTCCCTCAATATATTTGTAGACGAGAGTTATCATTTATAAGTCTGCAGGTTTGTGAATTGCAGTGCCCCTGAGCTCCATTTTTCAACTCGCTCTCTTGGGAGCTGGCCGCAAAAGCGCAGGACTGCTTTAGGCCCTATTCTGCTTCCGGGCGGCAGACTGAGCCTGTGGTTAATTCTTCTTCCTGATGGGAAAATAGAGTGACCTGTGCCTGTCCCAACACCTAGAGCTAGTCTCTCATTGGTTCCCCCTCTTCCCGTTCACCCTCAGGACAAATTGCAACCTGTATGGAACAGGAGATTAAAGGTGCTGATTCTCCAAGGAGGGAGATTGCTAGTAAAGCGGCTGGAATGGCGAACCCGAGCACAAGGAGATGAGAAATGAGGTGCGTTTTAGAAACCTTTCCCGATCACTCGGTGGACCATCTTCTGGGTTTCTCATGCATGTTTTCGATGTAGGAAGATGCCCTTGAACCTGGAGATTTGGGACCCATGGGATGGGTACCACGCAGTATTACTTTAAAGCGTCTGCGTTTGCTCACCCAACCTCACCAAACCCCTCAGCCCCAAGAGTGTCCACCCTTATGTCTCAATCAGCTGCGGGTCTAGATATGGTCAATCCAGGTGGCATCACAGCGCCTGAACGAATTTTGTAAGAATTTCTCTCCCTTTCACTGTCTTTGTTTCACGGGTTTTTAAAATTAATTGAGTTTTATAATGGGGTTTAGCTGCTTTTCACTGCTGTGTTTATGCAGCTTTACACCCACTTGACTCACTTACAGAGAGATATCAATACATAGGTTTTAAGATTCTTACTAGTCAGATATACTCTTGGGCGGTGAATAGGGGGTGTTGAGTCCAGTTCCCTGAGCAAGGAGTAGGTCTTGTCTAATACGTATTGGTTTTATGGAACGGTATTTGAGCTATTTTGAAACCCTTGTTTTATGCATCACCCCACCTCACCTTTCCCGTTAGGCAGCCATAGTGTGTTTCTAACCGTGTGACTCTGTACTGTTTTGTAATTCAGTTCAAGGGTAGCGGTTTTTACATTCCCTCTATAAGTGATATCTTATGATAAGTGTCTTTTTCTGTGTGACTTATTTCACTTAGAATCGTCGTACCTAAATCCACTCATCATGCTGCTACTAGCCTTATGATGTTGATTTCATGGCTGAGTGATATTCCATTGTACATAAGGACCACAACTTCTTTATCCATTTTTCCCTTTCCTGGGATATTTAAGGTGTAACGAAGTGGAGGTTCTTGTCAACAGAGCAGCCCTAAACTTTGGGGTGCTTGTGTCTTGCTGATTTTTAGTTTTCCCAATTTATACGCCCATGAGTGGAAGTGCCCTATGCTCTCTAAGCTGAGTTTTGTAAATGTTTCAGGACACACCGTACACTTCTCCAGAGTGGCTGTTGGCAATTTACATCCCGCCCATCAGCGTAGCAAGGCTTCCGTTTCTCCGTGGCCTGTCCTGCATTTCTGGTTTTGACACTTTATTCAGCATGGCCCTTTTGACCGATGGGAAGCGAGACTTCTTTGTAGCGCTGATTTGCCTTTCCAGGTTGCTTGGTTGGCCAAAAAGGGCGTATGCGTTTTTTCCTGAATATATTCAGGAAAAAACGCATACGCCCTTTTTGGCCAAGGGCATCATTGTCGAGGTTTTGCCGCTTTTCCTGTGCTTTAAAGGCGATTCGAATCTGCCTCCTGAAATCTGTTTCCTGCAATTCTGCCTTGCTTTCAAATCCTCTTTGTTGCCTTCCCTCAATATATTTGTAGACGAGAGTTATCATTTATAAGTCTGCAGGTTTGTGAATTGCAGTGCCCCTGAGCTCCATTTTTCAACTCGCTCTCTTGGGAGCTGGCCGCAAAAGTGCAGGACTGCTTTAGGCCCTATTCTGCTTCCGGGCGGCAGACTGAGCCTGTGGTTAATTCTTCTTCCTGATGGGAAAATAGAGTGACCTGTGCCTGTCCCAACACCTAGAGCTAGTCTCTCATTGGTTCCCCCTCTTCCCGTTCACCCTCAGGACAAATTGCAACCTGTATGGAACAGGAGATTAAAGGTGCTGATTCTCCAAGGAGGGAGATTGCTAGTAAAGCGGCTGGAATGGCGAACCCGAGCACAAGGAGATGAGAAATGAGGTGCGTTTTAGAAACCTTTCCCGATCACTCGGTGGACCATCTTCTGGGTTTCTCATGCATGTTTTCGATGTAGGAAGATGCCCTTGAACCTGGAGATTTGGGACCCATGGGATGGGTACCACGCAGTATTACTTTAAAGCGTCTGCGTTTGCTCACCCAACCTCACCAAACCCCTCAGCCCCAAGAGTGTCCACCCTTATGTCTCAATCAGCTGCGGGTCTAGATATGGTCAATCCAGGTGGCATCACAGCGCCTGAACGAATTTTGTAAGAATTTCTCTCCCTTTCACTGTCTTTGTTTCACGGGTTTTTAAAATTAATTGAGTTTTATAATGGGGTTTAGCTGCTTTTCACTGCTGTGTTTATGCAGCTTTACACCCACTTGACTCACTTACAGAGAGATATCAATACATAGGTTTTAAGATTCTTACTAGTCAGATATACTCTTGGGCGGTGAATAGGGGGTGTTGAGTCCACTTCCCTGAGCAAGGAGTAGGTCTTGTCTATTACGTATTGGGTTTATGGAACGGTATCTGAGCTAATTTGAAACCCTTGTTTTATGCATCACCCCACCTCACCTTTCCCGTTAGGCAGCCATAGTGTGTTTTCTAACCGTGTGACTCTGTTCTGTTTTGTAATTCAGTTCAAGGGTAGCGGTTTTTACATTCCCTCTATAGGTGATATCTTATGATAAGTGTCTTTTTCTGGGTGACTTATTTGACTTAGAATCGTCGTACCTAAATCCACTCATCATGCTGCTACTAGCCTTATGACGTTGATTTCATGGCTGAGTGATATTCCATTGTACATAAGGACCACAACTTCTTTATCCATTTTTCTCTTTCCTGGGATATTTAAGGTGTAACGAAGTGGAGGTTCTTGTCAACAGAGCAGCCCTAAACTTTGGGGTGCTTGTGTCTTGCTGATTTTTAGTTTTCCCAATTTATACGCCCATGAGTGGAAGTGCCCTATGCTCTCTAAGCTGAGTTTTGTAAATGTTTCAGGACACACCGTACACTTCTCCAGAGTGGCTGTTGGCAATTTACATCCCGCCCATCAGCGTAGCAAGGCTTCCGTTTCTCCGTGGCCTGTCCTGCATTTCTGGTTTTGACACTTTATTCAGCATGGCCCTTTTGACCGATGGGAAGCGAGACTTCTTTGTAGCGCTGATTTGCCTTTCCAGGTTGCTTGGTTGGCCAAAAAGGGCGTATGCGTTTTTTCCTGAATATATTCAGGAAAAAACGCATACGCCCTTTTTGGCCAAGGGCATCATTGTCGAGGTTTTGCCGCTTTTCCTGTGCTTTAAAGGCGATTCGAATCTGCCTCCTGAAATCTGTTTCCTGCAATTCTGCCTTGCTTTCAAATCCTCTTTGTTGCCTTCCCTCAATATATTTGTAGACGAGAGTTATCATTTATAAGTCTGCAGGTTTGTGAATTGCAGTGCCCCTGAGCTCCATTTTTCAACTCGCTCTCTTGGGAGCTGGCCGCAAAAGCGCAGGACTGCTTTAGGCCCTATTCTGCTTCCGGGCGGCAGACTGAGCCTGTGGTTAATTCTTCTTCCTGATGGGAAAATAGAGTGACCTGTGCCTGTCCCAACACCTAGAGCTAGTCTCTCATTGGTTCCCCCTCTTCCCGTTCACCCTCAGGACAAATTGCAACCTGTATGGAACAGGAGATTAAAGGTGCTGATTCTCCAAGGAGGGAGATTGCTAGTAAAGCGGCTGGAATGGCGAACCCGAGCACAAGGAGATGAGAAATGAGGTGCGTTTTAGAAACCTTTCCCGATCACTCGGTGGACCATCTTCTGGGTTTCTCATGCATGTTTTCGATGTAGGAAGATGCCCTTGAACCTGGAGATTTGGGACCCATGGGATGGGTACCACGCAGTATTACTTTAAAGCGTCTGCGTTTGCTCACCCAACCTCACCAAACCCCTCAGCCCCAAGAGTGTCCACCCTTATGTCTCAATCAGCTGCGGGTCTAGATGTGGTCAATCCAGGTGGCATCACAGCGCCTGAACGAATTTTGTAAGAATTTCTCTCCCTTTCACTGTCTTTGTTTCACGGGTTTTTAAAATTAATTGAGTTTTATAATGGGGTTTAGCTGCTTTTCACTGCTGTGTTTATGCAGCTTTACACCCACTTGACTCACTTACAGAGAGATATCAATACATAGGTTTTAAGATTCTTACTAGTCAGATATACTCTTGGGCGGTGAATAGGGGGTGTTGAGTCCAGTTCCCTGAGCAAGGAGTAGGTCTTGTCTATTACGTATTGGGTTTATGGAACGGTATCTGAGCTAATTTGAAACCCTTGTTTTATGCATCACCCCACCTCACCTTTCCCGTTAGGCAGCCATAGTGTGTTTTCTAACCGTGTGACTCTGTTCTGTTTTGTAATTCAGTTCAAGGGTAGCGGTTTTTACATTCCCTCTATAGGTGATATCTTATGATAAGTGTCTTTTTCTGTGTGACTTATTTGACTTAGAATCGTCGTACCTAAATCCACTCATCATGCTGCTACTAGCCTTATGACGTTGATTTCATGGCTGAGTGATATTCCATTGTACATAAGGACCACAACTTCTTTATCCATTTTCTCTTTCCTGGGATATTTAAGGTGTAACGAAGTGGAGGTTCTTGTCAACAGAGCAGCCCTAAACTTTGGGGTGCTTGTGTCTTGCTGATTTTTAGTTTTCCCAATTTATACGCCCATGAGTGGAAGTGCCCTATGCTCTCTAAGCTGAGTTTTGTAAATGTTTCAGGACACACCGTACACTTCTCCAGAGTGGCTGTTGGCAATTTACATCCCACCCATCAGCGTAGCAAGGCTTCCGTTTCTCCGTGGCCTGTCCTGCATTTCTGGTTTTGACACTTTATTCAGCATGGCCCTTTTGACCGATGGGATGCGAGACTTCTTTGTAGCGCTGATTTGCCTTTCCAGGTTGCTTGGTTGGCCAAAAAGGGCGTATGCGTTTTTTCCTGAATATATTCAGGAAAAAACGCATACGCCCTTTTTGGCCAAGGGCATCATTGTCGAGGTTTTGGCGCTTTTCCTGTGCTTTAAAGGCGATTCGAATCTGCCTCCTGAAATCTGTTTCCTGCAATTCTGCCTTGCTTTCAAATCCTCTTTGTTGCCTTCCCTCAATATATTTGTAGACGAGAGTTATCATTTATAAGTCTGCAGGTTTGTGAATTGCAGTGCCCCTGAGCTCCATTTTTCAACTCGCTCTCTTGGGAGCTGGCCGCAAAAGCGCAGGATTGCTTTAGGCCCTATTCTGCTTCCGGGCGGCAGACTGAGCCTGTGGTTAATTCTTCTTCCTGATGGGAAAATAGAGTGACCTGTGCCTGTCCCAACACCTAGAGCTAGTCTCTCATTGGTTCCCCCTCTTCCCGTTCACCCTCAGGACAAATTGCAACCTGTATGGAACAGGAGGTTAAAGGTGCTGATTCTCCAAGGAGGGAGATTGCTAGTAAAGCGGCTGGAATGGCGAACCCGAGCACAAGGAGATGAGAAATGAGGTGCGTTTTAGAAACCTTTCCCGATCACTCGGTGGACCATCTTCTGGGTTTCTCATGCATGTTTTCGATGTAGGAAGATGCCCTTGAACCTGGAGATTTGGGACCCATGGGATGGGTACCACGCAGTATTACTTTAAAGCGTCTGCGTTTGCTCACCGAACCTCACCAAACCCCTCAGCCCCAAGAGTGTCCACCCTTATGTCTCAATCAGCTGCGGGTCTAGATATGGTCAATCCAGGTGGCATCACAGCGCCTGAACGAATTTTGTAAGAATTTCTCTCCCTTTCACTGTCTTTGTTTCACGGGTTTTTAAAATTAATTGAGTTTTATAATGGGGTTTAGCTGCTTTTCACTGCTGTGTTTATGCAGCTTTACACCCACTTGACTCACTTACAGAGAGATATCAATACATAGGTTTTAAGATTCTTACTAGTCAGATATACTCTTGGGCGGTGAATAGGGGGTGTTGAGTCCACTTCCCTGAGCAAGGAGTAGGTCTTGTCTATTACGTATTGGGTTTATGGAACGGTATCTGAGCTAATTTGAAACCCTTGTTTTATGCATCACCCCACCTCACCTTTCCCGTTAGGCAGCCATAGTGTGTTTTCTAACCGTGTGACTCTGTTCTGTTTTGTAATTCAGTTCAAGGGTAGCGGTTTTTACATTCCCTCTATAGGTGATATCTTATGATAAGTGTCTTTTTCTGTGTGACTTATTTGACTTAGAATCGTCGTACCTAAATCCACTCATCATGCTGCTACTAGCCTTATGACGTTGATTTCATGGCTGAGTGATATTCCATTGTACATAAGGACCACAACTTCTTTATCCATTTTTCTCTTTCCTGGGATATTTAAGGTGTAACGAAGTGGAGGTTCTTGTCAACAGAGCAGCCCTAAACTTTGGGGTGCTTGTGTCTTGCTGATTTTTAGTTTTCCCAATTTATACGCCCATGAGTGGAAGTGCCCTATGCTCTCTAAGCTGAGTTTTGTAAATGTTTCAGGACACACCGTACACTTCTCCAGAGTGGCTGTTGGCAATTTACATCCCGCCCATCAGCGTAGCAAGGCTTCCGTTTCTCCGTGGCCTGTCCTGCATTTCTGGTTTTGACACTTTATTCAGCATGGCCCTTTTGACCGATGGGAAGCGAGACTTCTTTGTAGCGCTGATTTGCCTTTCCAGGTTGCTTGGTTGGCCAAAAAGGGCGTATGCGTTTTTTCCTGAATATATTCAGGAAAAAACGCATACGCCCTTTTTGGCCAAGGGCATCATTGTCGAGGTTTTGCCGCTTTTCCTGTGCTTTAAAGGCGATTCGAATCTGCCTCCTGAAATCTGTTTCCTGCAATTCTGCCTTGCTTTCAAATCCTCTTTGTTGCCTTCCCTCAATATATTTGTAGACGAGAGTTATCATTTATAAGTCTGCAGGTTTGTGAATTGCAGTGCCCCTGAGCTCCATTTTTCAACTCGCTCTCTTGGGAGCTGGCCGCAAAAGCGCAGGATTGCTTTAGGCCCTATTCTGCTTCCGGGCGGCAGACTGAGCCTGTGGTTAATTCTTCTTCCTGATGGGAAAATAGAGTGACCTGTGCCTGTCCCAACACCTAGAGCTAGTCTCTCATTGGTTCCCCCTCTTCCCGTTCACCCTCAGGACAAATTGCAACCTGTATGGAACAGGAGATTAAAGGTGCTGATTCTCCAAGGAGGGAGATTGCTAGTAAAGCGGCTGGAATGGCGAACCCGAGCACAAGGAGATGAGAAATGAGGTGCGTTTTAGAAACCTTTCCCGATCACTCGGTGGACCATCTTCTGGGTTTCTCATGCATGTTTTCGATGTAGGAAGATGCCCTTGAACCTGGAGATTTGGGACCCATGGGATGGGTACCACGCAGTATTACTTTAAAGCGTCTGCGTTTGCTCACCCAACCTCACCAAACCCCTCAGCCCCAAGAGTGTCCACCTTTATGTCTCAATCAGCTGCGGGTCTAGATATGGTCAATCCAGGTGGCATCACAGCGCCTGAACGAATTTTGTAAGAATTTCTCTCCCTTTCACTGTCTTTGTTTCACGGGTTTTTAAAATTAATTGAGTTTTATAATGGGGTTTAGCTGCTTTTCACTGCTGTGTTTATGCAGCTTTACACCCACTTGACTCACTTACAGAGAGATATCAATACATAGGTTTTAAGATTCTTACTAGTCAGATATACTCTTGGGCGGTGAATAGGGGGTGTTGAGTCCACTTCCCTGAGCAAGGAGTAGGTCTTGTCTATTACGTATTGGGTTTATGGAACGGTATCTGAGCTAATTTGAAACCCTTGTTTTATGCATCACCCCACCTCACCTTTCCCGTTAGGCAGCCATAGTGTGTTTTCTAACCGTGTGACTCTGTTCTGTTTTGTAATTCAGTTCAAGGGTAGCGGTTTTTACATTCCCTCTATAGGTGATATCTTATGATAAGTGTCTTTTTCTGTGTGACTTATTTGACTTAGAATCGTCGTACCTAAATCCACTCATCATGCTGCTACTAGCCTTATGACGTTGATTTCATGGCTGAGTGATATTCCATTGTACATAAGGACCACAACTTCTTTATCCATTTTTCTCTTTCCTGGGATATTTAAGGTGTAACGAAGTGGAGGTTCTTGTCAACAGAGCAGCCCTAAACTTTGGGGTGCTTGTGTCTTGCTGATTTTTAGTTTTCCCAATTTATACGCCCATGAGTGGAAGTGCCCTATGCTCTCTAAGCTGAGTTTTGTAAATGTTTCAGGACACACCGTACACTTCTCCAGAGTGGCTGTTGGCAATTTACATCCCGCCCATCAGCGTAGCAAGGCTTCCGTTTCTCCGTGGCCTGTCCTGCATTTCTGGTTTTGACACTTTATTCAGCATGGCCCTTTTGACCGATGGGAAGCGAGACTTCTTTGTAGCGCTGATTTGCCTTTCCAGGTTGCTTGGTTGGCCAAAAAGGGCGTATGCGTTTTTTCCTGAATATATTCAGGAAAAAACGCATACGCCCTTTTTGGCCAAGGGCATCATTGTCGAGGTTTTGCCGCTTTTCCTGTGCTTTAAAGGCGATTCGAATCTGCCTCCTGAAATCTGTTTCCTGCAATTCTGCCTTGCTTTCAAATCCTCTTTGTTGCCTTCCCTCAATATATTTGTAGACGAGAGTTATCATTTATAAGTCTGCAGGTTTGTGAATTGCAGTGCCCCTGAGCTCCATTTTTCAACTCGCTCTCTTGGGAGCTGGCCGCAAAAGCGCAGGATTGCTTTAGGCCCTATTCTGCTTCCGGGCGGCAGACTGAGCCTGTGGTTAATTCTTCTTCCTGATGGGAAAATAGAGTGACCTGTGCCTGTCCCAACACCTAGAGCTAGTCTCTCATTGGTTCCCCCTCTTCCCGTTCACCCTCAGGACAAATTGCAACCTGTATGGAACAGGAGATTAAAGGTGCTGATTCTCCAAGGAGGGAGATTGCTAGTAAAGCGGCTGGAATGGCGAACCCGAGCACAAGGAGATGAGAAATGAGGTGCGTTTTAGAAACCTTTCCCGATCACTCGGTGGACCATCTTCTGGGTTTCTCATGCATGTTTTCGATGTAGGAAGATGCCCTTGAACCTGGAGATTTGGGACCCATGGGATGGGTACCACGCAGTATTACTTTAAAGCGTCTGCGTTTGCTCACCCAACCTCACCAAACCCCTCAGCCACAAGAGTGTCCACCCTTATGTCTCAATCAGCTGCGGGTCTAGATATGGTCAATCCAGGTGGCATCACAGCGCCTGAACGAATTTTGTAAGAATTTCTCTCCCTTTCACTGTCTTTGTTTCACGGGTTTTTAAAATTAATTGAGTTTTATAATGGGGTTTAGCTGCTTTTCACTGCTGTGTTTATGCAGCTTTACACCCACTTGACTCACTTACAGAGAGATATCAATACATAGGTTTTAAGATTCTTACTAGTCAGATATACTCTTGGGCGGTGAATAGGGGGTGTTGAGTCCACTTCCCTGAGCAAGGAGTAGGTCTTGTCTATTACGTATTGGGTTTATGGAACGGTATCTGAGCTAATTTGAAACCCTTGTTTTATGCATCACCCCACCTCACCTTTCCCGTTAGGCAGCCATAGTGTGTTTTCTAACCGTGTGACTCTGTTCTGTTTTGTAATTCAGTTCAAGGGTAGCGGTTTTTACATTCCCTCTATAGGTGATATCTTATGATAAGTGTCTTTTTCTGTGTGACTTATTTGACTTAGAATCGTCGTACCTAAATCCACTCATCATGCTGCTACTAGCCTTATGACGTTGATTTCATGGCTGAGTGATATTCCATTGTACATAAGGACCACAACTTCTTTATCCATTTTTCTCTTTCCTGGGATATTTAAGGTGTAACGAAGTGGAGGTTCTTGTCAACAGAGCAGCCCTAAACTTTGGGGTGCTTGTGTCTTGCTGATTTTTAGTTTTCCCAATTTATACGCCCATGAGTGGAAGTGCCCTATGCTCTCTAAGCTGAGTTTTGTAAATGTTTCAGGACACACCGTACACTTCTCCAGAGTGGCTGTTGGCAATTTACATCCCGCCCATCAGCGTAGCAAGGCTTCCGTTTCTCCGTGGCCTGTCCTGCATTTCTGGTTTTGACACTTTATTCAGCATGGCCCTTTTGACCGATGGGAAGCGAGACTTCTTTGTAGCGCTGATTTGCCTTTCCAGGTTGCTTGGTTGGCCAAAAAGGGCGTATGCGTTTTTTCCTGAATATATTCAGGAAAAAACGCATACGCCCTTTTTGGCCAAGGGCATCATTGTCGAGGTTTTGCCGCTTTTCCTGTGCTTTAAAGGCGATTCGAATCTGCCTCCTGAAATCTGTTTCCTGCAATTCTGCCTTGCTTTCAAATCCTCTTTGTTGCCTTCCCTCAATATATTTGTAGACGAGAGTTATCATTTATAAGTCTGCAGGTTTGTGAATTGCAGTGCCCCTGAGCTCCATTTTTCAACTCGCTCTCTTGGGAGCTGGCCGCAAAAGCGCAGGATTGCTTTAGGCCCTATTCTGCTTCCGGGCGGCAGACTGAGCCTGTGGTTAATTCTTCTTCCTGATGGGAAAATAGAGTGACCTGTGCCTGTCCCAACACCTAGAGCTAGTCTCTCATTGGTTCCCCCTCTTCCCGTTCACCCTCAGGACAAATTACAACCTGTATGGAACAGGAGATTAAAGGTGCTGATTCTCCAAGGAGGGAGATTGCTAGTAAAGCGGCTGGAATGGCGAACCCGAGCACAAGGAGATGAGAAATGAGGTGCGTTTTAGAAACCTTTCCCGATCACTCGGTGGACCATCTTCTGGGTTTCTCATGCATGTTTTCGATGTAGGAAGATGCCCTTGAACCTGGAGATTTGGGACCCATGGGATGGGTACCACGCAGTATTACTTTAAAGCGTCTGCGTTTGCTCACCCAACCTCACCAAACCCCTCAGCCACAAGAGTGTCCACCCTTATGTCTCAATCAGCTGCGGGTCTAGATATGGTCAATCCAGGTGGCATCACAGCGCCTGAACGAATTTTGTAAGAATTTCTCTCCCTTTCACTGTCTTTGTTTCACGGGTTTTTAAAATTAATTGAGTTTTATAATGGGGTTTAGCTGCTTTTCACTGCTGTGTTTATGCAGCTTTACACCCACTTGACTCACTTACAGAGAGATATCAATACATAGGTTTTAAGATTCTTACTAGTCAGATATACTCTTGGGCGGTGAA
This sequence comes from Eschrichtius robustus, assembly GCF_028021215.1. Lineage (NCBI taxonomy): Eukaryota > Metazoa > Chordata > Mammalia > Artiodactyla > Eschrichtiidae > Eschrichtius > Eschrichtius robustus. Next base: position 20,380,357 of record NC_090830.1, on the reverse strand, counting down.
TAGGGGGTGTTGAGTCCACTTCCCTGAGCAAGGAGTAGGTCTTGTCTATTACGTATTGGGTTTATGGAACGGTATCTGAGCTAATTTGAAACCCTTGTTTTATGCATCACCCCACCTCACCTTTCCCGTTAGGCAGCCATAGTGTGTTTTCTAACCGTGTGACTCTGTTCTGTTTTGTAATTCAGTTCAAGGGTAGCGGTTTTTACATTCCCTCTATAGGTGATATCTTATGATAAGTGTCTTTTTCTGTGTGACTTATTTGACTTAGAATCGTCGTACCTAAATCCACTCATCATGCTGCTACTAGCCTTATGACGTTGATTTCATGGCTGAGTGATATTCCATTGTACATAAGGACCACAACTTCTTTATCCATTTTTCTCTTTCCTGGGATATTTAAGGTGTAACGAAGTGGAGGTTCTTGTCAACAGAGCAGCCCTAAACTTTGGGGTGCTTGTGTCTTGCTGATTTTTAGTTTTCCCAATTTATACGCCCATGAGTGGAAGTGCCCTATGCTCTCTAAGCTGAGTTTTGTAAATGTTTCAGGACACACCGTACACTTCTCCAGAGTGGCTGTTGGCAATTTACATCCCGCCCATCAGCGTAGCAAGGCTTCCGTTTCTCCGTGGCCTGTCCTGCATTTCTGGTTTTGACACTTTATTCAGCATGGCCCTTTTGACCGATGGGAAGCGAGACTTCTTTGTAGCGCTGATTTGCCTTTCCAGGTTGCTTGGTTGGCCAAAAAGGGCGTATGCGTTTTTTCCTGAATATATTCAGGAAAAAACGCATACGCCCTTTTTGGCCAAGGGCATCATTGTCGAGGTTTTGCCGCTTTTCCTGTGCTTTAAAGGCGATTCGAATCTGCCTCCTGAAATCTGTTTCCTGCAATTCTGCCTTGCTTTCAAATCCTCTTTGTTGCCTTCCCTCAATATATTTGTAGACGAGAGTTATCATTTATAAGTCTGCAGGTTTGTGAATTGCAGTGCCCCTGAGCTCCATTTTTCAACTCGCTCTCTTGGGAGCTGGCCGCAAAAGCGCAGGATTGCTTTAGGCCCTATTCTGCTTCCGGGCGGCAGACTGAGCCTGTGGTTAATTCTTCTTCCTGATGGGAAAATAGAGTGACCTGTGCCTGTCCCAACACCTAGAGCTAGTCTCTCATTGGTTCCCCCTCTTCCCGTTCACCCTCAGGACAAATTGCAACTTGTATGGAACAGGAGATTAAAGGTGCTGATTCTCCAAGGAGGGAGATTGCTAGTAAAGCGGCTGGAATGGCGAACCCGAGCACAAGGAGATGAGAAATGAGGTGCGTTTTAGAAACCTTTCCCGATCACTCGGTGGACCATCTTCTGGGTTTCTCATGCATGTTTTCGATGTAGGAAGATGCCCTTGAACCTGGAGATTTGGGACCCATGGTATGGGTACCACGCAGTATTACTTTAAAGCGTCTGCGTTTGCTCACCCAACCTCACCAAACCTCTCAGCCCCAAGAGTGTCCACCCTTATGTCTCAATCAGCTGCGGGTCTAGATATGGTCAATCCAGGTGGCATCACAGCGCCTGAACGAATTTTGTAAGAATTTCTCTCCCTTTCACTGTCTTTGTTTCACGGGTTTTTAAAATTAATTGAGTTTTATAATGGGGTTTAGCTGCTTTTCACTGCTGTGTTTATGCAGCTTTACACCCACTTGACTCACTTACAGAGAGATATCAATACATAGGTTTTAAGATTCTTACTAGTCAGATATACTCTTGGGCGGTGAATAGGGGGTGTTGAGTCCACTTCCCTGAGCAAGGAGTAGGTCTTGTCTATTACGTATTGGGTTTATGGAACGGTATCTGAGCTAATTTGAAACCCTTGTTTTATGCATCACCCCACCTCACCTTTCCCGTTAGGCAGCCATAGTGTGTTTTCTAACCGTGTGACACTGTTCTGTTTTGTAATTCAGTTCAAGGGTAGCGGTTTTTACATTCCCTCTATAAGTGATATCTTATGATAAGTGTCATTTTCTGTGTGACTTATTTGACTTAGAATCGTCGTACCTAAATCCACTCATCATGCTGCTACTAGCCTTATGACGTTGATTTCATGGCTGAGTGATATTCCATTGTACATAAGGACCACAACTTCTTTATCCATTTTTCTCTTTCCTGGGATATTTAAGGTGTAACGAAGTGGAGGTTCTTGTCAACAGAGCAGCCCTAAACTTTGGGGTGCTTGTGTCTTGCTGATTTTTAGTTTTCCCAATTTATACGCCCATGAGTGGAAGTGCCCTATGCTCTCTAAGCTGAGTTTTGTAAATGTTTCAGGACACACCGTACACTTCTCCAGAGTGGCTGTTGGCAATTTACATCCCGCCCATCAGCGTAGCAAGGCTTCCGTTTCTCCGTGGCCTGTCCTGCATTTCTGGTTTTGACACTTTATTCAGCATGGCCCTTTTGACCGATGGGAAGCGAGACTTCTTTGTAGCGCTGATTTGCCTTTCCAGGTTGCTTGGTTGGCCAAAAAGGGCGTATGCGTTTTTTCCTGAATATATTCAGGAAAAAACGCATACGCCCTTTTTGGCCAAGGGCATCATTGTCGAGGTTTTGGCGCTTTTCCTGTGCTTTAAAGGCGATTCGAATCTGCCTCCTGAAATCTGTTTCCTGCAATTCTGCCTTGCTTTCAAATCCTCTTTGTTGCCTTCCCTCAATATATTTGTAGCCGAGAGTTATCATTTATAAGTCTGCAGGTTTGTGAATTGCAGTGCCCCTGAGCTCCATTTTTCAACTCGCTCTCTTGGGAGCTGGCCGCAAAAGCGCAGGATTGCTTTAGGCCCTATTCTGCTTCCGGGCGGCAGACTGAGCCTGTGGTTAATTCTTCTTCCTGATGGGAAAATAGAGTGACCTGTGCCTGTCCCAACACCTAGAGCTAGTCTCTCATTGGTTCCCCCTCTTCCCGTTCACCCTCAGGACAAATTGCAACCTGTATGGAACAGGAGGTTAAAGGTGCTGATTCTCCAAGGAGGGAGATTGCTAGTAAAGCGGCTGGAATGGCGAACCCGAGCACAAGGAGATGAGAAATGAGGTGCGTTTTAGAAACCTTTCCCGATCACTCGGTGGACCATCTTCTGGGTTTCTCATGCGTGTTTTCGATGTAGGAAGATGCCCTTGAACCTGGAGATTTGGGACCCATGGGATGGGTACCACGCAGTATTACTTTAAAGCGTCTGCGTTTGCTCACCGAACCTCACCAAACCCCTCAGCCCCAAGAGTGTCCACCCTTATGTCTCAATCAGCTGCGGGTCTAGATATGGTCAATCCAGGTGGCATCACAGCGCCTGAACGAATTTTGTAAGAATTTCTCTCCCTTTCACTGTCTTTGTTTCACGGGTTTTTAAAATTAATTGAGTTTTATAATGGGGTTTAGCTGCTTTTCACTGCTGTGTTTATGCAGCTTTACACCCACTTGACTCACTTACAGAGAGATATCAATACATAGGTTTTAAGATTCTTACTAGTCAGATATACTCTTGGGCGGTGAATAGGGGGTGTTGAGTCCAGTTCCCTGAGCAAGGAGTAGGTCTTGTCTATTACGTATTGGGTTTATGGAACGGTATCTGAGCTAATTTGAAACCCTTGTTTTATGCATCACCCCACCTCACCTTTCCCGTTAGGCAGCCATAGTGTGTTTTCTAACCGTGTGACTCTGTTCTGTTTTGTAATTCAGTTCAAGGGTAGCGGTTTTTACATTCCCTCTATAAGTGATATCTTATGATAAGTGTCATTTTCTGTGTGACTTATTTGACTTAGAATCGTCGTACCTAAATCCACTCATCATGCTGCTACTAGCCTTATGACGTTGATTTCATGGCTGAGTGATATTCCATTGTACATAAGGACCACAACTTCTTTATCCATTTTTCTCTTTCCTGGGATATTTAAGGTGTAACGAAGTGGAGGTTCTTGTCAACAGAGCAGCCCTAAACTTTGGGGTGCTTGTGTCTTGCTGATTTTTAGTTTTCCCAATTTATACGCCCATGAGTGGAAGTGCCCTATGCTCTCTAAGCTGAGTTTTGTAAATGTTTCAGGACACACCGTACACTTCTCCAGAGTGGCTGTTGGCAATTTACATCCCGCCCATCAGCGTAGCAAGGCTCCCGTTTCTCCGTGGCCTGTCCTGCATTTCTGGTTTTGACACTTTATTCAGCATGGCCCTTTTGACCGATGGGAAGCGAGACTTCTTTGTAGCGCTGATTTGCCTTTCCAGGTTGCTTGGTTGGCCAAAAAGGGCGTATGCGTTTTTTCCTGAATATATTCAGGAAAAAACGCATACGCCCTTTTTGGCCAAGGGCATCATTGTCGAGGTTTTGCCGCTTTTCCTGTGCTTTAAAGGCGATTCGAATCTGCCTCCTGAAATCTGTTTCCTGCAATTCTGCCTTGCTTTCAAATCCTCTTTGTTGCCTTCCCTCAATATATTTGTAGACGAGAGTTATCATTTATAAGTCTGCAGGTTTGTGAATTGCAGTGCCCCTGAGCTCCATTTTTCAACTCGCTCTCTTGGGAGCTGGCCGCAAAAGCGCAGGATTGCTTTAGGCCCTATTCTGCTTCCGGGCGGCAGACTGAGCCTGTGGTTAATTCTTCTTCCTGATGGGAAAATAGAGTGACCTGTGCCTGTCCCAACACCTAGAGCTAGTCTCTCATTGGTTCCCCCTCTTCCCGTTCACCCTCAGGACAAATTGCAACCTGTATGGAACAGGAGGTTAAAGGTGCTGATTCTCCAAGGAGGGAGATTGCTAGTAAAGCGGCTGGAATGGCGAACCCGAGCACAAGGAGATGAGAAATGAGGTGCGTTTTAGAAACCTTTCCCGATCACTCGGTGGACCATCTTCTGGGTTTCTCATGCATGTTTTCGATGTAGGAAGATGCCCTTGAACCTGGAGATTTGGGACCCATGGGATGGGTACCACGCAGTATTACTTCAAAGCGTCTGCGTTTGCTCACCCAACCTCACCAAACCTCTCAGCCCCAAGAGTGTCCACCCTTATGTCTCAATCAGCTGCAGGTCTAGATATGGTCAATCCAGGTGGCATCACAGCGCCTGAACGAATTTTGTAAGAATTTCTCTCCCTTTCACTGTCTTTGTTTCACGGGATTTTAAAATTAATTGAGTTTTATAATGGGGTTTAGCTGCTTTTCACTGCTGTGTTTATGCAGCTTTACACCCACTTGACTCACTTACAGAGAGATATCAATACATAGGTTTTAAGATTCTTACTAGTCAGATATACTCTTGGGCGGTGAATAGGGGGTGTTGAGTCCACTTCCCTGAGCAAGGAGTAGGTCTTGTCTATTACGTATTGGGTTTATGGAACGGTATCTGAGCTAATTTGAAACCCTTGTTTTATGCATCACCCCACCTCACCTTTCCCGTTAGGCAGCCATAGTGTGTTTTCTAACCGTGTGACTCTGTTCAGTTTTGTAATTCAGTTCAAGGGTAGCGGTTTTTACATTCCCTCTATAGGTGATATCTTATGATAAGTGTGTTTTTCTGTGTGACTTATTTGACTTAGAATCGTCGTACCTAAATCCACTCATCATGCTGCTACTAGCCTTATGACGTTGATTTCATGGCTGAGTGATATTCCATTGTACATAAGGACCACAACTTCTTTATCCATTTTTCTCTTTCCTGGGATATTTAAGGTGTAACGAAGTGGAGGTTCTTGTCAACAGAGCAGCCCTAAACTTTGGGGTGCTTGTGTCTTGCTGATTTTTAGTTTTCCCAATTTATACGCCCATGAGTGGAAGTGCCCTATGCTCTCTAAGCTGAGTTTTGTAAATGTTTCAGGACACACCGTACACTTCTCCAGAGTGGCTGTTGGCAATTTACATCCCACCCATCAGCGTAGCAAGGCTCCCGTTTCTCCGTGGCCTGTCCTGCATTTCTGGTTTTGACACTTTATTCAGCATGCCCCTTTTGACCGATGGGAAGCGAGACTTCTTTGTAGCGCTGATTTGCCTTTCCAGGTTGCTTGGTTGGCCAAAAAGGGCGTATGCGTTTTTTCCTGAATATATTCAGGAAAAAACGCATACGCCCTTTTTGGCCAAGGGCATCATTGTCGAGGTTTTGCCGCTTTTCCTGTGCTTTAAAGGCGATTCGAATCTGCCTCCTGAAATCTGTTTCCTGCAATTCTGCCTTGCTTTCAAATCCTCTTGGTTGCCTTCCCTCAATATATTTGTAGACGAGAGTTATAATTTATAAGTCTGCAGGTTTGTGAATTGCAGTGCCCCTGAGCTCCATTTTTCAACTCGCTCTCTTGGGAGCTGGCCGCAAAAGCGCAGGATTGCTTTAGGCCCTATTCTGCTTCCGGGCGGCAGACTGAGCCTGTGGTTAATTCTTCTTCCTGATGGGAAAATAGAGTGACCTGTGCCTGTCCCAACACCTAGAGCTAGTCTCTCATTGGTTCCCCCTCTTCCCGTTCACCCTCAGGACAAATTGCAACCTGTATGGAACAGGAGGTTAAAGGTGCTGATTCTCCAACGAGGGAGATTGCTAGTAAAGCGGCTGGAATGGCGAACCCGAGCACAAGGAGATGAGAAATGAGGTGCGTTTTAGAAACCTTTCCCGATCACTCGGTGGACCATCTTCTGGGTTTCTCATGCATGTTTTCGATGTAGGAAGATGCCCTTGAACCTGGAGATTTGGGACCCATGGGATGGGTACCACGCAGTATTACTTTAAAGCGTCTGCGTTTGCTCACCCAACCTCACCAAACCCCTCAGCCCCAAGAGTGTCCACCCTTATGTCTCAATCAGCTGCGGGTCTAGATATGGTCAATCCAGGTGGCATCACAGCGCCTGAACGAATTTTGTAAGAATTTCTCTCCCTTTCACTGTCTTTGTTTCACGGGTTTTTAAAATTAATTGAGTTTTATAATGGGGTTTAGCTGCTTTTCACTGCTGTGTTTATGCAGCTTTACACCCACTTGACTCACTTACAGAGAGATATCAATACATAGGTTTTAAGATTCTTACTAGTCAGATATACTCTTGGGCGGTGAATAGGGGGTGTTGAGTCCAGTTCCCTGAGCAAGGAGTAGGTCTTGTCTATTACGTATTGGGTTTATGGAACGGTATCTGAGCTAATTTGAAACCCTTGTTTTATGCATCACCCCACCTCACCTTTCCCGTTAGGCAGCCATAGTGTGTTTTCTAACCGTGTGACTCTGTTCTGTTTTGTAATTCAGTTCAAGGGTAGCGGTTTTTACATTCCCTCTATAGGTGATATCTTATGATAAGTGTCTTTTTCTGTGTGACTTATTTGACTTAGAATCGTCGTACCTAAATCCACTCATCATGCTGCTACTAGCCTTATGACGTTGATTTCATGGCTGAGTGATATTCCATTGTACATAAGGACCACAACTTCTTTATCCATTTTTCTCTTTCCTGGGATATTTAAGGTGTAACGAAGTGGAGGTTCTTGTCAACAGAGCAGCCCTAAACTTTGGGGTGCTTGTGTCTTGCTGATTTTTAGTTTTCCCAATTTATACGCCCATGAGTGGAAGTGCCCTATGCTCTCTAAGCTGAGTTTTGTAAATGTTTCAGGACACACCGTACACTTCTCCAGAGTGGCTGTTGGCAATTTACATCCCGCCCATCAGCGTAGCAAGGCTTCCGTTTCTCCGTGGCCTGTCCTGCATTTCTGGTTTTGACACTTTATTCAGTATGGCCCTTTTGACCGATGGGAAGCGAGACTTCTTTGTAGCGCTGATTTGCCTTTCCAGGTTGCTTGGTTGGCCAAAAAGGGCGTATGCGTTTTTTCCTGAATATATTCAGGAAAAAACGCATACGCCCTTTTTGGCCAAGGGCATCATTGTCGAGGTTTTGCCGCTTTTCCTGTGCTTTAAAGGCGATTCGAATCTGCCTCCTGAAATCTGTTTCCTGCAATTCTGCCTTGCTTTCAAATCCTCTTTGTTGCCTTCCCTCAATATATTTGTAGCCGAGAGTTATCATTTATAAGTCTGCAGGTTTGTGAATTGCAGTGCCCCTGAGCTCCATTTTTCAACTCGCTCTCTTGGGAGCTGGCCGCAAAAGCGCAGGATTGCTTTAGGCCCTATTCTGCTTCCGGGCGGCAGACTGAGCCTGTGGTTAATTCTTCTTCCTGATGGGAAAATAGAGTGACCTGTGCCTGTCCCAACACCTAGAGCTAGTCTCTCATTGGTTCCCCCTCTTCCCGTTCACCCTCAGGACAAATTGCAACTTGTATGGAACAGGAGGTTAAAGGTGCTGATTCTCCAAGGAGGGAGATTGCTAGTAAAGCGGCTGGAATGGCGAACCCGAGCACAAGGAGATGAGAAATGAGGTGCGTTTTAGAAACCTTTCCCGATCACTCGGTGGACCGTCTTCTGGGTTTCTCATGCATGTTTTCGATGTAGGAAGATGCCCTTGAACCTGGAGATTTGGGACCCATGGGATGGGTACCACGCAGTATTACTTTAAAGCGTCTGCGTTTGCTCACCCAACCTCACCAAACCTCTCAGCCCCAAGAGTGTCCACCCTTATGTCTCAATCAGCTGCAGGTCTAGATATGGTCAATCCAGGTGGCATCACAGCGCCTGAACGAATTTTGTAAGAATTTCTCTCCCTTTCACTGTCTTTGTTTCACGGGTTTTTAAAATTAATTGAGTTTTATAATGGGGTTTAGCTGCTTTTCACTGCTGTGTTTATGCAGCTTTACACCCACTTGACTCACTTACAGAGAGATATCAATACATAGGTTTTAAGATTCTTACTAGTCAGATATACTCTTGGGCGGTGAATAGGGGGTGTTGAGTCCACTTCCCTGAGCAAGGAGTAGGTCTTGTCTATTACGTATTGGGTTTATGGAACGGTATCTGAGCTAATTTGAAACCCTTGTTTTATGCATCACCCCACCTCACCTTTCCCGTTAGGCAGCCATAGTGTGTTTTCTAACCGTGTGACTCTGTTCTGTTTTGTAATTCAGTTCAAGGGTAGCGGTTTTTACATTCCCTCTATAAGTGATATCTTATGATAAGTGTCATTTTCTGTGTGACTTATTTGACTTAGAATCGTCGTACCTAAATCCACTCATCATGCTGCTACTAGCCTTATGACGTTGATTTCATGGCTGAGTGATATTCCATTGTACATAAGGACCACAACTTCTTTATCCATTTTTCTCTTTCCTGGGATATTTAAGGTGTAACGAAGTGGAGGTTCTTGTCAACAGAGCAGCCCTAAACTTTGGGGTGCTTGTGTCTTGCTGATTTTTAGTTTTCCCAATTTATACGCCCATGAGTGGAAGTGCCCTATGCTCTCTAAGCTGAGTTTTGTAAATGTTTCAGGACACACCGTACACTTCTCCAGAGTGGCTGTTGGCAATTTACATCCCGCCCATCAGCGTAGCAAGGCTTCCGTTTCTCCGTGGCCTGTCCTGCATTTCTGGTTTTGACACTTTATTCAGCATGGCCCTTTTGACCGATGGGAAGCGAGACTTCTTTGTAGCGCTGATTTGCCTTTCCAGGTTGCTTGGTTGGCCAAAAAGGGCGTATGCGTTTTTTCCTGAATATATTCAGGAAAAAACGCATACGCCCTTTTTGGCCAAGGGCATCATTGTCGAGGTTTTGCCGCTTTTCCTGTGCTTTAAAGGCGATTCGAATCTGCCTCCTGAAATCTGTTTCCTGCAATTCTGCCTTGCTTTCAAATCCTCTTTGTTGCCTTCCCTCAATATATTTGTAGAAGAGAGTTATCATTTATAAGTCTGCAGGTTTGTGAATTGCAGTGCCCCTGAGCTCCATTTTTCAACTCGCTCTCTTGGGAGCTGGCCGCAAAAGCGCAGGATTGCTTTAGGCCCTATTCTGCTTCCGGGCGGCAGACTGAGCCTGTGGTTAATTCTTCTTCCTGATGGGAAAATAGAGTGACCTGTGCCTGTCCCAACACCTAGAGCTAGTCTCTCATTGGTTCCCCCTCTTCCCGTTCACCCTCAGGACAAATTGCAACCTGTATGGAACAGGAGGTTAAAGGTGCTGATTCTCCAAGGAGGGAGATTGCTAGTAAAGCGGCTGGAATGGCGAACCCGAGCACAAGGAGATGAGAAATGAGGTGCGTTTTAGAAACCTTTCCCGATCACTCGGTGGACCATCTTCTGGGTTTCTCATGCATGTTTTCGATGTAGGAAGATGCCCTTGAACCTGGAGATTTGGGACCCATGGGATGGGTACCACGCAGTATTACTTTAAAGCGTCTGCGTTTGCTCACCGAACCTCACCAAACCCCTCAGCCCCAAGAGTGTCCACCCTTATGTCTCAATCAGCAGCGGGTCTAGATATGGTCAATCCAGGTGGCATCACAGCGCCTGAACGAATTTTGTAAGAATTTCTCTCCCTTTCACTGTCTTTGTTTCACGGGTTTTTAAAATTAACTGAGTTTTATAATGGGGTTTAGCTGCTTTTCACTGCTGTGTTTATGCAGCTTTACACCCACTTGACTCACTTACAGAGAGATATCAATACATAGGTTTTAAGATTCTTACTAGTCAGATATACTCTTGGGCGGTGAATAGGGGGTGTTGAGTCCAGTTCCCTGAGCAAGGAGTAGGTCTTGTCTATTACGTATTGGGTTTATGGAACGGTATCTGAGCTAATTTGAAACCCTTGTTTTATGCATCACCCCACCTCACCTTTCCCGTTAGGCAGCCATAGTGTGTTTTCTAACCGTGTGACTCTGTTCTGTTTTGTAATTCAGTTCAAGGGTAGCGGTTTTTACATTCCCTCTATAAGTGATATCTTATGATAAGTGTCATTTTCTGTGTGACTTATTTGACTTAGAATCGTCGTACCTAAATCCACTCATCATGCTGCTACTAGCCTTATGACGTTGATTTCATGGCTGAGTGATATTCCATTGTACATAAGGACCACAACTTCTTTATCCATTTTTCTCTTTCCTGGGATATTTAAGGTGTAACGAAGTGGAGGTTCTTGTCAACAGAGCAGCCCTAAACTTTGGGGTGCTTGTGTCTTGCTGATTTTTAGTTTTCCCAATTTATACGCCCATGAGTGGAAGTGCCCTATGCTCTCTAAGCTGAGTTTTGTAAATGTTTCAGGACACACCGTACACTTCTCCAGAGTGGCTGTTGGCAATTTACATCCCGCCCATCAGCGTAGCAAGGCTCCCGTTTCTCCGTGGCCTGTCCTGCATTTCTGGTTTTGACCCTTTATTCAGCATGGCCCTTTTGACCGATGGGAAGCGAGACTTCTTTGTAGCGCTGATTTGCCTTTCCAGGTTGCTTGGTTGGCCAAAAAGGGCGTATGCGTTTTTTCCTGAATATATTCAGGAAAAAACGCATACGCCCTTTTTGGCCAAGGGCATCATTGTCGAGGTTTTGCCGCTTTTCCTGTGCTTTAAAGGCGATGCGAATCTGCCTCCTGAAATCTGTTTCCTGCAATTCTGCCTTGCTTTCAAATCCTCTTTGTTGCCTTCCCTCAATATATTTGTAGACGAGAGTTATCATTTATAAGTCTGCAGGTTTGTGAATTGCAGTGCCCCTGAGCTCCATTTTTCAACTCGCTCTCTTGGGAGCTGGCCGCAAAAGCGCAGGATTGCTTTAGGCCCTATTCTGCTTCCGGGCGGCAGACTGAGCCTGTGGTTAATTCTTCTTCCTGATGGGAAAATAGAGTGACCTGTGCCTGTCCCAACACCTAGAGCTAGTCTCTCATTGGTTCCCCCTCTTCCCGTTCACCCTCAGGACAAATTGCAACCTGTATGGAACAGGAGGTTAAAGGTGCTGATTCTCCAAGGAGGAAGATTGCTAGTAAAGCGGCTGGAATGGCGAACCCGAGCACAAGGAGATGAGAAATGAGGTGCGTTTTAGAAACCTTTCCCGATCACTCGGTGGACCATCTTCTGGGTTTCTCATGCATGTTTTCGATGTAGGAAGATGCCCTTGAACCTGGAGATTTGGGACCCATGGGATGGGTACCACGCAGTATTACTTTAAAGCGTCTGCGTTTGCTCACCCAACCTCACCAAACCTCTCAGCCCCAAGAGTGTCCACCCTTATGTCTCAATCAGCTGCAGGTCTAGATATGGTCAATCCAGGTGGCATCACAGCGCCTGAACGAATTTTGTAAGAATTTCTCTCCCTTTCACTGTCTTTGTTTCACGGGTTTTTAAAATTAATTGAGTTTTATAATGGGGTTTAGCTGCTTTTCACTGCTGTGTTTATGCAGCTTTACACCCACTTGACTCACTTACAGAGAGATATCAATACATAGGTTTTAAGATTCTTACTAGTCAGATATACTCTTGGGCGGTGAATAGGGGGTGTTGAGTCCACTTCCCTGAGCAAGGAGTAGGTCTTGTCTATTACGTATTGGGTTTATGGAACGGTATCTGAGCTAATTTGAAACCCTTGTTTTATGCATCACCCCACCTCACCTTTCCCGTTAGGCAGCCATAGTGTGTTTTCTAACCGTGTGACTCTGTTCAGTTTTGTAATTCAGTTCAAGGGTAGCGGTTTTTACATTCCCTCTATAGGTGATATCTTATGATAAGTGTCTTTTTCTGTGTGACTTATTTGACTTAGAATCGTCGTACCTAAATCCACTCATCATGCTGCTACTAGCCTTATGACGTTGATTTCATGGCTGAGTGATATTCCATTGTACATAAGGACCACAACTTCTTTATCCATTTTTCTCTTTCCTGGGATATTTAAGGTGTAACGAAGTGGAGGTTCTTGTCAACAGAGCAGCCCTAAACTTTGGGGTGCTTGTGTCTTGCTGATTTTTAGTTTTCCCAATTTATACGCCCATGAGTGGAAGTGCCCTATGCTCTCTAAGCTGAGTTTTGTAAATGTTTCAGGACACACCGTACACTTCTCCAGAGTGGCTGTTGGCAATTTACATCCCACCCATCAGCGTAGCAAGGCTCCCGTTTCTCCGTGGCCTGTCCTGCATTTCTGGTTTTGACACTTTATTCAGCATGGCCCTTTTGACCGATGGGAAGCGAGACTTCTTTGTAGCGCTGATTTTCCTTTCCAGGTTGCTTGGTTGGCCAAAAAGGGCGTATGCGTTTTTTCCTGAATATATTCAGGAAAAAACGCATACGCCCTTTTTGGCCAAGGGCATCATTGTCGAGGTTTTGCCGCTTTTCCTGTGCTTTAAAGGCGATTCGAATCTGCCTCCTGAAATCTGTTTCCTGCAATTCTGCCCTGCTTTCAAATCCTCTTGGTTGCCTTCCCTCAATATATTTGTAGACGAGAGTTATAATTTATAAGTCTGCAGGTTTGTGAATTGCAGTGCCCCTGAGCTCCATTTTTCAACTCGCTCTCTTGGGAGCTGGCCGCAAAAGCGCAGGATTGCTTTAGGCCCTATTCTGCTTCCGGGCGGCAGACTGAGCCTGTGGTTAATTCTTCTTCCTGATGGGAAAATAGAGTGACCTGTGCCTGTCCCAACACCTAGAGCTAGTCTCTCATTGGTTCCCCCTCTTCCCGTTCACCCTCAGGACAAATTGCAACCTGTATGGAACAGGAGGTTAAAGGTGCTGATTCTCCAACGAGGGAGATTGCTAGTAAAGCGGCTGGAATGGCGAACCCGAGCACAAGGAGATGAGAAATGAGGTGCGTTTTAGAAACCTTTCCCGATCACTCGGTGGACCATCTTCTGGGTTTCTCATGCATGTTTTCGATGTAGGAAGATGCCCTTGAACCTGGAGATTTGGGACCCATGGGATGGGTACCACGCAGTATTACTTTAAAGCGTCTGCGTTTGCTCACCGAACCTCATCAAACCCCTCAGCCCCAAGAGTGTCCACCCTTATGTCTCAATCAGCTGCGGGTCTAGATATGGTCAATCCAGGTGGCATCACAGCGCCTGAACGAATTTTGTAAGAATTTCTCTCCCTTTCACTGTCTTTGTTTCACGGGTTTTTAAAATTAATTGAGTTTTATAATGGGGTTTAGCTGCTTTTCACTGCTGTGTTTATGCAGCTTTACACCCACTTGACTCACTTACAGAGAGATATCAATACATAGGTTTTAAGATTCTTACTAGTCAGATATACTCTTGGGCGGTGAATAGGGGGTGTTGAGTCCAGTTCCCTGAGCAAGGAGTAGGTCTTGTCTATTACGTACTGGGTTTATGGAACGGTATCTGAGCTAATTTGAAACCCTTGTTTTATGCATCACCCCACCTCACCTTTCCCGTTAGGCAGCCATAGTGTGTTTTCTAACCGTGTGACTCTGTTCTGTTTTGTAATTCAGTTCAAGGGTAGCGGTTTTTACATTCCCTCTATAGGTGATATCTTATGATAAGTGTCTTTTTCTGTGTGACTTATTTGACTTAGAATCGTCGTACCTAAATCCACTCATCATGCTGCTACTAGCCTTATGACGTTGATTTCATGGCTGAGTGATATTCCATTGTACATAAGGACCACAACTTCTTTATCCATTTTTCTCTTTCCTGGGATATTTAAGGTGTAACGAAGTGGAGGTTCTTGTCAACAGAGCAGCCCTAAACTTTGGGGTGCTTGTGTCTTGCTGATTTTTAGTTTTCCCAATTTATACGCCCATGAGTGGAAGTGCCCTATGCTCTCTAAGCTGAGTTTTGTAAATGTTTCAGGACACACCGTACACTTCTCCAGAGTGGCTGTTGGCAATTTACATCCCGCCCATCAGCGTAGCAAGGCTTCCGTTTCTCCGTGGCCTGTCCTGCATTTCTGGTTTTGACACTTTATTCAGCATGGCCCTTTTGACCGATGGGAAGCGAGACTTCTTTGTAGCGCTGATTTGCCTTTCCAGGTTGCTTGGTTGGCCAAAAAGGGCGTATGCGTTTTTTCCTGAATATATTCAGGAAAAAACGCATACGCCCTTTTTGGCCAAGGGCATCATTGTCGAGGTTTTGCCGCTTTTCCTGTGCTTTAAAGGCGATTCGAATCTGCCTCCTGAAATCTGTTTCCTGCAATTCTGCCTTGCTTTCAAATCCTCTTTGTTGCCTTCCCTCAATATATTTGTAGACGAGAGTTATCATTTATAAGTCTGCAGGTTTGTGAATTGCAGTGCCCCTGAGCTCCATTTTTCAACTCGCTCTCTTGGGAGCTGGCCGCAAAAGCGCAGGATTGCTTTAGGCCCTATTCTGCTTCCGGGCGGCAGACTGAGCCTGTGGTTAATTCTTCTTCCTGATGGGAAAATAGAGTGACCTGTGCCTGTCCCAACACCTAGAGCTAGTCTCTCATTGGTTCCCCCTCTTCCCGTTCACCCTCAGGACAAATTGCAACCTGTATGGAACAGGAGATTAAAGGTGCTGATTCTCCAAGGAGGGAGATTGCTAGTAAAGCGGCTGGAATGGCGAACCCGAGCACAAGGAGATGAGAAATGAGGTGCGTTTTAGAAACCTTTCCCGATCACTCGGTGGACCATCTTCTGGGTTTCTCATGCATGTTTTCGATGTAGGAAGATGCCCTTGAACCTGGAGATTTGGGACCCATGGGATGGGTACCACGCAGTATTACTTTAAAGCGTCTGCGTTTGCTCACCCAACCTCACCAAACCCCTCAGCCCCAAGAGTGTCCACCCTTATGTCTCAATCAGCTGCGGGTCTAGATATGGTCAATCCAGGTGGCATCACAGCGCCTGAACGAATTTTGTAAGAATTTCTCTCCCTTTCACTGTCTTTGTTTCACGGGTTTTTAAAATTAATTGAGTTTTATAATGGGGTTTAGCTGCTTTTCACTGCTGTGTTTATGCAGCTTTACACCCACTTGACTCACTTACAGAGAGATATCAATACATAGGTTTTAAGATTCTTACTAGTCAGATATACTCTTGGGCGGTGAATAGGGGGTGTTGAGTCCACTTCCCTGAGCAAGGAGTAGGTCTTGTCTATTACGTATTGGGTTTATGGAACGGTATCTGAGCTAATTTGAAACCCTTGTTTTATGCATCACCCCACCTCACCTTTCCCGTTAGGCAGCCATAGTGTGTTTTCTAACCGTGTGACTCTGTTCTGTTTTGTAATTCAGTTCAAGGGTAGCGGTTTTTACATTCCCTCTATAAGTGATATCTTATGATAAGTGTCATTTTCTGTGTGACTTATTTGACTTAGAATCGTCGTACCTAAATCCACTCATCATGCTGCTACTAGCCTTATGACGTTGATTTCATGGCTGAGTGATATTCCATTGTACATAAGGACCACAACTTCTTTATCCATTTTTCTCTTTCCTGGGATATTTAAGGTGTAACGAAGTGGAGGTTCTTGTCAACAGAGCAGCCCTAAACTTTGGGGTGCTTGTGTCTTGCTGATTTTTAGTTTTCCCAATTTATACGCCCATGAGTGGAAGTGCCCTATGCTCTCTAAGCTGAGTTTTGTAAATGTTTCAGGACACACCGTATACTTCTCCAGAGTGGCTGTTGGCAATTTACATCCCGCCCATCAGCGTAGCAAGGCTCCCGTTTCTCCGTGGCCTGTCCTGCATTTCTGGTTTTGACCCTTTATTCAGCATGGCCCTTTTGACCGATGGGAAGCGAGACTTCTTTGTAGCGCTGATTTGCCTTTCCAGGTTGCTTGGTTGGCCAAAAAGGGCGTATGCGTTTTTTCCTGAATATATTCAGGAAAAAACGCATACGCCCTTTTTGGCCAAGGGCATCATTGTCGAGGTTTTGCCGCTTTTCCTGTGCTTTAAAGGCGATGCGAATCTGCCTCCTGAAATCTGTTTCCTGCAATTCTGCCTTGCTTTCAAATCCTCTTTGTTGCCTTCCCTCAATATATTTGTAGACGAGAGTTATCATTTATAAGTCTGCAGGTTTGTGAATTGCAGTGCCCCTGAGCTCCATTTATCAACTCGCTCTCTTGGGAGCTGGCCGCAAAAGCGCAGGATTGCTTTAGGCCCTATTCTGCTTCTGGGCGGCAGACTGAGCCTGTGGTTAATTCTTCTTCCTGATGGGAAAATAGAGTGACCTGTGCCTGTCCCAACACCTAGAGCTAGTCTCTCATTGGTTCCCCCTCTTCCCGTTCACCCTCAGGACAAATTGCAACCTGTATGGAACAGGAGGTTAAAGGTGCTGATTCTCCAAGGAGGGAGATTGCTAGTAAAGCGGCTGGAATGGCGAACCCGAGCACAAGGAGATGAGAAATGAGGTGCGTTTTAGAAACCTTTCCCGATCACTCGGTGGACCATCTTCTGGGTTTCTCATGCATGTTTTCGATGTAGGAAGATGCCCTTGAACCTGGAGATTTGGGACCCATGGGATGGGTACCACGCAGTATTACTTCAAAGCGTCTGCGTTTGCTCACCCAACCTCACCAAACCTCTCAGCCCCAAGAGTGTCCACCCTTATGTCTCAATCAGCTGCAGGTCTAGATATGGTCAATCCAGGTGGCATCACAGCGCCTGAACGAATTTTGTAAGAATTTCTCTCCCTTTCACTGTCTTTGTTTCACGGGTTTTTAAAATTAATTGAGTTTTATAATGGGGTTTAGCTGCTTTTCACTGCTGTGTTTATGCAGCTTTACACCCACTTGACTCACTTACAGAGAGATATCAATACATAGGTTTTAAGATTCTTACTAGTCAGATATACTCTTGGGCGGTGAATAGGGGGTGTTGAGTCCACTTCCCTGAGCAAGGAGTAGGTCTTGTCTATTACGTATTGGGTTTATGGAACGGTATCTGAGCTAATTTGAAACCCTTGTTTTATGCATCACCCCACCTCACCTTTCCCGTTAGGCAGCCATAGTGTGTTTTCTAACCGTGTGACTCTGTTCAGTTTTGTAATTCAGTTCAAGGGTAGCGGTTTTTACATTCCCTCTATAGGTGATATCTTATGATAAGTGTGTTTTTCTGTGTGACTTATTTGACTTAGAATCGTCGTACCTAAATCCACTCATCATGCTGCTACTAGCCTTATGACGTTGATTTCATGGCTGAGTGATATTCCATTGTACATAAGGACCACAACTTCTTTATCCATTTTTCTCTTTCCTGGGATATTTAAGGTGTAACGAAGTGGAGGTTCTTGTCAACAGAGCAGCCCTAAACTTTGGGGTGCTTGTGTCTTGCTGATTTTTAGTTTTCCCAATTTATACGCCCATGAGTGGAAGTGCCCTATGCTCTCTAAGCTGAGTTTTGTAAATGTTTCAGGACACACCGTACACTTCTCCAGAGTGGCTGTTGGCAATTTACATCCCACCCATCAGCGTAGCAAGGCTCCCGTTTCTCCGTGGCCTGTCCTGCATTTCTGGTTTTGACACTTTATTCAGCATGGCCCTTTTGACCGATGGGAAGCGAGACTTCTTTGTAGCGCTGATTTGCCTTTCCAGGTTGCTTGGTTGGCCAAAAAGGGCGTATGCGTTTTTTCCTGAATATATTCAGGAAAAAACGCATACGCCCTTTTTGGCCAAGGGCATCATTGTCGAGGTTTTGCCGCTTTTCCTGTGCTTTAAAGGCGATTCGAATCTGCCTCCTGAAATCTGTTTCCTGCAATTCTGCCTTGCTTTCAAATCCTCTTGGTTGCCTTCCCTCAATATATTTGTAGACGAGAGTTATAATTTATAAGTCTGCAGGTTTGTGAATTGCAGTGCCCCTGAGCTCCATTTTTCAACTCGCTCTCTTGGGAGCTGGCCGCAAAAGCGCAGGATTGCTTTAGGCCCTATTCTGCTTCCGGGCGGCAGACTGAGCCTGTGGTTAATTCTTCTTCCTGATGGGAAAATAGAGTGACCTGTGCCTGTCCCAACACCTAGAGCTAGTCTCTCATTGGTTCCCCCTCTTCCCGTTCACCCTCAGGACAAATTGCAACCTGTATGGAACAGGAGGTTAAAGGTGCTGATTCTCCAACGAGGGAGATTGCTAGTAAAGCGGCTGGAATGGCGAACCCGAGCACAAGGAGATGAGAAATGAGGTGCGTTTTAGAAACCTTTCCCGATCACTCGGTGGACCATCTTCTGGGTTTCTCATGCATGTTTTCGATGTAGGAAGATGCCCTTGAACCTGGAGATTTGGGACCCATGGGATGGGTACCACGCAGTATTACTTTAAAGCGTCTGCGTTTGCTCACCGAACCTCATCAAACCCCTCAGCCCCAAGAGTGTCCACCCTTATGTCTCAATCAGCTGCGGGTCTAGATATGGTCAATCCAGGTGGCATCACAGCGCCTGAACGAATTTTGTAAGAATTTCTCTCCCTTTCACTGTCTTTGTTTCACGGGTTTTTAAAATTAATTGAGTTTTATAATGGGGTTTAGCTGCTTTTCACTGCTGTGTTTATGCAGCTTTACACCCACTTGACTCACTTACAGAGAGATATCAATACATAGGTTTTAAGATTCTTACTAGTCAGATATACTCTTGGGCGGTGAATAGGGGGTGTTGAGTCCAGTTCCCTGAGCAAGGAGTAGGTCTTGTCTATTACGTATTGGGTTTATGGAACGGTATCTGAGCTAATTTGAAACCCTTGTTTTATGCATCACCCCACCTCACCTTTCCCGTTAGGCAGCCATAGTGTGTTTTCTAACCGTGTGACTCTGTTCTGTTTTGTAATTCAGTTCAAGGGTAGCGGTTTTTACATTCCCTCTATAGGTGATATCTTATGATAAGTGTCTTTTTCTGTGTGACTTATTTGACTTAGAATCGTCGTACCTAAATCCACTCATCATGCTGCTACTAGCCTTATGACGTTGATTTCATGGCTGAGTGATATTCCATTGTACATAAGGACCACAACTTCTTTATCCATTTTTCTCTTTCCTGGGATATTTAAGGTGTAACGAAGTGGAGGTTCTTGTCAACAGAGCAGCCCTAAACTTTGGGGTGCTTGTGTCTTGCTGATTTTTAGTTTTCCCAATTTATACGCCCATGAGTGGAAGTGCCCTATGCTCTCTAAGCTGAGTTTTGTAAATGTTTCAGGACACACCGTACACTTCTCCAGAGTGGCTGTTGGCAATTTACATCCCGCCCATCAGCGTAGCAAGGCTTCCGTTTCTCCGTGGCCTGTCCTGCATTTCTGGTTTTGACACTTTATTCAGCATGGCCCTTTTGACCGATGGGAAGCGAGACTTCTTTGTAGCGCTGATTTGCCTTTCCAGGTTGCTTGGTTGGCCAAAAAAGGCGTATGCGTTTTTTCCTGAATATATTCAGGAAAAAACGCATACGCCCTTTTTGGCCAAGGGCATCATTGTCGAGGTTTTGCCGCTTTTCCTGTGCTTTAAAGGCGATTCGAATCTGCCTCCTGAAATCTGTTTCCTGCAATTCTGCCTTGCTTTCAAATCCTCTTTGTTGCCTTCCCTCAATATATTTGTAGACGAGAGTTATCATTTATAAGTCTGCAGGTTTGTGAATTGCAGTGCCCCTGAGCTCCATTTTTCAACTCGCTCTCTTGGGAGCTGGCCGCAAAAGCGCAGGATTGCTTTAGGCCCTATTCTGCTTCCGGGCGGCAGACTGAGCCTGTGGTTAATTCTTCTTCCTGATGGGAAAATAGAGTGACCTGTGCCTGTCCCAACACCTAGAGCTAGTCTCTCATTGGTTCCCCCTCTTCCCGTTCACCCTCAGGACAAATTGCAACTTGTATGGAACAGGAGGTTAAAGGTGCTGATTCTCCAAGGAGGGAGATTGCTAGTAAAGCGGCTGGAATGGCGAACCCGAGCACAAGGAGATGAGAAATGAGGTGCGTTTTAGAAACCTTTCCCGATCACTCGGTGGACCATCTTCTGGGTTTCTCATGCATGTTTTCGATGTAGGAAGATGCCCTTGAACCTGGAGATTTGGGACCCATGGGATGGGTACCACGCAGTATTACTTTAAAGCGTCTGCGTTTGCTCACCCAACCTCACCAAACCTCTCAGCCCCAAGAGTGTCCACCCTTATGTCTCAATCAGCTGCAGGTCTAGATATGGTCAATCCAGGTGGCATCACAGCGCCTGAACGAATTTTGTAAGAATTTCTCTCCCTTTCACTGTCTTTGTTTCACGGGTTTTTAAAATTAATTGAGTTTTATAATGGGGTTTAGCTGCTTTTCACTGCTGTGTTTATGCAGCTTTACACCCACTTGACTCACTTACAGAGAGATATCAATACATAGGTTTTAAGATTCTTACTAGTCAGATATACTCTTGGGCGGTGAATAGGGGGTGTTGAGTCCACTTCCCTGAGCAAGGAGTAGGTCTTGTCTATTACGTATTGGGTTTATGGAACGGTATCTGAGCTAATTTGAAACCCTTGTTTTATGCATCACCCCACCTCACCTTTCCCGTTAGGCAGCCATAGTGTGTTTTCTAACCGTGTGACTCTGTTCTGTTTTGTAATTCAGTTCAAGGGTAGCGGTTTTTACATTCCCTCTATAAGTGATATCTTATGATAAGTGTCATTTTCTGTGTGACTTATTTGACTTAGAATCGTCGTACCTAAATCCACTCATCATGCTGCTACTAGCCTTATGACGTTGATTTCATGGCTGAGTGATATTCCATTGTACATAAGGACCACAACTTCTTTATCCATTTTTCTCTTTCCTGGGATATTTAAGGTGTAACGAAGTGGAGGTTCTTGTCAACAGAGCAGCCCTAAACTTTGGGGTGCTTGTGTCTTGCTGATTTTTAGTTTTCCCAATTTATACGCCCATGAGTGGAAGTGCCCTATGCTCTCTAAGCTGAGTTTTGTAAATGTTTCAGGACACACCGTACACTTCTCCAGAGTGGCTGTTGGCAATTTACATCCCGCCCATCAGCGTAGCAAGGCTTCCGTTTCTCCGTGGCCTGTCCTGCATTTCTGGTTTTGACACTTTATTCAGCATGGCCCTTTTGACCGATGGGAAGCGAGACTTCTTTGTAGCGCTGATTTGCCTTTCCAGGTTGCTTGGTTGGCCAAAAAGGGCGTATGCGTTTTTTCCTGAATATATTCAGGAAAAAACGCATACGCCCTTTTTGGCCAAGGGCATCATTGTCGAGGTTTTGCCGCTTTTCCTGTGCTTTAAAGGCGATTCGAATCTGCCTCCTGAAATCTGTTTCCTGCAATTCTGCCTTGCTTTCAAATCCTCTTTGTTGCCTTCCCTCAATATATTTGTAGAAGAGAGTTATCATTTATAAGTCTGCAGGTTTGTGAATTGCAGTGCCCCTGAGCTCCATTTTTCAACTCGCTCTCTTGGGAGCTGGCCGCAAAAGCGCAGGATTGCTTTAGGCCCTATTCTGCTTCCGGGCGGCAGACTGAGCCTGTGGTTAATTCTTCTTCCTGATGGGAAAATAGAGTGACCTGTGCCTGTCCCAACACCTAGAGCTAGTCTCTCATTGGTTCCCCCTCTTCCCGTTCACCCTCAGGACAAATTGCAACCTGTATGGAACAGGAGGTTAAAGGTGCTGATTCTCCAACGAGGGAGATTGCTAGTAAAGCGGCTGGAATGGCGAACCCGAGCACAAGGAGATGAGAAATGAGGTGCGTTTTAGAAACCTTTCCCGATCACTCGGTGGACCATCTTCTGGGTTTCTCATGCATGTTTTCGATGTAGGAAGATGCCCTTGAACCTGGAGATTTGGGACCCATGGGATGGGTACCACGCAGTATTACTTTAAAGCGTCTGCGTTTGCTCACCGAACCTCACCAAACCCCTCAGCCCCAAGAGTGTCCACCCTTATGTCTCAATCAGCTGCGGGTCTAGATATGGTCAATCCAGGTGGCATCACAGCGCCTGAACGAATTTTGTAAGAATTTCTCTCCCTTTCACTGTCTTTGTTTCACGGGTTTTTAAAATTAATTGAGTTTTATAATGGGGTTTAGCTGCTTTTCACTGCTGTGTTTATGCAGCTTTACACCCACTTGACTCACTTACAGAGAGATATCAATACATAGGTTTTAAGATTCTTACTAGTCAGATATACTCTTGGGCGGTGAATAGGGGGTGTTGAGTCCAGTTCCCTGAGCAAGGAGTAGGTCTTGTCTATTACGTATTGGGTTTATGGAACGGTATCTGAGCTAATTTGAAACCCTTGTTTTATGCATCACCCCACCTCACCTTTCCCGTTAGGCAGCCATAGTGTGTTTTCTAACCGTGTGACTCTGTTCTGTTTTGTAATTCAGTTCAAGGGTAGCGGTTTTTACATTCCCTCTATAAGTGATATCTTATGATAAGTGTCATTTTCTGTGTGACTTATTTGACTTAGAATCGTCGTACCTAAATCCACTCATCATGCTGCTACTAGCCTTATGACGTTGATTTCATGGCTGAGTGATATTCCATTGTACATAAGGACCACAACTTCTTTATCCATTTTTCTCTTTCCTGGGATATTTAAGGTGTAACGAAGTGGAGGTTCTTGTCAACAGAGCAGCCCTAAACTTTGGGGTGCTTGTGTCTTGCTGATTTTTAGTTTTCCCAATTTATACGCCCATGAGTGGAAGTGCCCTATGCTCTCTAAGCTGAGTTTTGTAAATGTTTCAGGACACACCGTACACTTCTCCAGAGTGGCTGTTGGCAATTTACATCCCGCCCATCAGCGTAGCAAGGCTCCCGTTTCTCCGTGGCCTGTCCTGCATTTCTGGTTTTGACCCTTTATTCAGCATGGCCCTTTTGACCGATGGGAAGCGAGACTTCTTTGTAGCGCTGATTTGCCTTTCCAGGTTGCTTGGTTGGCCAAAAAGGGCGTATGCGTTTTTTCCTGAATATATTCAGGAAAAAACGCATACGCCCTTTTTGGCCAAGGGCATCATTGTCGAGGTTTTGCCGCTTTTCCTGTGCTTTAAAGGCGATGCGAATCTGCCTCCTGAAATCTGTTTCCTGCAATTCTGCCTTGCTTTCAAATCCTCTTTGTTGCCTTCCCTCAATATATTTGTAGACGAGAGTTATCATTTATAAGTCTGCAGGTTTGTGAATTGCAGTGCCCCTGAGCTCCATTTTTCAACTCGCTCTCTTGGGAGCTGGCCGCAAAAGCGCAGGATTGCTTTAGGCCCTATTCTGCTTCCGGGCGGCAGACTGAGCCTGTGGTTAATTCTTCTTCCTGATGGGAAAATAGAGTGACCTGTGCCTGTCCCAACACCTAGAGCTAGTCTCTCATTGGTTCCCCCTCTTCCCGTTCACCCTCAGGACAAATTGCAACCTGTATGGAACAGGAGGTTAAAGGTGCTGATTCTCCAAGGAGGGAGATTGCTAGTAAAGCGGCTGGAATGGCGAACCCGAGCACAAGGAGATGAGAAATGAGGTGCGTTTTAGAAACCTTTCCCGATCACTCGGTGGACCATCTTCTGGGTTTCTCATGCATGTTTTCGATGTAGGAAGATGCCCTTGAACCTGGAGATTTGGGACCCATGGGATGGGTACCACGCAGTATTACTTCAAAGCGTCTGCGTTTGCTCACCCAACCTCACCAAACCTCTCAGCCCCAAGAGTGTCCACCCTTATGTCTCAATCAGCTGCAGGTCTAGATATGGTCAATCCAGGTGGCATCACAGCGCCTGAACGAATTTTGTAAGAATTTCTCTCCCTTTCACTGTCTTTGTTTCACGGGTTTTTAAAATTAATTGAGTTTTATAATGGGGTTTAGCTGCTTTTCACTGCTGTGTTTATGCAGCTTTACACCCACTTGACTCACTTACAGAGAGATATCAATACATAGGTTTTAAGATTCTTACTAGTCAGATATACTCTTGGGCGGTGAATAGGGGGTGTTGAGTCCACTTCCCTGAGCAAGGAGTAGGTCTTGTCTATTACGTATTGGGTTTATGGAACGGTATCTGAGCTAATTTGAAACCCTTGTTTTATGCATCACCCCACCTCACCTTTCCCGTTAGGCAGCCATAGTGTGTTTTCTAACCGTGTGACTCTGTTCAGTTTTGTAATTCAGTTCAAGGGTAGCGGTTTTTACATTCCCTCTATAGGTGATATCTTATGATAAGTGTGTTTTTCTGTGTGACTTATTTGACTTAGAATCGTCGTACCTAAATCCACTCATCATGCTGCTACTAGCCTTATGACGTTGATTTCATGGCTGAGTGATATTCCATTGTACATAAGGACCACAACTTCTTTATCCATTTTTCTCTTTCCTGGGATATTTAAGGTGTAACGAAGTGGAGGTTCTTGTCAACAGAGCAGCCCTAAACTTTGGGGTGCTTGTGTCTTGCTGATTTTTAGTTTTCCCAATTTATACGCCCATAAGTGGAAGTGCCCTATGCTCTCTAAGCTGAGTTTTGTAAATGTTTCAGGACACACCGTACACTTCTCCAGAGTGGCTGTTGGCAATTTACATCCCACCCATCAGCGTAGCAAGGCTCCCGTTTCTCCGTGGCCTGTCCTGCATTTCTGGTTTTGACACTTTATTCAGCATGGCCCTTTTGACCGATGGGAAACGAGACTTCTTTGTAGCGCTGATTTGCCTTTCCAGGTTGCTTGGTTGGCCAAAAAGGGCGTATGCGTTTTTTCCTGAATATATTCAGGAAAAAACGCATACGCCCTTTTTGGCCAAGGGCATCATTGTCGAGGTTTTGCCGCTTTTCCTGTGCTTTAAAGGCGATTCGAATCTGCCTCCTGAAATCTGTTTCCTGCAATTCTGCCCTGCTTTCAAATCCTCTTGGTTGCCTTCCCTCAATATATTTGTAGACGAGAGTTATAATTTATAAGTCTGCAGGTTTGTGAATTGCAGTGCCCCTGAGCTCCATTTTTCAACTCGCTCTCTTGGGACCTGGCCGCAAAAGCGCAGGATTGCTTTAGGCCCTATTCTGCTTCCGGGCGGCAGACTGAGCCTGTGGTTAATTCTTCTTCCTGATGGGAAAATAGAGTGACCTGTGCCTGTCCCAACACCTAGAGCTAGTCTCTCATTGGTTCCCCCTCTTCCCGTTCACCCTCAGGACAAATTGCAACCTGTATGGAACAGGAGGTTAAAGGTGCTGATTCTCCAACGAGGGAGATTGCTAGTAAAGCGGCTGGAATGGCGAACCCGAGCACAAGGAGATGAGAAATGAGGTGCGTTTTAGAAACCTTTCCCGATCACTCGGTGGACCATCTTCTGGGTTTCTCATGCATGTTTTCGATGTAGGAAGATGCCCTTGAACCTGGAGATTTGGGACCCATGGGATGGGTACCACGCAGTATTACTTTAAAGCGTCTGCGTTTGCTCACCGAACCTCATCAAACCCCTCAGCCCCAAGAGTGTCCACCCTTATGTCTCAATCAGCTGCGGGTCTAGATATGGTCAATCCAGGTGGCATCACAGCGCCTGAACGAATTTTGTAAGAATTTCTCTCCCTTTCACTGTCTTTGTTTCACGGGTTTTTAAAATTAATTGAGTTTTATAATGGGGTTTAGCTGCTTTTCACTGCTGTGTTTATGCAGCTTTACACCCACTTGACTCACTTACAGAGAGATATCAATACATAGGTTTTAAGATTCTTACTAGTCAGATATACTCTTGGGCGGTGAATAGGGGGTGTTGAGTCCAGTTCCCTGAGCAAGGAGTAGGTCTTGTCTATTACGTACTGGGTTTATGGAACGGTATCTGAGCTAATTTGAAACCCTTGTTTTATGCATCACCCCACCTCACCTTTCCCGTTAGGCAGCCATAGTGTGTTTTCTAACCGTGTGACTCTGTTCTGTTTTGTAATTCAGTTCAAGGGTAGCGGTTTTTACATTCCCTCTATAGGTGATATCTTATGATAAGTGTCTTTTTCTGTGTGACTTATTTGACTTAGAATCGTCGTACCTAAATCCACTCATCATGCTGCTACTAGCCTTATGACGTTGATTTCATGGCTGAGTGATATTCCATTGTACATAAGGACCACAACTTCTTTATCCATTTTTCTCTTTCCTGGGATATTTAAGGTGTAACGAAGTGGAGGTTCTTGTCAACAGAGCAGCCCTAAACTTTGGGGTGCTTGTGTCTTGCTGATTTTTAGTTTTCCCAATTTATACGCCCATGAGTGGAAGTGCCCTATGCTCTCTAAGCTGAGTTTTGTAAATGTTTCAGGACACACCGTACACTTCTCCAGAGTGGCTGTTGGCAATTTACATCCCGCCCATCAGCGTAGCAAGGCTTCCGTTTCTCCGTGGCCTGTCCTGCATTTCTGGTTTTGACACTTTATTCAGCATGGCCCTTTTGACCGATGGGAAGCGAGACTTCTTTGTAGCGCTGATTTGCCTTTCCAGGTTGCTTGGTTGGCCAAAAAGGGCGTATGCGTTTTTTCCTGAATATATTCAGGAAAAAACGCATACGCCCTTTTTGGCCAAGGGCATCATTGTCGAGGTTTTGCCGCTTTTCCTGTGCTTTAAAGGCGATTCGAATCTGCCTCCTGAAATCTGTTTCCTGCAATTCTGCCTTGCTTTCAAATCCTCTTTGTTGCCTTCCCTCAATATATTTGTAGACGAGAGTTATCATTTATAAGTCTGCAGGTTTGTGAATTGCAGTGCCCCTGAGCTCCATTTTTCAACTCGCTCTCTTGGGAGCTGGCCGCAAAAGCGCAGGATTGCTTTAGGCCCTATTCTGCTTCCGGGCGGCAGACTGAGCCTGTGGTTAATTCTTCTTCCTGATGGGAAAATAGAGTGACCTGTGCCTGTCCCAACACCTAGAGCTAGTCTCTCATTGGTTCCCCCTCTTCCCGTTCACCCTCAGGACAAATTGCAACCTGTATGGAACAGGAGATTAAAGGTGCTGATTCTCCAAGGAGGGAGATTGCTAGTAAAGCGGCTGGAATGGCGAACCCGAGCACAAGGAGATGAGAAATGAGGTGCGTTTTAGAAACCTTTCCCGATCACTCGGTAGACCATCTTCTGGGTTTCTCATGCATGTTTTCGATGTAGGAAAATGCCCTTGAACCTGGAGATTTGGGACCCATGGGATGGGTACCACGCAGTATTACTTTAAAGCGTCTGCGTTTGCTCACCCAACCTCACCAAACCCCTCAGCCCCAAGAGTGTCCACCCTTATGTCTCAATCAGCTGCGGGTCTAGATATGGTCAATCCAGGTGGCATCACAGCGCCTGAACGAATTTTGTAAGAATTTCTCTCCCTTTCACTGTCTTTGTTTCACGGGTTTTTAAAATTAATTGAGTTTTATAATGGGGTTTAGCTGCTTTTCACTGCTGTGTTTATGCAGCTTTACACCCACTTGACTCACTTACAGAGAGATATCAATACATAGGTTTTAAGATTCTTACTAGTCAGATATACTCTTGGGCGGTGAATAGGGGGTGTTGAGTCCAGTTCCCTGAGCAAGGAGTAGGTCTTGTCTATTACGTATTGGGTTTATGGAACGGTATCTGAGCTAATTTGAAACCCTTGTTTTATGCATCACCCCACCTCACCTTTCCCGTTAGGCAGCCATAGTGTGTTTTCTAACCGTGTGACTCTGTTCTGTTTTGTAATTCAGTTCAAGGGTAGCGGTTTTTACATTCCCTCTATAGGTGATATCTTATGATAAGTGTCTTTTTCTGTGTGACTTATTTGACTTAGAATCGTCGTACCTAAATCCACTCATCATGCTGCTACTAGCCTTATGACGTTGATTTCATGGCTGAGTGATATTCCATTGTACATAAGGACCACAACTTCTTTATCCATTTTTCTCTTTCCTGGGATATTTAAGGTGTAACGAAGTGGAGGTTCTTGTCAACAGAGCAGCCCTAAACTTTGGGGTGCTTGTGTCTTGCTGATTTTTAGTTTTCCCAATTTATACGCCCATGAGTGGAAGTGCCCTATGCTCTCTAAGCTGAGTTTTGTAAATGTTTCAGGACACACCGTACACTTCTCCAGAGTGGCTGTTGGCAATTTACATCCCGCCCATCAGCGTAGCAAGGCTTCCGTTTCTCCGTGGCCTGTCCTGCATTTCTGGTTTTGACACTTTATTCAGCATGGCCCTTTTGACCGATGGGAAGCGAGACTTCTTTGTAGCGCTGATTTGCCTTTCCAGGTTGCTTGGTTGGCCAAAAAGGGCGTATGCGTTTTTTCCTGAATATATTCAGGAAAAAACGCATACGCCCTTTTTGGCCAAGGGCATCATTGTCGAGGTTTTGCCGCTTTTCCTGTGCTTTAAAGGCGATTCGAATCTGCCTCCTGAAATCTGTTTCCTGCAATTCTGCCTTGCTTTCAAATCCTCTTTGTTGCCTTCCCTCAATATATTTGTAGACGAGAGTTATCATTTATAAGTCTGCAGGTTTGTGAATTGCAGTGCCCCTGAGCTCCATTTTTCAACTCGCTCTCTTGGGAGCTGGCCGCAAAAGCGCAGGATTGCTTTAGGCCCTATTCTGCTTCCGGGCGGCAGACTGAGCCTGTGGTTAATTCTTCTTCCTGATGGGAAAATAGAGTGACCTGTGCCTGTCCCAACACCTAGAGCTAGTCTCTCATTGGTTCCCCCTCTTCCCGTTCACCCTCAGGACAAATTGCAACCTGTATGGAACAGGAGATTAAAGGTGCTGATTCTCCAAGGAGGGAGATTGCTAGTAAAGCGGCTGGAATGGCGAACCCGAGCACAAGGAGATGAGAAATGAGGTGCGTTTTAGAAACCTTTCCCGATCACTCGGTGGACCATCTTCTGGGTTTCTCATGCATGTTTTCGATGTAGGAAGATGCCCTTGAACCTGGAGATTTGGGACCCATGGGATGGGTACCACGCAGTATTACTTTAAAGCGTCTGCGTTTGCTCACCCAACCTCACCAAACCCCTCAGCCACAAGAGTGTCCACCCTTATGTCTCAATCAGCTGCGGGTCTAGATATGGTCAATCCAGGTGGCATCACAGCGCCTGAACGAATTTTGTAAGAATTTCTCTCCCTTTCACTGTCTTTGTTTCACGGGTTTTTAAAATTAATTGAGTTTTATAATGGGGTTTAGCTGCTTTTCACTGCTGTGTTTATGCAGCTTTACACCCACTTGACTCACTTACAGAGAGATATCAATACATAGGTTTTAAGATTCTTACTAGTCAGATATACTCTTGGGCGGTGAATAGGGGGTGTTGAGTCCAGTTCCCTGAGCAAGGAGTAGGTCTTGTCTATTACGTATTGGGTTTATGGAACGGTATCTGAGCTAATTTGAAACCCTTGTTTTATGCATCACCCCACCTCACCTTTCCCGTTAGGCAGCCATAGTGTGTTTTCTAACCGTGTGACTCTGTTCTGTTTTGTAATTCAGTTCAAGGGTAGCGGTTTTTACATTCCCTCTATAGGTGATATCTTATGATAAGTGTGTTTTTCTGTGTGACTTATTTGACTTAGAATCGTCGTACCTAAATCCACTCATCATGCTGCTACTAGCCTTATGACGTTGATTTCATGGCTGAGTGATATTCCATTGTACATAAGGACCACAACTTCTTTATCCATTTTTCTCTTTCCTGGGATATTTAAGGTGTAACGAAGTGGAGGTTCTTGTCAACAGAGCAGCCCTAAACTTTGGGGTGCTTGTGTCTTGCTGATTTTTAGTTTTCCCAATTTATACGCCCATGAGTGGAAGTGCCCTATGCTCTCTAAGCTGAGTTTTGTAAATGTTTCAGGACACACCGTACACTTCTCCAGAGTGGCTGTTGGCAATTTACATCCCACCCATCAGCATAGCAAGGCTCCCGTTTCTCCGTGGCCTGTCCTGCATTTCTGGTTTTGACACTTTATTCAGCATGGCCCTTTTGACCGATGGGAAACGAGACTTCTTTGTAGCGCTGATTTGCCTTTCCAGGTTGCTTGGTTGGCCAAAAAGGGCGTATGCGTTTTTTCCTGAATATATTCAGGAAAAAACGCATACGCCCTTTTTGGCCAAGGGCATCATTGTCGAGGTTTTGCCGCTTTTCCTGTGCTTTAAAGGCGATTCGAATCTGCCTCCTGAAATCTGTTTCCTGCAATTCTGCCCTGCTTTCAAATCCTCTTGGTTGCCTTCCCTCAATATATTTGTAGACGAGAGTTATAATTTATAAGTCTGCAGGTTTGTGAATTGCAGTGCCCCTGAGCTCCATTTTTCAACTCGCTCTCTTGGGACCTGGCCGCAAAAGCGCAGGATTGCTTTAGGCCCTATTCTGCTTCCGGGCGGCAGACTGAGCCTGTGGTTAATTCTTCTTCCTGATGGGAAAATAGAGTGACCTGTGCCTGTCCCAACACCTAGAGCTAGTCTCTCATTGGTTCCCCCTCTTCCCGTTCACCCTCAGGACAAATTGCAACCTGTATGGAACAGGAGGTTAAAGGTGCTGATTCTCCAACGAGGGAGATTGCTAGTAAAGCGGCTGGAATGGCGAACCCGAGCACAAGGAGATGAGAAATGAGGTGCGTTTTAGAAACCTTTCCCGATCACTCGGTGGACCATCTTCTGGGTTTCTCATGCATGTTTTCGATGTAGGAAGATGCCCTTGAACCTGGAGATTTGGGACCCATGGGATGGGTACCACGCAGTATTACTTTAAAGCGTCTGCGTTTGCTCACCGAACCTCATCAAACCCCTCAGCCCCAAGAGTGTCCACCCTTATGTCTCAATCAGCTGCGGGTCTAGATATGGTCAATCCAGGTGGCATCACAGCGCCTGAACGAATTTTGTAAGAATTTCTCTCCCTTTCACTGTCTTTGTTTCACGGGTTTTTAAAATTAATTGAGTTTTATAATGGGGTTTAGCTGCTTTTCACTGCTGTGTTTATGCAGCTTTACACCCACTTGACTCACTTACAGAGAGATATCAATACATAGGTTTTAAGATTCTTACTAGTCAGATATACTCTTGGGCGGTGAATAGGGGGTGTTGAGTCCAGTTCCCTGAGCAAGGAGTAGGTCTTGTCTATTACGTACTGGGTTTATGGAACGGTATCTGAGCTAATTTGAAACCCTTGTTTTATGCATCACCCCACCTCACCTTTCCCGTTAGGCAGCCATAGTGTGTTTTCTAACCGTGTGACTCTGTTCTGTTTTGTAATTCAGTTCAAGGGTAGCGGTTTTTACATTCCCTCTATAGGTGATATCTTATGATAAGTGTCTTTTTCTGTGTGACTTATTTGACTTAGAATCGTCGTACCTAAATCCACTCATCATGCTGCTACTAGCCTTATGACGTTGATTTCATGGCTGAGTGATATTCCATTGTACATAAGGACCACAACTTCTTTATCCATTTTTCTCTTTCCTGGGATATTTAAGGTGTAACGAAGTGGAGGTTCTTGTCAACAGAGCAGCCCTAAACTTTGGGGTGCTTGTGTCTTGCTGATTTTTAGTTTTCCCAATTTATACGCCCATGAGTGGAAGTGCCCTATGCTCTCTAAGCTGAGTTTTGTAAATGTTTCAGGACACACCGTACACTTCTCCAGAGTGGCTGTTGGCAATTTACATCCCGCCCATCAGCGTAGCAAGGCTTCCGTTTCTCCGTGGCCTGTCCTGCATTTCTGGTTTTGACACTTTATTCAGCATGGCCCTTTTGACCGATGGGAAGCGAGACTTCTTTGTAGCGCTGATTTGCCTTTCCAGGTTGCTTGGTTGGCCAAAAAGGGCGTATGCGTTTTTTCCTGAATATATTCAGGAAAAAACGCATACGCCCTTTTTGGCCAAGGGCATCATTGTCGAGGTTTTGCCGCTTTTCCTGTGCTTTAAAGGCGATTCGAATCTGCCTCCTGAAATCTGTTTCCTGCAATTCTGCCTTGCTTTCAAATCCTCTTTGTTGCCTTCCCTCAATATATTTGTAGACGAGAGTTATCATTTATAAGTCTGCAGGTTTGTGAATTGCAGTGCCCCTGAGCTCCATTTTTCAACTCGCTCTCTTGGGAGCTGGCCGCAAAAGCGCAGGATTGCTTTAGGCCCTATTCTGCTTCCGGGCGGCAGACTGAGCCTGTGGTTAATTCTTCTTCCCGATGGGAAAATAGAGTGACCTGTGCCTGTCCCAACACCTAGAGCTAGTCTCTCATTGGTTCCCCCTCTTCCCGTTCACCCTCAGGACAAATTGCAACCTGTATGGAACAGGAGATTAAAGGTGCTGATTCTCCAAGGAGGGAGATTGCTAGTAAAGCGGCTGGAATGGCGAACCCGAGCACAAGGAGATGAGAAATGAGGTGCGTTTTAGAAACCTTTCCCGATCACTCGGTGGACCATCTTCTGGGTTTCTCATGCATGTTTTCGATGTAGGAAAATGCCCTTGAACCTGGAGATTTGGGACCCATGGGATGGGTACCACGCAGTATTACTTTAAAGCGTCTGCGTTTGCTCACCCAACCTCACCAAACCCCTCAGCCCCAAGAGTGTCCACCCTTATGTCTCAATCAGCTGCGGGTCTAGATATGGTCAATCCAGGTGGCATCACAGCGCCTGAACGAATTTTGTAAGAATTTCTCTCCCTTTCACTGTCTTTGTTTCACGGGTTTTTAAAATTAATTGAGTTTTATAATGGGGTTTAGCTGCTTTTCACTGCTGTGTTTATGCAGCTTTACACCCACTTGACTCACTTACAGAGAGATATCAATACATAGGTTTTAAGATTCTTACTAGTCAGATATACTCTTGGGCGGTGAATAGGGGGTGTTGAGTCCACTTCCCTGAGCAAGGAGTAGGTCTTGTCTATTACGTATTGGGTTTATGGAACGGTATCTGAGCTAATTTGAAACCCTTGTTTTATGCATCACCCCACCTCACCTTTCCCGTTAGGCAGCCATAGTGTGTTTTCTAACCGTGTGACTCTGTTCTGTTTTGTAATTCAGTTCAAGGGTAGCGGTTTTTACATTCCCTCTATAGGTGATATCTTATGATAATTGTCTTTTTCTGTGTGACTTATTTGACTTAGAATCGTCGTACCTAAATCCACTCATCATGCTGCTACTAGCCTTATGACGTTGATTTCATGGCTGAGTGATATTCCATTGTACATAAGGACCACAACTTCTTTATCCATTTTTCTCTTTCCTGGGATATTTAAGGTGTAACGAAGTGGAGGTTCTTGTCAACAGAGCAGCCCTAAACTTTGGGGTGCTTGTGTCTTGCTGATTTTTAGTTTTCCCAATTTATACGCCCATGAGTGGAAGTGCCCTATGCTCTCTAAGCTGAGTTTTGTAAATGTTTCAGGACACACCGTACACTTCTCCAGAGTGGCTGTTGGCAATTTACATCCCGCCCATCAGCGTAGCAAGGCTTCCGTTTCTCCGTGGCCTGTCCTGCATTTCTGGTTTTGACACTTTATTCAGCATGGCCCTTTTGACCGATGGGAAGCGAGACTTCTTTGTAGCGCTGATTTGCCTTTCCAGGTTGCTTGGTTGGCCAAAAAGGGCGTATGCGTTTTTTCCTGAATATATTCAGGAAAAAACGCATACGCCCTTTTTGGCCAAGGGCATCATTGTCGAGGTTTTGCCGCTTTTCCTGTGCTTTAAAGGCGATTCGAATCTGCCTCCTGAAATCTGTTTCCTGCAATTCTGCCTTGCTTTCAAATCCTCTTTGTTGCCTTCCCTCAATATATTTGTAGACGAGAGTTATCATTTATAAGTCTGCAGGTTTGTGAATTGCAGTGCCCCTGAGCTCCATTTTTCAACTCGCTCTCTTGGGAGCTGGCCGCAAAAGCGCAGGATTGCTTTAGGCCCTATTCTGCTTCCGGGCGGCAGACTGAGCCTGTGGTTAATTCTTCTTCCTGATGGGAAAATAGAGTGACCTGTGCCTGTCCCAACACCTAGAGCTAGTCTCTCATTGGTTCCCCCTCTTCCCGTTCACCCTCAGGACAAATTGCAACTTGTATGGAACAGGAGATTAAAGGTGCTGATTCTCCAAGGAGGGAGATTGCTAGTAAAGCGGCTGGAATGGCGAACCCGAGCACAAGGAGATGAGAAATGAGGTGCGTTTTAGAAACCTTTCCCGATCACTCGGTGGACCATCTTCTGGGTTTCTCATGCATGTTTTCGATGTAGGAAGATGCCCTTGAACCTGGAGATTTGGGACCCATGGGATGGGTACCACGCAGTATTACTTTAAAGCGTCTGCGTTTGCTCACCCAACCTCACCAAACCTCTCAGCCCCAAGAGTGTCCACCCTTATGTCTCAATCAGCTGCGGGTCTAGATATGGTCAATCCAGGTGGCATCACAGCGCCTGAACGAATTTTGTAAGAATTTCTCTCCCTTTCACTGTCTTTGTTTCACGGGTTTTTAAAATTAATTGAGTTTTATAATGGGGTTTAGCTGCTTTTCACTGCTGTGTTTATGCAGCTTTACACCCACTTGACTCACTTACAGAGAGATATCAATACATAGGTTTTAAGATTCTTACTAGTCAGATATACTCTTGGGCGGTGAATAGGGGGTGTTGAGTCCACTTCCCTGAGCAAGGAGTAGGTCTTGTCTATTACGTATTGGGTTTATGGAACGGTATCTGAGCTAATTTGAAACCCTTGTTTTATGCATCACCCCACCTCACCTTTCCCGTTAGGCAGCCATAGTGTGTTTTCTAACCGTGTGACACTGTTCTGTTTTGTAATTCAGTTCAAGGGTAGCGGTTTTTACATTCCCTCTATAAGTGATATCTTATGATAAGTGTCATTTTCTGTGTGACTTATTTGACTTAGAATCGTCGTACCTAAATCCACTCATCATGCTGCTACTAGCCTTATGACGTTGATTTCATGGCTGAGTGATATTCCATTGTACATAAGGACCACAACTTCTTTATCCATTTTTCTCTTTCCTGGGATATTTAAGGTGTAACGAAGTGGAGGTTCTTGTCAACAGAGCAGCCCTTAACTTTGGGGTGCTTGTGTCTTGCTGATTTTTAGTTTTCCCAATTTATACGCCCATGAGTGGAAGTGCCCTATGCTCTCTAAGCTGAGTTTTGTAGATGTTTCAGGACACACCGTACACTTCTCCAGAGTGGCTGTTGGCAATTTACATCCCGCCCATCAGCGTAGCAAGGCTCCCGTTTCTCCGTGGCCTGTCCTGCATTTCTGGTTTTGACACTTTATTCAGCATGGCCCTTTTGACCGATGGGAAGCGAGACTTCTTTGTAGCGCTGATTTGCCTTTCCAGGTTGCTTGGTTGGCCAAAAAGGGCGTATGCGTTTTTTCCTGAATATATTCAGGAAAAAACGCATACGCCCTTTTTGGCCAAGGGCATCATTGTCGAGGTTTTGCCGCTTTTCCTGTGCTTTAAAGGCGATTCGAATCTGCCTCCTGAAATCTGTTTCCTGCAATTCTGCCTTGCTTTCAAATCCTCTTTGTTGCCTTCCCTCAATATATTTGTAGACGAGAGTTATCATTTA